>NC_138301.1:124918012-124985512 GCF_965601325.2 Salmo salar | reverse complement strand
GTTGGTGTTGATGTCAGGACGGTGTTGGTGTCAGGGAGGTGTTGGTGTCCGGACGGTGTTGGTGTCAGGACGGTGTTGGTGTTGATGTCAGGACGGTGTTGGTGTCAGGGAGGTGTTGGTGTTGATGTCAGGACGGTGTTGGTGTCAGGGAGGTGTTGGTGTCCGGACGGTGTTGGTGTCAGGGCGGTGTTGGTGTTGATGTCAGGACGGTGTTGGTGTCAGGGAGGTGTTGGTGTCCGGACGGTGTTGGTGTCAGGGCGGTGTTGGTGTCAGGGCGGTGTTGGTGTTGGTGTCAGGACGGTGTTGGTGTCAGGATGGTGTTGGTGTGGTGTTGGTGTCAGGCCGGTGTTGGTGTCAGGGAGGTGTTGGTGTCCGGACGGTGTTGGTGTCCGGACGTTGTTGGTGTCAGGACGGTGTTGGTGTTGATGTCAGGACGGTGTTGGTGTCAGGATGGTGTTGGTGGGGTGTTGGTGTCAGGACGGTGTTGGTGTCCGGACGGTGTTGGTGTCAGGGCGGTGTTGATGTCAGGACGGTGTTGGTGTCAGGGCGGTGTTGATGTCAGGACGGTGTTGGTGTCAGGGCGGTGTTGGTGTCAGGACGGTGTTGGTGTTGATGTCAGGACGGTGTTGGTGTTGATGTCAGGACGGTGTTGGTGTCCGGACGGTGTTGGTGTCAGGGCGGTGTTGGTGTCAGGGCGGTGTTGGTGTCCGGACGGTGTTGGTGTCAGGGCGGTGTTGATGTCAGGACGGTGTTGGTGTCAGGACGGTGTTGGTGTCAGGACGGTGTTGGTGTCAGGACGGTGTTGGTGTCCGGACGGTGTTGGTGTCCGGACGGTGTTGGTGTCAGGGCGGTGTTGATGTCAGGACGGTGTTGGTGTCAGGGCGGTGTTGGTGTCAGGACGGTGTTGGTGTCAGGACGGTGTTGGTGTTGATGTCAGGACGGTGTTGGTGTCAGGACGGTGTTGGTGTCCGGGCGGTGTTGGTGTCAGGGCGGTGTTGATGTCAGGACGGTGTTGGTGTCAGGGAGGTGTTGGTGTCCGGACGGTGTTGGTGTCCGGGCAGTGTTGGTGTCCGGGCGGTGTTGGTGTCAGGATGGTGTTGGTGTGGTGTTGGTGTCAGGATGGTGTTGGTGTCAGGACGGTGTTGGTGTCAGGACGGTGTTGGTGTCAGGGCGGTGTTGGTATCCGGGCGGTGTTGGTGTCAGGATGGTGTTGGTGTGGTGTTGGTGTCAGGACGGTGTTGGTGTCAGGACGGTGTTGGTGTTGATGTCAGGACGGTGTTGGTGTGGTGTTGGTGTCAGGGCGGTGTTGGTGTCAGGGCGGTGTTGGTGTTGATGTCAGGACGGTGTTGGTGTCAGGGCGGTGTTGGTGTCCGGACAATGTGTCAGGGAGGTGTTGGTGTCCGGACGGTGTTGGTGTCAGGACGGTGTTGGTGTTGATGTCAGGACGGTGTTGGTGTCCGGACGGTGTTGGTGTCAGGGCGGTGTTGGTGTTGATGTCAGGACGGTGTTGGTGTCAGGGAGGTGTTGGTGTCCGGACGGTGTTGGTGTCAGGGCGGTGTTGATGTCAGGACGGTGTTGGTGTCAGGGCGGTGTTGGTGTCAGGACGGTGTTGGTGTTGATGTCAGGACGGTGTTGGTGTTGATGTCAGGACGGTGTTGGTGTCCGGACGGTGTTGGTGTCAGGGCGGTGTTGGTGTCAGGGCGGTGTTGGTGTCCGGACGGTGTTGGTGTCAGGGCGGTGTTGATGTCAGGACGGTGTTGGTGTCAGGACGGTGTTGGTGTCAGGACGGTGTTGGTGTCAGGACGGTGTTGGTGTCCGGACGGTGTTGGTGTCCGGACGGTGTTGGTGTCAGGGCGGTGTTGATGTCAGGACGGTGTTGGTGTCAGGACGGTGTTGGTGTCAGGACGGTGTTGGTGTCAGGACGGTGTTGGTGTTGATGTCAGGACGGTGTTGGTGTCAGGACGGTGTTGGTGTCCGGGCGGTGTTGGTGTCAGGGCGGTGTTGATGTCAGGACGGTGTTGGTGTCAGGGAGGTGTTGGTGTCCGGACGGTGTTGGTGTCCGGACGGTGTTGGTGTCCGGGCAGTGTTGGTGTCCGGGCGGTGTTGGTGTCAGGATGGTGTTGGTGTGGTGTTGGTGTCAGGATGGTGTTGGTGTCCGGACGGTGTTGGTGTCAGGACGGTGTTGGTGTCAGGGCGGTGTTGGTATCCGGGCGGTGTTGGTGTCAGGATGGTGTTGGTGTGGTGTTGGTGTCAGGACGGTGTTGGTGTCAGGACGGTGTTGGTGTTGATGTCAGGACGGTGTTGGTGTGGTGTTGGTGTCCGGACGGTGTTGGTGTTGATGTCAGGACGGTGTTGGTGTCAGGGCGGTGTTGGTGTCCGGACAATGTGTCAGGGAGGTGTTGGTGTCCGGACGGTGTTGGTGTCAGGACGGTGTTGGTGTTGATGTCAGGACGGTGTTGGTGTCAGGGCGGTGTTGGTGTTGATGTCAGGACGGTGTTGGTGTCCGGACGGTGTTGGTGTCAGGGCGGTGTTGGTGTTGATGTCAGGACGGTGTTGGTGTCAGGGAGGTGTTGGTGTCCGGACGGTGTCGGTGTTGATGTCAGGACGGTGTTGGTGTTGATGTCAGGACGGTGTTGGTGTTGATGTCAGGACGGTGTTGGTGTCCGGGCGGTGTTGGTGTCAGGGCGGTGTCAGGGCGGTGTCGGTGTGGTGTTGGTGTCCGGGCGGTGTTGGTGTCCGGGCGGTGTTGGTGTCCGGGAGGTGTTGGTGTCCGGACGGTGTCGGTGTTGATGTCAGGACGGTGTTGGTGTCAGGGAGGTGTTGGTGTCCGGACGGTGTCGGTGTTGATGTCAGGACGGTGTTGGTGTTGATGTCAGGACGGTGTTGGTGTTGATGTCAGGACGGTGTTGGTGTCCGGGCGGTGTTGGTGTCAGGGCGGTGTCGGTGTGGTGTTGGTGTCCGGGCGGTGTTGGTGTCAGGGCGGTGTCAGGGCGGTGTCGGTGTGGTGTTGGTGTCCGGGCGGTGTTGGTGGCAGGATCCTTCCATCTAATCTGATGGAGCCTTCAGAAAGTTTTCTCAGCTCTTGGCTTTTTCCAAATGTTGTTGCGTTACAGCCTGTAATTATTGTGTCACTTGCCTCCACATTTACCCCACAATGTCAAAGTGAAATGATGTTTTTCCAAATGTTTACATATGAATAAAAAATGTAAAGCTGAAATGTGCTGAGTCAATAAGTATTCAACCCCTTTGTTATGGCCTAAATATGTCCAGGAGTACACATTTCCTTAATAAGTCACATAATAAGTTCCACATAAGTGGGCTCCCTGGTGGTGCAGCGGTCTGAGGGACTGCATCTCAACACTAGAGGGCTCCCTGGTGGTGCAGCAGGTCTGAGGGACTGCATCTCAACACTAGTGGGCTCCCTGGTGGTGCAGCGGGTCTGAGGGACTGCATCTCAACACTGGAGGGCTCCCTGGTGGTGCAGCGGTCTGAGGGACTGCATCTCAACACTAGAGGGCTCCCTGGTGGTGCAGCGGTCTGAGGGACTGCATCTCAACACTAGAGGGCTCCCTGGTGGTGCAGCGGTCTGAGGGACTGCATCTCAACACTAGAGGGCTCCCTGGTGGTGCAGCGGTCTGAGGGACTGCATCTCAACACTAGAGGGCTCCCTGGTGGTGCAGCGGTCAGAGGGACTGCATCTCAACACTAGAGGTGTCACTACAGTCCCTGGTTTGAATCTAGGCTGTATTACATCCGGCCGTGATTGGGAGTCCCATAGGAATGGGTGGCCAGTAATAAACTGGTCCTGAAGTCTCTACTGTTTTAGAGCGTTTTATGTGGTGCTAACCATTCTCTAAGCCTTAGACCGCAATTGACCGGTAATGAATATTGTGGCTGTTGAGCAAGTTGAAGGAGAGTAATTTACTTGGTGTTATCTTAGATTGTAAACTGTCATGTTCAAAACATGTTCAGTGCATTTGGAAACTATTAAGACCCTCTGACTTTCTCCACATTTTGTTACATTACAGCCTTTTTCGAAAATGTATTAAATAGTTTTTTCCCCCTCATCAATATACATACAATACCCCATAATGACATCACAATACCCCATAACGACATCACAATACCCCATAATGACATCACAATACCCCATAATGACATCACAATACCCCATAATGACATCACAATGCCCCATAACGATAAAGAATAAAAAACAGGTTTTTAGAAATGTCTGTACATATAAAATATTCTATTTACATAAGTATTCAGAGCCTTTACTCAGTACTTTGTTGAAGCCCCTTTGGCAGCAATTACAGCCTCGAGTCTTCTTGGGTGTGACGCTACAAGCTTGGCACACCTGTATTTGGGGAGTTTCTCCCATTCTTCTCTGCAGATCCTCTCAAGCTCTGTCAGGTTGGATGGGGAGCGTCGCTGCACAGCTACTTTCAGGTCTCTCCAGAGATGTTCGATCGGGTTCAAGTCCGGACTCTGGCATAGACACTCAAGGACATTCAGAGACTTGTCCTGAAGTCACTCCTGCGTTGTCTTGGCTGTGTGCTTAGGGTTGTTGTCCTGTTGGAAGGTGAACCTTCGCCCCAGTCTGAGGTCCTGAGCGCTCTGGAGCACATACCACAATGGCACCGGAGGGGATGGCCGTTTTACGGGCTCCTAACCAACAATCAATCAGTCAAATGTATTTATAAAGCCTTTTTTTACATCAGCCGATGTCACAAAGTGCTATACAGAAACCTCCCTAGAAAGGCAGGAACCTATGAAGAAACCTAGAGAGGAACCAGGCTATGAGGGGTGGCCAGCCCTCTTCTGGCTGTGCCGGGTGGAGATTATAACAGAACATGGCCAAGATGTTCAAATGTTCATAGATGACCAGCAGGGTCAAATAATAACAATCACAGTGGTTGTAGAGGGTGCAACAGGTCAGCACCTCAGGAGTAAATGTCAGTTGGCTTTTCATAGCCGATCATTCAGCGTTAGAGACAGCAGATGCGGTAGAGAGAGAGAGTCGAAAACAGCAGATCTGGGACAGGTAGCATGTCCGGTGAACAGGTCAGGGTTCCATAGCCGCAGGCAGAACAGTTGAAACTAGAGCAGCAGCACGGCCAGGTGGACTGGGGACAGCAAGGAGTCATCAGGCCAGGCTAGTCCTGAGGTGTGGTCCTAGGGCTCAGGTCCTCCGAGAGAAGAGAAAGAAAGACAGAAAGAGAGAATTAGAGAGAGCATATTTAAATTCACACAGGACACCGGATAAGACAAGAGAAATACTCCAGATGTAACAGACTGACCCTAGCCCCCCGACACATAAACTACTGCAGCATAAATACTGGAGGCTGAGACAGGAGGGATCAGAAGACACTGTGGCCCCATCCGATGATACCCCCGGACAGGGCCAAACAGGCAGGATATAACCCCACCCACTTTGCCAAAGCACAGCCCCCACACCACTAGAGGGATAGATTTCAACAGAAATATGGCTGAGACGCAAGGAAAGTTAAAGGAGAGGGGGTACAACAATGATCAGATTAATACTGCCATTGAGAAAATTCAAAACAAAACGAGACATGACCTTTTTCAAGGTCAGTCTCGCAAAAAGACGCATTCTTGCGTTCTAACTACCCGCTATTCAAAGTGCTCTGAACAAATTAAAGGAATCGTTCACAAACATTGGCACATTCTGAAATACGATGATAGTCTCGGTAATGTGTTTTCGGACCTTCCCTTGGTCGTATTCTCGCGGGGAAGAAATCTCAGAGACCAATTGGTTCACTCTGATTTACCACCCCAAGATATTCCTGAACAGCGTCTATTTGCGCCCATACTGGATGGAAATTACAAGTGTAATGGCTGTTCTCAATGCAATGGCACTTATAAATGTAGATCCTTCAAACTCCCCCAAACAGGGAAACAGATCCCAATCAAAGGTGTTTCCACCTGCTCCACTAAGACAGTTATTTATCTTATAACTTGTCCTTGTGGTAAAATGATGTGGGTAAAACAAAGCGTGAATTAAAAGTACGTATCTCAGAGCATCGTAGCACCATTAGGTGCAAAAACTTAACTTACCCAGTTGAGGCCCACTTTTTGGAAGCGAACCACTCGATTTCGTCTCTGCGTTATATCGGCATCGAACACGTCGCCCTCCCGAGGAGAGGGTGTGACCTTGATAATTTATTGTTGAAACGAGAGGCTGCCTGGATCTTTAATTTAAAGACTCTTGCTCCCTTCGGTCTCAACATAGACTTTGATCTGAAGCCATTCTGGTGATTATTGTGATTTTGCCATTGTAATTGTTTGTTAGATACATTTTAGACTACAAATGCTATGATCGTATGCTATCCATTTGTTTGTCTTTTTGTATGTTCTTTGTATGCCATTTTTTTAAATATTTGAGTTAACCAATGATATTAGGCCATACTTGGCCATGATTACAGACACCTGTGTGTCTCTTGACACTATATAAATGACTCATCTCGCAGTGTTTGTGATGATACCCTGATGAAGACAGCTTCGCTGTCGAAACGTTGGTTACTACATTTTTGCATCTGAGCTCTTAGAGTGTGCGGCTTTCCTTTATTTTCTAGGATATAACCCCACCCACTTTGCCAAAGCACAGCCCCCACACCACTAGAGGGATATCTTCAACCACCAACTTACCATCCTGAGACAAGGCCGAGTATAGCCCACAACGATCTCCCCCACGGCACGAACCCGAGGGGGCGCCAACCCGGACAGGAAGATCTTGTCAGTGACTCAACCCACTCAAGTGACGCACCCCTCCCATGGACGGCATGGAAGACCACCAGTAAGCCAGTGACTCAGCCCCTGTAATAGGGTTAGAGGCAGAGAATCCCAGTGGAGAGAGGGGGAACCAGCCAGGCAGAGACAGCAGGAGCGGTAGAGATACTCTCAATGATCGGCTATGAAAAGCCAACTGACATTTACTCCTGAGGTGCTGACTTGTTGCACCCTCGACAACTACTGTGATTATTATTATCTGACCCTGCTGGTCATCTATGAACGTTTGAACATCTTGGCCATGTTCTGTTATAATATCCACCCGGCACAGCCAGTAGAGGACTGGCCACCCCTCATAGCCTGGTTCCTCTCTAGGTTTCTTCCTAGGTTTTGGCCTTTCTAGGGGAGTTTTTCCTAGCCACCCCTCATAGCCTGGTTCCTCTCTAGGTATCTTCCTAGGTTTTGGCCTTTCTAGGGAGTTTTTCCTAGCCACTGTGCTTCTAAACCTGCATTGCTTGCTGTTTGGGGGTTTGAGGCTGGGTTTCTGTACAGCACTTTGAGATATCAGCTGATGTAAGAAGGGCTTTATAAATACATTTGATTTGATTTGAAAGGCGGTTCGTCGCTCCAGTGCCTTTCCGTTCACCTTCACAGCGCTGGGCCAGGCTACTACACTCAATCTTAGGACCTACTGAAGAGATGAGTCTTCAATAAAGACTTAAGAATGGTACCAACACATCCTCCGAGAGCAACTTCTCCCAACCATCCAGGAACAGTTTGGAGACGAACAATGCCTTTTCCAGCATGATGGAGCACCTTGCCATAACTAAGTGGCTCGGGTTTGTCTTATCAGGCTTAGGTTTGTTTTATCGGGCTTAGGTTTGTTTTATCAGGCTTAGGTTTGTTTTATCAGGCTTAGGTTTGTTTTATCAGGCTTAGGTTTGTTTTATCAGGCTTAGGTTTGTTTTATCAGGCTTAGATTTGTCTTATCAGGCTTAGGTTTGTCTTATCAGGCTTAGGTTTGTTTTATCGGGCTTAGGTTTGTTATATCAGGCTTAGGTTTGTTTTATCAGGCTTAGGTTTGTTTTATCAGGCTTAGGTTTGTTTTATCAGGCTTAGGTTTGTTTTATCAGGCTTAGGTTTGTTTTATCAGGCTTAGGTTTGTCTTATCAGGCTTAGGTTTGTTTTATCAGGCTTAGGTTTGTTTTATCAGGCTTAGGTTTGTTTTATCAGGCTTAGGTTTGTCTTATCAGGCTTAGGTTTGTCTTATCAGGCTTAGGTTTGTCTTATCAGGCTTAGGTTTGTCTTATCAGGCTTAGGTTTGTTTTATCGGGCTTAGGTTTATCTTATCTTGATTATTGTCCAGTCATGTGGTCGAGTGCTGCATAAAAAGACCAAGTTAAGCTGCATCTGGCCCAGAACAGAGCGGCACGTCTTGAGGAAATGTACAGTATTATACAGAGCCATGAGTGCATGGGACTCCCTTCTATCTTATAGAGCACAAACGAACAGCAAACCTGGTTTCAAACAAACAACTAAAGCAACAACTCACGGAACAACGCATCTCCCCCATGTGACCTACTGGTTGTATCTCCCCCATGTGACCTACTGGTTGCATCTCCCCCATGTGACCTACTGGTTGCATCTCCCCCATGTGACCTACTGGTTGCATCTCCCCCATGTGACCTACTGGTTGGGTGTCCTGTCATGTGACCTACTGGTTGCATCTCCCCCATGTGACCTACTGGTTGTATGTCCTGACATGTGACCTACTGGTTGTATCTCCCCCATGTGACCTACTGGTTGCATCTCCCCCATGTGACCTACTGGTTGCATCTCCCCCATGTGACCTACTGGTTGCATCTCCCCCATGTGACCTACTGGTTGCATCTCCCCCATGTGACCTACTGGTTGTATCTCCCCCATGTGACCTACTGGTTGCATCTCCCCCATGTGACCTACTGGTTGCATCTCCCCCATGTGACCTACTGGTTGCATCTCCCCCATGTGACCTACTGGTTGGGTGTCCTGACATGTGACCTACTGGTTGCATCTCCCCCATGTGACCTACTGGTTGCATCTCCCCCATGTGACCTACTGGTTGCATCTCCCCCATGTGACCTACTGGTTGCATCTCCCCCATGTGACCTACTGGTTGCATCTCCCCCATGTGACCTACTGGTTGCATCTCCCCCATGTGACCTACTGGTTGCATCTCCCCCATGTGACCTACTGGTTGGGTGTCCTGACATGTGACCTACTGGTTGCATCTCCCCCATGTGACCTACTGGTTGTATGTCCTGACATGTGACCTACTGGTTGCATCTCCCCCATGTGACCTACTGGTTGCATCTCCCCCATGTGACCTACTGGTTGCATCTCCCCCATGTGACCTACTGGTTGCATCTCCCCCATGTGACCTACTGGTTGCATCTCCCCCATGTGACCTACTGGTTGGGTGTCCTGACATGTGACCTACTGGTTGCATCTCCCCCATGTGACCTACTGGTTGTATGTCCTGACATGTGACCTACTGGTTGCATCTCCCCCATGTGACCTACTGGTTGCATCTCCCCCATGTGACCTACTGGTTGCATCTCCCCCATGTGACCTACTGGTTGCATCTCCCCCATGTGACCTACTGGTTGTATGTCCTGACATGTGACCTACTGGTTGCATCTCCCCCATGTGACCTACTGGTTGCATCTCCCCCATATGACCTACTGGTTGCATCTCCCCCATGTGACCTACTGGTTGCATCTCCCCCATGTGACCTACTGGTTGCATCTCCCCCATGTGACCTACTGGTTGGGTGTCCTGACATGTGACCTACTGGTTGCATCTCCCCCATGTGACCTACTGGTTGCATCTCCCCCATGTGACCTACTGGTTGGGTGTCCTGTCATGTGACCTACTGGTTGTATGTCCTGACATGTGACCTACTGGTTGCATCTCCCCCATGTGACCTACTGGTTGCATCTCCCCCATGTGACCTACTGGTTGGGTGTCCTGACATGTGACCTACTGGTTGCATCTCCCCCATGTGACCTACTGGTTGCATCTCCCCCATGTGACCTACTGGTTGGGTGTCCTGTCATGTGACCTACTGGTTGTATGTCCTGACATGTGACCTACTGGTTGCATCTCCCCCATGTGACCTACTGGTTGCATCTCCCCCATGTGACCTACTGGTTGGGTGTCCTGTCATGTGACCTACTGGTTGTATCTCCCCCATGTGACCTACTGGTTGGGTGTCCTGTCATGTGACCTACTGGTTGCATCTCCCCCATGTGACCTACTGGTTGCATCTCCCCCATGTGACCTACTGGTTGCATCTCCCCCATGTGACCTACTGGTTGCATCTCCCCCATGTGACCTACTGGTTGGGTGTCCTGTCATGTGACCTACTGGTTGCATCTCCCCCATGTGACCTACTGGTTGCATCTCCCCCATGTGACCTACTGGTTGCATCTCCCCCATGTGACCTACTGGTTGCATCTCCCCCATGTGACCTACTGGTTGCATCTCCCCCATGTGACCTACTGGTTGGGTGTCCTGTCATGTGACCTACTGGTTGCATCTCCCCCATGTGACCTACTGGTTGCATCTCCCCCATGTGACCTACTGGTTGCATCTCCCCCATGTGACCTACTGGTTGCATCTCCCCCATGTGACCTACTGGTTCGGTGTCCTGTCATGTGACCTACTGGTTGCATCTCCCCCATGTGACCTACTGGTTGCATCTCCCCCATGTGACCTACTGGTTGCATCTCCCCCATGTGACCTACTGGTTGCATCTCCCCCATGTGACCTACTGGTTGGGTGTCCTGACATGTGACCTACTGGTTGCATCTCCCCCATGTGACCTACTGGTTGTATGTCCTGACATGTGACCTACTGGTTGCATCTCCCCCATGTGACCTACTGGTTGCATCTCCCCCATGTGACCTACTGGTTGCATCTCCCCCATGTGACCTACTGGTTGTATCTCCCCCATGTGACCTACTGGTTGTATCTCCCCCATGTGACCTACTGGTTGGGTGTCCTGTCATGTGACCTACTGGTTGCATCTCCCCCATGTGACCTACTGGTTGCATCTCCCCCATGTGACCTACTGGTTGTATCTCCCCCATGTGACCTACTGGTTGTATCTCCCCCATGTGACCTACTGGTTGTATGTCCTGTCATGTGACCTACTGGTTGCATCTCCCCCATGTGACCTACTGGTTGCATCTCCCCCATGTGACCTACTGGTTGCATCTCCCCCATGTGACCTACTGGTTGCATCTCCCCCATGTGACCTACTGGTTGCATCTCCCCCATGTGACCTACTGGTTGTATCTCCCCCATGTGACCTACTGGTTGTATCTCCCCCATGTGACCTACTGGTTGTATGTCCTGTCATGTGACCTACTGGTTGTGTGTCCTGTCATGTGACCTACTGGTTGTCTGTACTGACATGTGATCTACTGGTTGTATGTCCTGACATGTGACCTACTGGTTGTGTGTCCTGTCATGTGACCTACTGGTTGTATCTCCCCCATGTGACCTACTGGTTGGGTGTCCTGTCATGTGACCTACTGGTTGTATCTCCCCCATGTGACCTACTGGTTGTATGTCCTGACATGTGACCTACTGGTTGTATGTCCTGACATGTGACCTACTGGTTGTGTGTCCTGTCATGTGACCTACTGGTTGTATGTCCTGACATGTGACCTACTGGTTGTATCTCCCCCATGTGACCTACTGGTTGTGTGTCCTGTCATGTGACCTACTGGTTGTCTGTCCTGACATGTGACCTACTGGTTGTATGTCCTGACATGTGACCTACTGGTTGTCTGTCCTGTCATGTGACCTACTGGTTGTGTGTACTGACATGTGACCTACTGGTTGTCTGTACTGACATGTGACCTACTGGTTGTGTGTCCTGTCATGTGACCTACTGGTTGTCTGTACTGACATGTGACCTACTGGTTGTCTGTCCTGTCATGTGACCTACTGGTTGTCTGTACTGACATGTGACCTACTGTTTGTCTGTACTGACATGTGACCTACTGGTTGTGTGTCCTGTCATGTGACCTACTGGTTGTATGTCCTGACATGTGACCTACTGGTTGTGTGTCCTGACATGTGACCTACTGGTTGTATGTCCTGACATGTGACCTACTGGTTGTATGTCCTGACATGTGACCTACTGGTTGTATGTCCTGACATGTGACCTACTGGTTGTCTGTACTGACATGTGACCAACTGGTTGTCTGTACTGACATGTGACCTACTGGTTGTCTGTACTGACATGTGACCTACTGGTTGTCTGTCCTGACATGTGACCTACTGGTTGTATGTCCTGTCATGTGACCTACTGGTTGTGTGTCCTGACATGTGACCTACTGGTTGTGTGTATGTACTGACATGTGACCTACTTGTTGTGTGTATGTCCTGTCATGTGACCTACTGGTTGTGTGTATGTCCTGTCATGTGACCAACTGGTTGTGTGTATGTCCTGACATGTGACCTACTTGTTGTGTGTACTGACATGTGACCTACTGGTTGTGTGTCCTGTCATGTGACCTACTGGTTGTGTGTATGTCCTGACATGTGACCTACTTGTTGTGTGTACTGACATGTGACCTACTGGTTGTGTGTCCTGACATGTGACCTACTGGTTTTGTGTCCTGACATGTGACCTACTGGTTGTGTGTGTGTCCTGACATGTGACCTACTGGTTGTGTGTGTGTCCTGACATGTATGTGGAACTGATAGATGCTCATACACACTACATGTTCATGTTTTTAAATGTATGTAAATTGTGAAGTCTTTTGTCTGTAATTTATTTTTCATTGTGTCGTACCCCAGTAAGACTACCTGTCGCCACTGGGGCCGTAGCCCTACCACAGGTATATAATGCTGCCCTACCACAGGTATATAATGCTGCCCTACCACAGGTATATAATGCTGCCCTTCCACAGGTATATAATGCTGCCCTACCACAGGTATATAATGCTGCCCTTCCACAGGTATATAATGCTGCCCTACCACAGGTATATAATGCTGCCCTACCACAGGTATATAATGCTGCCCTTCCACAGGTATATAATGCTGCCCTTCCACAGGTATATAATGCTGCCCTTCCACAGGTATATAATGCTGCCCTTCCACAGGTATATAACGCTGCCCTACCACAGGTATATAATGCTGCCCTACCACAGGTATATAATGCTGCCCTACCACAGGTATATAATGCTGCCCTTCCACAGGTATATAACGCTGCCCTACCACAGGTATATAATGCTGCCCTTCCACAGGTATATAACGCTGCCCTTCCACAGGTATATAATGCTGCCCTACCACAGGTATATAATGCTGCCCTTCCACAGGTATATAATGCTGCCCTTCCACAGGTATATAATGCTGCCCTTCCACAGGTATATAATGCTGCCCTACCACAGGTATATAATGCTGCCCTACCACAGGTATATAATGCTGCCCTTCCACAGGTATATAATGCTGCCCTTCCACAGGTATATAACGCTGCCCTTCCACAGGTATATAATGCTGCCCTTCCACAGGTATATAATGCTTCCCTTCCACAGGTATATAAAGGTGCCCTTCCACAGGTATATAATGCTGCCCTTCCACAGGTATATAATGCTGCCCTTCCACAGGTATATAATGCTGCCCTTCCACAGGTATATAACGCTGCCCTTCCACAGGTATATAACGCTGCCCTTCCACAGGTATATAATGCTGCCCTTCCACAGGTATATAATGCTGCCCTTCCACAGGTATATAATGCTGCCCTTCCACAGGTATATAATGCTGCCCTTCCACAGGTATATAATGCTGCCCTTCCACAGGTATATAATGCTGCCCTACCACAGGTATATAACGCTGCCCTTCCACAGGTATATAATGCTGCCCTACCACAGGTATATAATGCTGCCCTTCCACAGGTATATAATGCTGCCCTACCACAGGTATATAATGCTGCCCTACCACAGGTATATAATGCTGCCCTTCCACAGGTATATAACGCTGCCCTTCCACAGGTATATAATGCTGCCCTACCACAGGTATATAATGCTGCCCTTCCACAGGTATATAATGCTGCCCTTCCACAGGTATATAATGCTGCCCTTCCACAGGTATATAATGCTGCCCTACCACAGGTATATAATGCTGCCCTTCCACAGGTATATAATGCTGCCCTACCACAGGTATATAATGCTGCCCTTCCACAGGTATATAATGCTGCCCTACCACAGGTATATAATGCTGCCCTTCCACAGGTATATAATGCTGCCCTACCACAGGTATATAATGCTGCCCTTCCACAGGTATATAATGCTGCCCTTCCACAGGTATATAACGCTGCCCTACCACAGGTATATAATGCTGCCCTACCACAGGTATATAATGCTGCCCTTCCACAGGTATATAATGCTGCCCTACCACAGGTATATAACGCTGCCCTTCCACAGGTATATAATGCTGCCCTTCCACAGGTATATAATGCTGCCCTACCACAGGTATATAATGCTGCCCTACCACAGGTATATAATGCTGCCCTTCCACAGGTATATAATGCTGCCCTTCCACAGGTATATAATGCTTCCCTTCCACAGGTATATAATGCTGCCCTTCCACAGGTATATAACGCTGCCCTTCCACAGGTATATAACGCTGCCCTACCACAGGTATATAATGCTGCCCTACCACAGGTATATAACGCTGCCCTACCACAGGTATATAATGCTGCCCTACCACAGGTATATAATGCTGCCCTTCCACAGGTATATAATGCTGCCCTTCCACAGGTATATAATGCTGCCCTACCACAGGTATATAATGCTGCCCTACCACAGGTATATAATGCTGCCCTTCCACAGGTATATAATGCTGCCCTTCCACAGGTATATAATGCTGCCCTACCACAGGTATATAATGCTGCCCTTCCACAGGTATATAATGCTGCCCTTCCACAGGTATATAATGCTGCCCTTCCACAGGTATATAATGCTGCCCTTCCACAGGTATATAACGCTGCCCTTCCACAGGTATATAATGCTGCCCTTCCACAGGTATATAATGCTGCCCTACCACAGATATATAATGCTGCCCTTCCACAGGTATATAATGCTGCCCTTCCACAGGTATATAACGCTGCCCTTCCACAGGTATATAATGCTGCCCTTCCACAGGTATATAATGCTTCCCTTCCACAGGTATATAAAGGTGCCCTTCCACAGGTATATAATGCTGCCCTTCCACAGGTATATAATGCTGCCCTTCCACAGGTATATAATGCTGCCCTTCCACAGGTATATAACGCTGCCCTTCCACAGGTATATAATGCTGCCCTTCCACAGGTATATAACGCTGCCCTTCCACAGGTATATAACGCTGCCCTTCCACAGGTATATAATGCTGCCCTTCCACAGGTATATAATGCTGCCCTTCCACAGGTATATAATGCTGCCCTTCCACAGGTATATAATGCTGCCCTTCCACAGGTATATAATGCTGCCCTTCCACAGGTATATAATGCTGCCCTACCACAGGTATATAATGCTGCCCTACCACAGGTATATAACGCTGCCCTTCCACAGGTATATAATGCTGCCCTACCACAGGTATATAATGCTGCCCTTCCACAGGTATATAATGCTGCCCTACCACAGGTATATAATGCTGCCCTACCACAGGTATATAATGCTGCCCTTCCACAGGTATATAACGCTGCCCTTCCACAGGTATATAATGCTTCCCTTCCACAGGTATATAATGCTGCCCTTCCACAGGTATATAATGCTGCCCTACCACAGGTATATAATGCTGCCCTTCCACAGGTATATAATGCTGCCCTACCACAGGTATATAATGCTGCCCTTCCACAGGTATATAATGCTGCCCTACCACAGGTATATAATGCTGCCCTTCCACAGGTATATAATGCTGCCCTACCACAGGTATATAATGCTGCCCTTCCACAGGTATATAATGCTGCCCTTCCACAGGTATATAACGCTGCCCTACCACAGGTATATAATGCTGCCCTACCACAGGTATATAATGCTGCCCTTCCACAGGTATATAATGCTGCCCTACCACAGGTATATAACGCTGCCCTTCCACAGGTATATAATGCTGCCCTTCCACAGGTATATAATGCTGCCCTTCCACAGGTATATAATGCTTCCCTTCCACAGGTATATAATGCTGCCCTTCCACAGGTATATAACGCTGCCCTTCCACAGGTATATAACGCTGCCCTACCACAGGTATATAATGCTGCCCTACCACAGGTATATAACGCTGCCCTTCCACAGGTATATAATGCTGCCCTACCACAGGTATATAACGCTGCCCTACCACAGGTATATAATGCTGCCCTTCCACAGGTATATAATGCTGCCCTTCCACAGGTATATAATGCTGCCCTTCCACAGGTATATAATGCTGCCCTACCACAGGTATATAATGCTGCCCTTCCACAGGTATATAATGCTGCCCTTCCACAGGTATATAATGCTGCCCTTCCACAGGTATATAATGCTGCCCTTCCACAGGTATATAATGCTGCCCTACCACAGGTATATAATGCTGCCCTTCCACAGGTATATAATGCTGCCCTTCCACAGGTATATAATGCTTCCCTACCACAGGTATATAATGCTGCCCTTCCACAGGTATATAATGCTGCCCTTCCACAGGTATATAATGCTGCCCTTCCACAGGTATATAATGCTGCCCTACCACAGGTATATAACGCTGCCCTTCCACAGGTATATAATGCTGCCCTTCCACAGGTATATAATGCTTCCCTTCCACAGGTATATAATGCTGCCCTACCACAGGTATATAATGCTGCCCTTCCACAGGTATATAATGCTGCCCTTCCACAGGTATATAATGCTGCCCTTCCACAGGTATATAATGCTTCCCTTCCACAGGTATATAATGCTTCCCTTCCACAGGTATATAATGCTGCCCTTCCACAGGTATATAATGCTGCCCTTCCACAGGTATATAATGCTGCCCTTCCACAGGTATATAATGCTGCCCTTCCACAGGTATATAATGCTGCCCTTCCACAGGTATATAATGCTGCCCTTCCACAGGTATATAATGCTGCCCTTCCACAGGTATATAATGCTGCCCTTCCACAGGTATATAATGCTGCCCTTCCACAGGTATATAATGCTGCCCTTCCACAGGTATATAATGCTGCCCTTCCACAGGTATATAATGCTGCCCTTCCACAGGTATATAATGCTTCCCTTCCACAGGTATATAATGCTGCCCTTCCACAGGTATATAATGCTGCCCTACCACAGGTATATAATGCTGCCCTACCACAGGTATATAATGCTGCCCTTCCACAGGTATATAATGCTGCCCTTCCACAGGTATATAATGCTGCCCTACCACAGGTATATAAAGGTGCTGATATCATCATCATCACCATGGAGACAGGGCCAGGTCAGAGGTTAACTAGTCATTACACTCTACATTAAACTGATATCATCACCATGGAGACAGGGCCAGGTCAGAGGTCATTACAAAACCTGGAGCATAAAAACCTTCTGAAGAAAGAGACTGAGTGCAGATGCTTTTATTTAGGCAGTACACACACACACTTTAAAGCAGTTACATGTAACATGTTTGCATTGTAATTTCAGAAAATGTCCATAATATACAGGTATCTGCAGTAGTAGCGGAATGACAGTGTTTCACAATATATATAAAAAAAAAAAAAAAAATTAAATGCAGACTGTATTTGACAACGAAAGACTATCTTCTGTCAAGATGGGAAAACTGCACCTTCCCTCTCCTCCATCGGCATCACTAAGAGGCGTGGTCATCTCGCCACAGTGAACAGTGACAGACTGGGGGAGTGGCCAATTTAGACATCATTTCCTGGTTGCTAACATTCTACAGTCTAATCTCAGTTAAATTGTATGTGACAAAAACAATGAATGCATAGTGTCGGGCAGGGAAATGCAACTGGCGGCCCGCGGGCCAGATCCGGACCGTTTATTAATTTAGACTGGCTCTTTGATCAATCATGAACATTAATACAAGATCTGCAACAACAACAAAAATCTCAGAACAAAATCTGACGTTCAGTGCCAAAATGACAAACACTACGTTGGTTGTCCACAGCACGGTGAATTCGTGTCTAGTGTTTGAACGGTTTAAGCAACAGTGACCCCGTCTCTGAAAGCTACGACTCTCAGGAACACGGATTGGCTTTCTGTTTCCCTCTGTGATGCTCGCAAGGACTCATTTCCTAATTACGTTTAGCAACATTTAATTTTAAGCGCTTTATTGGTATGTGTGCGTTGCTTTTTTAAAACAGTTCTTCCCGAAAGAATAATTGCATATGTGTTAAATGTCAGACCCCCTGCAATGAACCTTTTATTACATCAGCCCCTGTAAGAGTATAGCTGAACAGCTGTAGGGAATCATTGTACCATCTGAATTGCTGTGAAAGATTTTGTCTATAACAAAAACAATATATATTTTTTTAAGTCTTTTTGAAGTAGGTGAATGAAACTGAAAGTAAAATAGTCTGATGTCACTTGTTAAATCCACTTCAATCAGTGTAGGTGAAGAGGAGGAGACGGGTTAAAGAAGAAGGATTTTTAAGCCTTGTGACAATTGAGACATGGATTGTGTGTGTGTGTGTGTGTGTGCCATTCAGAGGATGAATGGGCAAGACAAAAGATTTAAGTGCCTTTGAACGGGGTATGGTAGTAGGTGCCAGGCACACTGGTTTGTGTCAAGAACTGCAACGCTGCTGGGTTTTTCCACACTCAACAATTTATAAATGTACGTTTAGTGTTAGTTTCCTTACATTTTGCATCATTCCGTTGCATTGTTAGTTGACCTTTCTTTCCTCTGTCACGTTCGTATGGTTGTTCATGAGGATCGCTAGCAATAGTGGATCATATTAGGCTAACCTATTACAAGTTGGGAAATAATTTGGGGCAGGTAGCCTATTGGAATCCCTATGGAACTCAGACCAGGTTCACGACGACTGGACTGGTGTCCTCACAGTTCCATGATTAGGGAGGATTATCAGGGTAGATAATCAGGGTAGAATATATCAGGGTAGTATATCAGGGTAGATTATTAGGGTGGATTATCAGGGTAGATTATTAGGGAGGATTATCAGGGTAGATAATCAGGGTAGATAATCAGGGTAGATTAGCAGGGTGGATTATCAGGATAGATAATTAGGGAGGATTATCAGGGTAGATAATCAGGGTAAATTATTAGGGAGGATTATCAGGGTAGATATTCAGGGTAAATTATTAAGGAGGATTATCAGGGTAGATTATCAGGGTAGTATATCAGGGTAGTGTATCAGGGTAGATTATTAGGGAGGATTATCAGGGTAGATTATCAGGGTAGAATATATCAGGGTAGTATATCAGGGTAGATTATTAGGGTGGATTATCAGGGTAGATTATTAGGGAGGATTATCAGGGTAGATAATCAGGGTAGATAATCAGGGTAGATTATCAGGGTAGATAATCAGGGTAAATTATTAGGGAGGATTATCAGGGTAGATCATCATGGTGGATTATCAGGGTAGATTAACAGGGTAATTTATTACGGAGGATCATCAGGGTAGATCATCAGGGTAGTTATCAGGGTAGATTATCAGGGTAGATGATCAAGGTAGATTATTAGGGTGGATTATCAGGGTAGGGTCTCAGGGTAGATATTAGGGAGGATTATCAGGGTAGATTATCAGGGTAGGATATCAGGGTCGGATTATCAGGGTAGATAATTAGGGAGGATTATCAGGGTAGATTATCAGGGTAGATGATCAGGGTAGATTTTTAGGGAGATTTATCAGGGTAGATTATCAGGGTGGATTATTAGGGAGGATTATCAGGGTAGATTATTAGGGAGGATTATCATGGTAGATTGTCAGGGTAGATTATTAGGGAGGATCATCAGGGTAGATTATTAGGTGACGATTATCAGGGTAGATTATCAGGGTAGGTTATTAGGGAGGGTTATCAGGGTAGATTATCAGGGTAGATTATCAAGGTAGATTATCAGGGTAGATTATCAGGGTAGATTATCAGGGTTGATTCATAGGACAACTGGTCAACACATATTGAACACTATTCTCACCTTCCAATATTTCATAGATTGAACAATTGAATATTTTACTTTTTTTATTTAACCTTTATTTAACTAGGCAAGTCAGTTAAGAACAAATTCTTATTTTCAATGACGGCCTAAGAACAGTGGGTTAACTTCCTTGTTCAGGGGCAGAACGACATGTTTTTAACCTTGTCAGCTCTGGGATTTGACCTTGCAACCTTTCAGTTACTAGTCCAACTCTAACCACTAGGCTACCTGCCACCCCTATGGCAACTTTCACGATAAAATCAAACCATTGTATTTTTTATTCACATATATTTCGTGCATAAAGGCTCTCCAATGCTTTCCTATCCCTAAATAATAAACAAGATCAGAGTGTATTTTGCATGTATTTCAGTAATCCCTGATATTCTGACCCGTTCTCTCCATGTATTAGAGTCTGTAGAGAATTAAAGGTACACCAAATTTAAAGGGATGGCTTTAGATAAAAGTACTGAAAACCCTATTTAATGAAAACTCCACGAGTAAATCTGTTGGCCAGCAAATGGGAGGGATTTCAACAGTTGTATTAAATGTATTCAGCGAGCGCAAGGGAACCACGCGTGCAAGCTCG
This sequence comes from Salmo salar, assembly GCF_965601325.2. Classification (NCBI taxonomy): domain Eukaryota; kingdom Metazoa; phylum Chordata; class Actinopteri; order Salmoniformes; family Salmonidae; genus Salmo; species Salmo salar. Next base: position 124,965,021 of record NC_138301.1, on the reverse strand, counting down.
TTACGCACCTGCACAAGGTTAGTCTGAATACCAACTAGTGAGAAGTGCGAATTGAAGGGGTCTGAATCATGCCTATCATGGTGTTGTCATGTTGTGGTCAGGCAGCAAGGGAAGAATGGGACAAGATCTGAACAGGAGGAGGACAGGAACAGGCTTTGGTGTCTCAGGCACAGCTGGGGTCAAGGTTCATGACCTGACAGTGACCCCTCGGGGGAGGGCAGCATAACAGGGCCATGCACACACACAGACAGTCAGTAGCTGTCACTGTCAGTAGTTGTCAGTATCTGTCAGTAGCTGTCACTGTCAGTAGTTGTCAGTAGCTGTCAGTATCTGTCAGTAGCTGTCACTGTCAGTATCTGTCAGTAGCTGTCAGTGGCTGTCAGTAGCTGTCAGTAGCTGTCACTGTCAGTGGTTGTCAGTAGCTGTCAGTAGCTGTCACTGTCAGTGGTTGTCAGTATCTGTCAGTAGCTGTCAGTAGCTGTCAGTATCTGTCAGTAGCTGTCACTGTCAGTGGTTGTCAGTATCTGTCAGTATCTGTCAGTAGCTGTCAGTAGCTGTCAGTATCTGTCAGTAGCTGTCAGTAGCTGTCAGTAGCTGTCAGTTGCTGTCACTGTCAGTGGTTGTCAGTATCTGTCAGTATCTGTCAGTAGCTGTCAGTATCTGTCAGTATCTGTCAGTAGCTGTCAGTGGTTGTCAGTATCTGTCAGTATCTGTCAGTAGCTGTCAGTATCTGTCAGTAGCTGTCAGTGGTTGTCAGTATCTGTCAGTATCTGTCAGTAGCTGTCAGTATCTGTCAGTTGCTGTCACTGTCAGTTGCTGTCACTGTCAGTATCTGTCAGTAGTTGTCAGTAGCTGTCAGTAGCTGTCAGTTGCTGTCACTGTCAGTAGCTGTCAGTATCTGTCAGTAGCTGTCAGTAGCTGTCAGTAGCTGTCACTGTCAGTAGTTGTCACAGTCAGTGGTTGTCAGTTGCTGTCACTGTCCAACCACTCTTTGTAGCACTTCCCACCCAGACTGCCCTCGTTGCCATAGTAACCCACAGTGGCCTCCTTCCCGTAGCAATCTACACTGGCATCGTTCCCATGACAACCCGGGTTTCTCTCGTGCTGTTCAGGGTTACCATAGCGATCCAGGCTGGTTTGGTAAAGACTGTCTCTATAGTGACTAGTGTTGTACAGCTCACTGCTCTTCACCACGCGGCCATGAAGACCCAGTCTGTTGTTGTACGTCCCTCCGTTGCCATCACAACCCAGACTGTTATCGTACGTCTCTCCGTTGCCATGACGACCCAGACTGTTGTTATAAACCTCTCGGTTACCATGCCGACCCAGACTGTTGTTATAAACCTCTCCGTTGCCTTGCCGACCCAGACTGTTGTGATAAATGTCTGGGTTGTCTTGGCGTCGCCCCAGACTGTGGTCGTAGAGTTCAGAGGTCAACAGGAAGTTGCTCTCTGTGCTGGCCAGCGTGACGAAACCACTCTCCGTATCTCTCAGACCCCCCAGGTTGTCATAGTCACCAGGGGACATGTTGGGGGAGGAGCCTAGGAGAAAGAACACAGGCCGTTACTACGGAGAAACAACAGAATCAGTGTTTCCCTTCCTGTTTGAATGACTCATGGGTAACTGCATACAAAGAGAGTCTGAAAGTGGGAGGATCAACACCAGAGGGTGTGTCTCGCGAAGCCATAACTCTAAAATCACATTGTTGCCACGCCTCCCTTTGAGGTCTGGGGAATTTTGTTTTGTTGAATGGACCGCTGGCTCCCAGTGGCTACGTGTTGATTGGATGTTACATTTCAAGACCCCTCCCCCACATGCCTGTTGGTGCTTTGTGTTTTGTTATCATCACTGTTTTCAGACGAGGTAGGACACATTTTGCAGAGTTGTTCTGTATGCTAGTTTGCAAAATATTAACAATTTATTACATTTAAAAAAGTGCTTTTCATTATACAATAATTATCTCAAAGTGCATCAAATAAAATAGAAAAATAGTTTAGCAATCTAAACAAATATATGTAACCATATCGTGAGAGGTTAGGCCATCTGGTAGAGATGAATCTTAAGGTCTGCTTTAATAGATCCAACAGTCTGAACAGCCCTGAGATTATCTAGGAGTTCTAGAGGTGCGGTGCGTTGGAGGGAAAGGCATGGTCCCCCATTGTTTAGAGCCAGGTCCTGGGGGCATGGAGGAGCTTGGCTTCAACGTAGGGTAGGTTGGAGGTTCGTTCATAGGGGGAGAGTAGGTCTGACAGGCAGGTGGGTCCGATGCCATTTAGGGATTTGTTGACAAGGTGGATCATTTCGTAGTCAATTCTTTGAGGAACATGTAGTCGCTGTAGATCAGCCAGGATGGGGATGGTGGAGAACAAGAGGAGGGGACTGATGGTGGAGAACAAGAGGAGGGGACTGATGGTGGAGAACAAGAGGAGGGGACTGATGGTGGAGAACAAGAGGAGGGGACTGATGGTGGAGAACAAGAGGAGGGGACTGATGGTGGAGAACAAGAGGAGGGGACTGATGGTGGAGAACAAGAGGAGGGGACTGATGGTGGAGAACAAGAGGAGGGGACTGATGGTGGAGAACAAGAGGAGGGGACTGATGGTGGAGAACAAGAGGAGGGGACTGATGGTGGAGAACAAGAGGAGGGGACTGATGGTGGAGAACAAGAGGAGGGGACTGATGGTGGAGAACAAGAGGAGGGGACTGATGGTGGAGAACAAGAGGAGGGGACTGATGGTGGAGAACAAGAGGAGGGGACTGATGGTGGAGAACAAGAGGAGGGGACTGATGGTGGAGAACAAGAGGAGGGGACTGATGGTGGAGAACAAGAGGAGGGGACTGATGGTGGAGAACAAGGGGAGGGGACTGATGGTGGAGAACAAGAGGAGGGGACTGATGGTGGAGAACAAGAGGAGGGGACTGATGGTGGAGAACAAGAGGAGGGGACTGATGGTGGAGAACAAGAGGAGGGGACTGATGGTGGAGAACAAGAGGAGGGGACTGATGGTGGAGAACAAGAGGAGGGGACTGATGGTGGAGAACAAGAGGAGGGGACTGATGGTGGAGAACAAGAGGAGGTGACTGATGGTGGAGAACAAGAGGAGGGGACTGATGGTGGAGAACAAGAGGAGGGGACTGATGGTGGAGAACAAGAGGAGGGGACTGATGGTGGAGAACAAGAGGAGGGGACTGATGGTGGAGAACAAGAGGAGGGGACTGATGGTGGAGAACAAGAGGAGGGGACTGATGGTGGAGAACAAGAGGAGGGGACTGATGGTGGAGAACAAGAGGAGGTGACTGATGGTGGAGAACAAGAGGAGGGGACTGATGGTGGAGAACAAGAGGAGGGGACTGATGGTGGAGAACAAGAGGAGGGGACTGATGGTGGAGAACAAGAGGAGGGGACTGATGGTGGAGAACAAGGTCCTAGGATTTACTCAGTTGTTGTCGATCATAGCAGAGTAGAAGGTGGCTGCTTTTAAGGTGGTCTGTGCAGGCCAGTAGGTGGTCTGTGCAGGCCAGTAGGTGGTCTTTATAGGCCAGTAGGTGGTCTGTGCAGGCCAGTAGCTGGTCTGTGCAGGCCAGTAGGTGGTCTGTACAGGCCAGTAGGTGGTCTGTGCAGGCCAGTAGGTGGTCTGTGCAGGCCAGTAGGTGGTCTGTGCAGGCCAGTAGGTGGTCTTTACAGGCCAGTAGGTGGTCTATATAGGCCAGTAGCTGGTCTGTGCAGGCCAGTAGGTGGTCTATATAGGCCAGTAGGTGGTCTGTGCAGGCCAGTAGGTGGTCTTTATAGGCCAGTAGGTGGTCTGTGCAGGCCAGTAGGTGGTCTTTATAGGCCAGTAGGTGGTCTGTACAGGCCAGTAGGTGGTCTTTACAGGCCAGTAGGTGGTCTGTGCAGGCCAGTAGGTGGTCTGTGCAGGCCAGTAGGTGGTCTTTACAGGCCAGTAGGTGGTCTATATAGGCCAGTAGCTGGTCTGTGCAGGCCAGTAGGTGGTCTATATAGGCCAGTAGGTGGTCTGTGCAGGCCAGTAGGTGGTCTATATAGGCCAGTAGGTGGTCTGTGCAGGCCAGTAGGTGGTCTTTATAGGCCAGTAGGTGGTCTGTGCAGGCCAGTAGGTGGTCTGTGCAGGCCAGTAGGTGGTCTGTGCAGGCCAGTAGGTGGTCTTTACAGGCCAGTAGGTGGTCTGTGCAGGCCAGTAGGTGGTCTTTACAGGCCAGTAGGTGGTCTTTGCAGGCCAGTAGGTGGTCTATATAGGCCAGTAGGTGGTCTGTACAGGCCAGTAGGTGGTCTTTATAGGCCAGTAGGTGGTCTTTACAGGCCAGTAGGTGGTCTTTATAGGCCAGTAGGTGGTCTGTGCAGGCCAGTAGGTGGTCTTTACAGGCCAGTAGGTGGTCTGTGCAGGCCAGTAGGTGGTCTATATAGGCCAGTAGGTGGTCTGTGCAGGCCAGTAGGTGGTCTTTACAGGCCAGTAGGTGGTCTATATAGGCCAGTAGGTGGTCTGTGCAGGCCAGTAGGTGGTCTGTGCAGGCCAGTAGGTGGTCTTTACAGGCCAGTAGGTGGTCTTTGCAGGCCAGTAGGTGGTCTGTGCAGGCCAGTAGGTGGTCTGTACAGGCCAGTAGGTGGTATTTACAGGCCAGTAGGTGGTCTGTGCAGGCCAGTAGGTGGTCTTTACAGGCCAGTAGGTGGTCTATATAGGCCAGTAGGTGGTATTTACAGGCCAGTAGGTGGTATTTACAGGCCAGTAGGTGGTCTGTGCAGGCCAGTAGGTGGTCTGTGCAGGCCAGTAGGTGGTCTTTACAGGCCAGTAGGTGGTCTGTGCAGGCCAGTAGATGGTCTTTACAGGCCAGTAGGTGGTCTGTACAGGCCAGTAGGTGGTCTGTGCAGGCCAGTAGGTGGTCTGTGCAGGCCAGTAGGTGGTCTGTGCAGGCCAGTAGGTGGTCTTTACAGGCCAGTAGGTGGTCTGTGCAGGCCAGTAGGTGGTCTGTGCAGGCCAGTAGGTGGTCTGTGCAGGCCAGTAGGTGGTCTTTACAGGCCAGTAGGTGGTCTGTGCAGGCCAGTAGGTGGTCTGTGCAGGCCAGTAGGTGGTCTGTGCAGGCCAGTAGGTGGTCTGTGCAGGCCAGTAGGTGGTCTGTGCAGGCCAGTAGGTGGACAGTTAGGCCAGTACTTCTCCACAGATGCTCTAAACATTTCACAAAAAATGTAATCCATTATAGAATAAGGCTGTAACGTAACAAAATGTGGAAAAAGTCAAGGGGTCTGAATACTTTCCAAATCCCCTGTAATCCATAGATGACTTGCATTCATTGCTAATCAACCCATGAGTTTAACAGTCAAATTGCCAGGGTTAAAGGTTCCAAAACCCTTCTATGGGCTGTATGTCTATTGATACAACACAACAATCTGTTCCACAGATGAAGGAAGGAAGGATACGACTGGGGAAAAGGTGTTAATAAGCAAAGACGGCATTAACGATAAGTCATAAATTAAAAAGGCAGCACTTCTAAAAGCATATTTTACAACATAGCCTGCTGAATTTGCAATATGTCTTTTCTTTCACGCAACATCCACCATCGTGTTATGGATGAAGCCTGACCTGGAATGTGAGGCTAGCTGAAGCTGGTTAGCTTCATAAAAGCCTGACCTGGAATGTGAGGCTAGCTGAAGCTGGTTAGCTGAGCAGATCTAGCTAGCTGAAGCTGGTTAGCTGAGCAGATCTAGCTTGCTTCGCAGTACACCACTATGGAATTCGCTGTACAAAACCTCATCAAAATATGTCAGTGTATGTTGATGGTGTGTACAGAGCATACTGTACTGTACTTCTGGATAAACACAAGTCACATTTTCCTCTAGGTTGTCTTCCATTTTCTGCAATGTTGAAATCATTTTTGCAATTGATTGTTTTAAGTGGGGTTTTTTTTTTCACGTGCATTTTTCTTGATTATTAACCTTTTGTTTTTGAGTAGCTAATCAAGTACTGACCATTTTGATCTAGTACTTTTAAACCTTTTATTGAAATCGGTTTTTCCTACCTTTAACAAAGTATAGTATAGTGTGTTTTCTTTTGAATGCCTGCATTGAATACCTGTATTGAATACCTGCATTGAATACCTGCATTGAATACCTGCATTGAATACCTGCATTGAATACCTGCATTGAAGCGTTTCACCTATGATGTCCTGGAGGACTACAAAATACCACAAAGTACAGGAATGGGGGACACTCACAATCTACAACTGGATGATTCCTTCATGGTTTCAAGAGGATTAAACCCTTAGCAAGGAGCTAAAAAAAAAAAAAATCTTCCTAGAGCTGGCCGCCCGGCCAAACTGAGAAATCAGGGGAGAAGAGCCTTGGTCAGCGAGGTGACCAAGAAACCAATCACGGTAGAGTGGCCAGACGGAAGCCATTCCTCAGTAAAAGGAACATGAGAGCCAGCTTGGAGTTTGCCAAAAGGCACCTAAAGGACTCTCAGACCATGAAAAACAAGATTCTCTGGTCTGATGTAACCAAGATTGAACTCTTTGCCCTGAATGTCAAGCGTCATGTCTGGAGGAAACCTTGGAACATCCCTACGGTGAAGCATGGTGATGGAAGCATCATGCAGTGGGGATGTTTATCAGCGGCAGGGATTGGGAGACTAGTCAGGATTGAGGGAAAGATGATCGAAGCAAAGCACAGAGAGATCCTTGATGAAAACCTGCTTCAGAGCGGTGGCTTCGGGACAAGTCTCTGAATGTCCTTGAGTGGCCCAGCCAGAGCCCAGACTTGAATCCCATCTAACATCTCTGGAGAGACCTGAAAATAGCTGTGCAGCAACAATCCCCATCCAACCTGACAGAGCTTGAGAGGATTTGCAGAGAAGAATGGGAGTAACTCCCCAAATACTGATGTGCCAAGCTTGTAGCATCACACCCAAGACTCGAGGCTGTAATTACTGACAAAGGTGCTTCAACAAAGTACTGAGTAAAGGGTCTGGATACAGCGCCTTGGGAAAGTGTTCAGACCCGTTGACTTTTTCCACATTTTGTTACGTTACAGTCTTATTCTAAAATTGATCCTCATCAATTTACACACAATACCCCATAATGACAAAGCAAAAACAGATTTGTAGAAATGTTTGATAATTTATAAAAAATAAAAAAAATAAAAAATATCACATTTACAAACAATGCCGTTCAAAAGTTTGGGGTCACTTAGAAATGTCCTTGTTTTTGAAAGAAAAGCTATTTTTTTGGTCCATTAAAATAACATACATTGTAGAAATACATTGTAGACACTGTTAATTACTATTGTAGCTTGAATGGCTGAGTAATTTACCCGCAAAACACCAGTCTCAACGTCAACAGTGAAGAGGCGACTCCGGGATGCTGGCCTTCTAGGCAGAGTTGCAAAGAAAAAGCCATATCTCAGACTGGCCAATAAAAATAAAAGATTAAGATGGGCAAAAGAACACAGACACTGGACAGAGGAACTCTGCCCAGAAGGCTAGCATCCCGGAGTCGCCTCTTCACTGTTGACGTTGAGACTGGTGTTTTGCGGGTAATATTTAATGAAGCTGCCAGTTGAGGACTTGTGAGGCGTCTGTTTCTCAAACTAGACACTCTAATGTACTTGTCCTCTTGCTCAGTTGTGCACCGGGGCCTCCCACTCCTCTGTCTATTCTGGTTAGAGCCAGTTTGCACTTTTATGTGAAGGGAGTAGTACACAGCGTTGTACGAGATCTTCAGTTTCTTGGCAATTTCTCACATGGAATAATTAATTTCTCAGAACAAGAATAGAATGATGAGTTTCAGAAGAAAGTAATTTGTTTCTGGAAATTTTGAGCCTGTAATCAAACCCACAAATGCTGATGCTCCAGATTTGTAAAAAAAAAATGAATTTATTTAACTAGGCAAGTCAGTTAAGAACAAACTCTTATTTTCAATGACGGCCTAGGAACAGTGGGTTAACTGCCTTGTTCAGGGACAGAATGACAGATTTTAACCTTGTCAGCTCGGGGATTCAATCTTGCAACCTTTCGGTTACTAGTCCAATGCTCTAACCACTAGGCTACCTGCTGACCCAGATACTGAACTAGTCTAAAGAAGGCCAGTTTTATTGCTTCTTTAATCAGAACAACAGTTTTCAGCTGTGCTAACATAATTGCAAAAGGGTTTTCTAATGATCAATTAGCCTTTTAAAATGATATACTTTGATTAGCTAACACAACGTGCCATTGGAACACAGGAGTGATGGTTGCTGATAATGGGCCTCTGTACGCCTATGTAGATATTCCATTAAAAAAAATCTGCCGTTTCCAGCTACAATAGTCATTTACAACATTAACAATGTCTACACTGTATTTCTGATCAATTTAATGTTATTTTAATGGACAGAAAATGTACTTTTCTTTCAAAAACAAGGACATTTCTAAGTGACCCCAAACTCAGAAGTTTACACGTGACTGAATTCAAACCAATTGTCTCCATCAGGTAAAGCAGTGCCTGTTTCTTAACTCACGTGATTGGACGCACACAATGTAAAGAAAAGGGTGAATGTTGCTGGAGGAGTTGACCTAACAACAGGTGAAAAGGTGGTTACCTGCCAGCCTTTCCTGACAGACATTTTAACTACCAGGGGCACTAGCAGTTCTTAAGGGGCCAGTACACCATTTTGGCCTCTACCTTTTTCAATGGGATTAAGTTGTTGTTGTTTTATTAAGGGCAGTGGCTCTGATGTCATTCACTCTAGAACTCTCCTGCACATTCCACAAATTACACTGCACACATCAAATCAAAGTAATCACGATTTAAAACTATTTCAGATGCAACAAAATAACTTGTGGTAAACGTTTGATTTCACCAATTTTGTACATTCTGTCATATAGAGCACATGTTCCCGTCTTTGAGGTTACAGGGCATTTGGACCTCTTGACTTTTTCCACATTTTGTTACGTTACAGCCCTTATTGTTTTAATAATTTGCAACTATTTCTAAAAATCTGTTATTGTTCTGTCATTATGGGGTATTGTGATGTCATTATGGGGTATTGTGATGTCATTATGGGGTATTGTGATGTCATTATGGGGTATTGTGATGTCATTATGGGGTATTGTGATGTCATTATGGGGTATTGTGTGTAGATTGATGAGGAGTAAAAAAACGATTTAATCAATTAAGGCTGTAACGTAACAAAATGTGGAACATTTCAAGTGGTCCGAATACTTTCTGAATGCACTGTAAATAAATAAAAATGATTAGTAAGTGCATACTAAAGTACCAAATAAAGTAACAGGATTGATGATTTCATCTTAAATCAGCCATAAATCCCATCATGACAGGAGGAATTTAAGCTTATTGTGTGCAACAGGGTGTGGCAATTGAATTCAAGCTTCACCCCAAAAAATGTCTTGCTAAAATATTTCTAGCCTATCTATTTATGAGTACCCCGGGTGACTTTATGTTCGACCCGCTCAGTTTTCTAGCACAAAACACCAGAGAAATGCCAAAATGAGTAGAAACAGCTTTTTCACTATGATGACTATTAGATGATCAATGTTGCTTTTGAAAAAAAAAATTATTGAAAGGAAGTTTCACCATATTAAAACGAGAGTTCACGTAACAGGGTTGACTTTAAAATGAGGGACAGACATAAATGAATAAACGAATCACATTAAATAAATAATAACGGTCAGAAATGACAAAAAGCAGCTAAATAACTGGTGCCGGTGAAACTTGGAGAAATGTTTAGAATGAGTGGGGTGAAATCTTCCTAGAAGTGAAACGGGGTTGACAGAGGGACATGTAAAAATTATGAATTTTGCCACTTTAGCACAATTATTATTATTATTATTATTATTATTACTAGTATTATAATTATAATAATTATTATTATTATTATTATAATTGTTATTATTATTATTACACTTATAATTATCATTAATATAATTACTATTATAATAATTATTATTATTATAATTACTCTTATTATTATTATTATTATTATTATTATTATTATTATAATAAATATTATTATTATTATAATTACTATTATTATTATTATTATTATTACAATCCACTTCATCACATGCCTTTTAACCATTTTTTCCTTAACAAAAAAGTTTGACGCAAACTTGGCTCAAACTTACGGTTAAAAAACACTATCAATTACAAGTCAAACACTTTAGCAGTGTGTCCCTCCTAGAAGTGATGAGGACAGCAACAGCCTAGGTAACTGCTGTTTGACACTGCATGGTGATATGTAGAGAAGTGATGAGGACAGCAACAGCCTAGGTAACTGCTGTTTGACACTGCATGGTGATATGTAGAGAAGTGATGAGGACAGCAACAGCCTAGGTAACTGCTGTTTGACACTGCATGGTGATATGTAGAGAAGTGATGAGGACAGCAACAGCCTAGGTAACTGCTGTTTGACACTGCATGGTGATATGTAGAGAAGTGATGAGGACAGCAACAGCCTAGGTAACTGCTGTTTGACACTGCATGGTGATATGTAGAGAAGTGATGAGGACAGCAACAGCCTAGGTAACTGCTGTTTGACACTGCATGGTGATATGTAGAGAAGTGATGAGGACAGCAACAGCCTAGGTAACTGCTGTTTGACACTGCATGGTGATATGTAGAGAGTGATGAGGACAGCAACAGCCTAGGTAACTGCTGTTTGACACTGTATGGTGATATGTAGAGAAGTGATGAGGACAGCAACAGCCTAGGTAACTGCTGTTTGACACTGCATGGTGATATGTAGAGAAGTGATGAGGACAGCAACAGCCTAGGTAACTGCTGTTTGACACTGTATGGTGATATGTAGAGAAGTGATGAGGACAGCAACAGCCTAGGTAACTGCTGTTTGACACATCTTTTTTTTTTTACAATGTATGATACATTTTCTTGTCTTTGTTCCATTATGCACATAGATGTATGTGAAATAGATAAACCATTTTTAAAATGTGTTTTATTTTGTGCCTCGACCCAATCCTGTCTTGGAGCTCTACGGTCAATTCCTTCGACCTCATGTTTAATCAAGTTGTAGAAACATCTCAAGGATGATCAATGGAAACAGGAGGCACCTGAGCTCAATTTAGAGTCTCATAGCAAAGTGTCTGAATTATGTAAATAAGGTATGTTTTTTTATTTTGTGTGTAGATTGATGAGGAAAAATCAATTCTAAAATAAGGCTGTAATGTAACAATGTGGAAAAGGGAAGGGGTCTGAATACTTTCCGAATGCATTGCAAATGCCTGGAATATTTCAATTTTGGAGAATGGGTTAAAGTTATGTATAGTAACACTAGGTGTAAAATGTTCAATATAGGCTACTTCTCAGAAAGTATTAAACTGTCAAGAGGAGTAAAACAAGGTTGTCCACTATCGGCATAAATATTTATTATGGCCATCGAAATGTTAGCTATTATTATTTTTATTTAACTAGGCAAGTCAGTTAAGAACAAATTCTTATTTACAATGACGACCTACCCCGGGCCAAACCCTAACCCGGACAACGCTGGGCCAATTGTGCGCCGCCCTATGGGACCCCCAATCACTGCCGGTTGTAATACAGCCTGGAATTGAACCAGGGTCTGTAGTGATGCCTCTAGCACTGAGATGCAGTGCCTTAGACCACTGCGCCACTCGGGAGCCCAAATCAGATCCAACAATTATATCAAGGGCCCAGAAATCCAGGTGTCAGATTACGCTGATGATTCATGTTTTTCTTTTAAATCCACAATCTGAATCTCTCCACGGCCTCATAGAGGATCTAGATAATCTTTCTATTCTCTCTGGATTAAAACCAAATTATGATAAATGTACTATATTACGTATTGGATCACAAAAAAATACAACTTTTACATTACCGTGTAGTTTACCAATGAAATTATTTGACGGAGATGTGGACATACTCTGTATTCACATCCCGAAATAAAGAAATGACCTCACCACAATACATTTTAATAGAAAAATTGCAAAAATAGATAAGATCTTGCTACCATGGAAAGGAAAAGTACCTGTCTATCTGTGGAAAAATCACTCTTTAGTCATATCCCAGTTTACCTATTTGCTTATGGCCTTGTCTACACCTAGCGACTTATTTTTTAAATTATATGAGCAAAAAAGATTCCATTTTATTTGGAACGGCAAGCCAGACAAAATTAAACGATCAATTTTGAAACAAAACGTCTGACCTCTGTGATTGCCAACAAGGGTTTTGCCACCAAGTACTAAGTCATGTTTTGCAGAGGGGGTCAAATACTTATTTCCCTCATTAAAATGCAAATCAATTTATAACATTTTTGACATGCGTTTTTTTCTGGATTTGTTTGTTGTTATTCTGTCTCTCACTGTTCAAATAAACCTACCATTAAAATTATAGACTGATCATATCTTTGTCAGTGGGCAAACGTACAAAATCAGCAGGGGATCAAATACTTTTTTCCCCCCACTATATATATATATGAATGAGCGATGGCCAAACGGCATAGACAAGATGCAGTAGATGGTATAGAGTACAGTATATACATATGGGATGAGTAATGTAGGGTATGTAAACATTATATAAAGTGGCTAGTGATAGAGGTATAGAGTACAGTATATACATATGAGATGAGTAATGTAGGGTATGTAAACATTTTTAAAGTGGCTAGTGATACATTACATCAGGATGGCAAGATGCAGTAGATGGTATAGAGTACAGTATATACATATGGGATGAGTAATGTAGGGTATGTAAACATTTTTAAAGTGGCTAGTGATAGATGGTATAGAGTACAGTATATACATGTGTAGCTTTTGGTAAACAGTTCAGGAATGGTTAACTTTGCAAATAGCACTGCTGGGTGATTAAAAAAAAAAAAATCATAGTCAATCAATCAATAATATAATAAAACTCTTAGCAAAAATGTTTATGTTTAATTTACAATCTGTAGAAACAGAATAGAAAGCACAGTTAAAATATATAGTGCTTTAGTAAAGTGTTCAGACCCCTTCACTTTTTCCACATTTTGTTAAGTTACAGCCTTATTATAAAATTGATTAAATCGTTTTTTCCTCTGATCAATCTACACGCAATACCCTCATAATGACAAAGCAAAAACACATTTTGGGAAATGTATATTCGAATCAACAATCGTTTCCAATAACCGAGCCGACAAGGTGAAAAATCTGTCTGTGGCACTTAACCCCTTCATTCCCGGGGCACAACAACACCACATTACACTGACCCTGTACAACACATTACACTGACCCTGTACAACACATTACACTGACCCTGTACAACACATTACACTGACCCTGTACAACACCACATTACACTGACCCTGTACAACAACACCACATTACACTGACCCTGTACAACACATTACACTGACCCTGTACAACACATTACACTGACCCTGTACAACACCACATTACACTGACCCTGTACAACAACACCACATTACACTGACCCTGTACAACACATTACACTGACCCTGTACAACACCACATTACACTGACCCTGTACAACACCACATTACACTGACCCTGTACAACACATTACACTGACCCTGTACAACACCACATTACACTGACCCTGTACAACAACACCACATTACACTGACCCTGTACAACAACACCACATTACACTGACCCTGTACAACACCACATTACACTGACCCTGTACAACACCACATTACACTGACCCTGTACAACACCACATTACACTACACCAGTGATAATAAAACATATTTTCACCTAAGAAGGAAGTGTTCTTGGTGTGGGGGCGTGTTCCAGCCAGGTCGGCCTCCTGCTGGGAGCGAATCACGTTGTAGACGTCAGGCGGCTGGGCGGAGCTTTGACAGGACCCCGGTTCGCTGGGACACGCCTCTGTCTGCTGCTCACGCTGCTTCCTCCTACACACAGAGACAAACTATGAGCTTCTGGAAAAGCTATATATAGACAGTCACTAAATCAATCAATGCATTATTCTCAGTCTGGTAGTATGAACGCTATCCATTCTACCAGTCTATCTCACGCTAGTTAGTACTCGCTCCTCACCGTCGAGCCAGCAGCTTGAAGCAGAAGACCACAGTTGCTATTAGTAACACCGTCAACAACGGGATGGCGGGCAGGACCATGTAAACCATGTTCAGAGCTGAAAACAGACACACACACAGTTCAGAGACATGCACACACACAAAAAACACACACATGGTAAGAGGTCGAGGGTACCTGGGGTCTGTCTCTTCTCTTCGGTGTCAAAGGTCGTGGGCAGGGGTGACAGAGATAGGGGAGGAGCCTCTGTAGACAGGAATATTAATATTCATTAATTTAGTTATATCTATCTATATATAGTCATTTAGTTATATATATATCTATACTCATAGTCATTTAGTTATATATATCTATACTCATAGTCATTTAGTTATATATATCTATACTCATGTAGTTGAAGTTGGATGTTTACATACACCTTAGCCAAATACATTTAAACTCAGTTTTTCACAATTCCTGACATTTAATCCGAGTAAAAATTCCCTGTCTTAGGTCAGTTAGGATCACCACTTTATTTAAGAATGTGAAATGTCAGAATAATAGTAGAGAGAATGATTTATTTCAGCTTTTATTTCTTTCATCACATTTCCAGTGGGTCAGAAGTTTACATACACTCAATTAGTATTTGGTAGCATTGCCTTTAAATTGTTTAACTTGGGTCAAACGTTTCGGGTAGCCTTCCACAAGCTTCCCACAGTAAGTTGGGTGAATTTTGGCCCATTCCTCCTGACAGAGCTGGTGTAACTGAGTCAGGTTTGTCGGCCTCCTTGCTCACACACACTTTTTCAGTTCTGCCTACACATTTTCTATAGGATTTGAGGTCAGGGCTTTGTGATGGCCACTCCAATACCTTGACTTTGTTGTCCTTAAGCCATTTTGCCACAACTGTGGAAGTATGCTTGGGGTCATTGTCCATTTGGAAGACCCATTTGCGACCAAGTTTCAACTTCCTGACTGATGTCTTGAGATTTTGCTTCACTGTGTCCACATCCTTTTCCTCCTCATGATGCCATCTATTTTGTGAAGTGCACCAGTCCCTCCTGCAGCAAAGCACCCCCACAACATGATGCTGCCACCCCCATGCTTCACGGTTGGGATGGTGTTCTTCGGCTTGCAAGCCTCCCCCTTTTTCCTCCAAACATAACGACGGTCATTATGGCCAAACAGTTCTATTTTTGTTTCATCAGACCAGAGGAAATTTCTCCAAAAAGTACCATCTTTGTCCCCATGTGCAGTTGCAAACCGTAGTCTGGCTTTTTATGGCAGTTTTGGAGCAGTGGCTTCTTCCTTGCTGAGCGGCCTTTCAAGTTATGTCAATATAGGACTCGTTTTACTGTGGATATAGATACTTTTGTACCTGTTTCCTCCAGCATCTTCACAAGGTCCTTTGCTGTTGTTCTGGGATTGATTTGCCCTTTTCGCACCAAAGTACGTTCATCTCTAGGAGACAGAACGCGTCTCCTTCCTGAGCGGTATGACGGCTGCGTGGTCCCATGGTGTTTATACTTGCGTACTATTGTTTGTACAGATGAACGTGGTACCTTCAGGCGTTTGGAAATTGCTCCCAAGGATGAGCCAGACTTGTGGAAGTCTACAATTGTTTTTCTGAGGTCTTGGCTGATTTCTTTTGATTGTCCCATGATGTCAAGCAAAGAGGCACTGAGTTTGAAGGTAGGCCTTGAAATACATCCACAGGTACACCTCCAATTGACTCAAATGATGTCAATTAGCCTATCAGAAGTTTCTAAAGCCATGACATCATTTTCTGGAATTTTCCAAGCTGTTTAAAGGCACAGTCAACTTAGTGTATGTAAACTTGTAAACTTCTGACCCACTGGAATTGTGATACAGTGAATTATAAGTGAAATAATCTGTCTGTAAACAACTGTTGGAAAAATTACCAGAATAGAAAGAGGAGTGGGAGGCCCCGGTGCACAACTGAGCAAGAGGACAAGTACATTAGAGTGTCTAGTTTGAGAAACAGACGCCTCACAAGTCCTCAACTGGCAGCTTCATTAAATAGTACCCGCAAAACACCAGTCTCAACGTCAATAGTGACGAGGCGACTCCGGGATGCTGCCCTTCTAGGCAGAGTTCCTCTGTCCAGTGTCTGTGTTCTTTTGCCCATCTTAATCTTTTATTTTTATTGGCCAGTCTGAGATATGGCTTTTTCTTTGCAACTTTGCCTAGAAGGCCAGCATCCCGGAGTCGCCTCTTCACTGTTGACGTTGAGACTGGTGTTTTGTGGGAACTATTTAATGAAGCTGCTAGTTGAGGACTTGTGAGGCGTCTGTTTCTCAAACTAGACACTCTAATGTTCTTGTCCTCTTGCTCAGTTGTGTACCGGGGCCTCCCACTCCTCTTTCTATTCTGGTTAGAGCCAGTTTGCGCTGTTCTGTGAAGGGAGTAGTACACAGCGTTGTACGAGATCTTCAGTTTCTTGGCAATTTCTCTCATGGAACAGCCTTCATTTCTCAGAACAAGAATAGACTGACGAGTTTCAGAAGAAAGTTTTCTGTTTCTGGCCATTTTGAACCTGTAATCGAACCCACAGATGCTGATGCTCCTTATACTCAACTAGTCTAAAGAAGGCCAGTTTTATTGCTTCTTTAATCATCACAACAGTTTTTAACTGTGCTAACATAATTGCAAAAGGGTTTTCTAATGATAAATTTGCCTTTTAAAATGATAAACTTGGATTAGCTAACACAACGTGCCATTGGAACACAGGAGTGATTAAAAAATCAGCCGTTTCCAGCTACAATAGTCATTGACAATATTAACAATGTCTACACTGTATTTCTGATCAATTTTATGTTATTTTATCTATATATATATATATATATATATATATATACACACACACACACACACACACACACACACACACTGAGGGGACAAAACTTTATGAACACCTGCTCTTTCCATGACATAGACTGCCCAGGTGAATCCAGGTGAAAGCTATGATCCCTTATTGATGTCACTTGTTAAATCCACTTCAATCAGTGTAGATGAAGGGGAGGAGACGAGTTAAAGAGGATTTTTAAGCCTTGAGACAACTGAGCCATTCAGAGGGTCTTCGGGCAAGACATGAGATTTAAGTGCCTTTGAACAGGGTGTGGTGGGGTGCAACTCAATATTAGGAAGGTGTTCCTAATATTGTGTACAGTGCTTTGTACACTGTTTGTATGTATATATAGATATACACTATATATACAAAAGTATGTGGACACCTTTTCAAATTAGTGGATTCGGCTATTTCAGCCACACCCGTTGCTGACAGGTGTATAAAATCGAGCACACAGCCATGCAATCTCCATAGACAAACATTGGCAGTAGAATGGGCCTTACTGAAGAACTCAGTGACTTTCAACGTGGCACCATCATAGGATGCCACATTTCTAACAAGTCAGTTCGTCAAATTTCTGCCCTGCTAGAGCTGCTCCCGGTCAACTGTAAGAGCTGTTATTGTGAAGTGGAAACGTCTAGGAGCAACAACGGCTCAGCTGCAAAGTGGTAGGCCACACAAGCTTACAGAACGGGACAGCCGAGTGCTGAAGTGCGTAGCGTATACAAAAATCATCTGTCGTCGGTGGCAACACTCACTACCGAGTTCCAAACTGCCTCTGGAAGCAACAGCAACACAAGAACTGTTCGTCTGGAACTTCCTGAATTGGGTTTCCAAGCCTAAGATCACCATGTGCAATACCAAGCATCGGGTGGAGTGGTGTAAAGCTCGCCGCCATTGGACTCTGGGGCAGTGGAAACGTGTTCTCTATAGTGATGAATCACTCTTCACCATCTGGCAGTCTGACAGATTAATCTGGGTTTAGTGGATGCCAGTATAACGCTACCTGCCCGAATGCATAGTGCCAACTGTAAAGTTTGGTGGAGGAGGAATGGTCTGGGGCTGTTTTTCATGGTTTGGGCCCCTTAGTTTCAGTAAAGGGAAATCTTAATTCTACAGCATACAATGACATTCTAGACGACTTTGTGGCAACAGTTTCCTGTTTCAGCATGACAATGCCCCCGTGCACAAAGCAAGATCCATACAGAAATGGTTTGTCAAGATCGGTGTGAAAGAACTTGACTGGCCTGCACAGAGCCCTGACCTCAACCCCATCTAACACCTTTGGGATGAATTGGAACGTCGACTGTGAGCCAGGCCTAATCACCCAACATCAGTACCCGACCTCACTAATGCTCTTGTGGCTGAATGGAAGTAAGTCCCCGCAGCAATGTTCCAACATCTAGTGGAAAGCCTTCCCAGAAGAGTGGAGGCTGTTATAGCAGCAATGTTCCAACATCTAGTGGAAAGCCTTCCCAGAAGAGTGGAGGCTGTTATAGCAGCAATGTTCCAACATCTAGTGGAAAGCCTTCCCAGAAGAGTGGAGGCTGTTATAGCAGCAATGTTCCAACATCTAGTGGAAAGCCTTCCCAGAAGAGTGGAGGCTGTTATAGCAGCAATGATCCAACATCTAGTGGAAAGCCTTCCCAGAAGAGTGGAGGCTGTTATAGCAGCAATGTTCCAACATCTAGTGGAAAGCCTTCCCAGAAGAGTGGAGGCTGTTATAGCAGCAATGTTCCAACATCTAGTGGAAAGCCTTCCCAGAAGAGTGGAGGCTGTTATAGCAGCAATGTTCCAACATCTAGTGGAAAGCCTTCCCAGAAGAGAGGAGGCTGTTATAGCAGCAAAGGGGGGACCAACTCCATATTAATACCCTTGATTTTGGAATGAGATGTTCAACGAGCAGGTGTCCACATACTTTTGGTAATGTAGTGTACCTATTAATATTCAGACCTCATTAATACCATGAATATTCAGACACTTTAAGTAGTGTTGTTACCTGGGTGTGCAGTGTTGGGGGAGGGTTCCGGAGCCATCTCTGGAACACAACACAATCAATCAGTTATAAAACCCTTTTTACATCAGCCGATGTCACAAAGTGCTGTACAGAAACCCAGCCTAAAACCCCAAACAGGAAGCAATGCAGATGTAGAAGCACGGTGGCTAGGAAAAACTACACAGAAAGGCCAGAACCTAGGAAGAAACCTAGAGAGGAACCAGGCTCTGAGGGGTGGCCAGTCCTCTACTGGCTGTACTGGGTAGACAGGAACCAGGCTCTGAGGGGTGGCAAGTCCTCTACTGGCTGTACTGGGTAGAGAGGAACCAGGCTATGAGGGGTGACCAGTCCTCTACTGGCTGTACTGGGTAGACCAGAGGAACCAGGCTCTGAGGGGTGGCCAGTCCTCTACTAGCTGTACTGGGTAGACCAGAGGAACCAGGCTCTGAGGGGTGACCAGTCCTCTACTGGCTGTACTGGGTAGACCAGAGGAACCAGGCTCTGAGGGGTGGCAAGTCCTCTACTGGCTGTACTGGGTAGACCAGAGGAACCAGGCTCTGAGGGGTGACCAGTCCTCTACTGGCTGTACTGGGTAGAGAGGAACCAGGCTATGAGGGGTGACCAGTCCTCTACTGGCTGTACTGGGTAGACCAGAGGAACCAGGCTCTGAGGGGTGACCAGTCCTCTACTGGCTGTACTGGGTAGAGAGGACCGAGGCTCTGAGGGGTGGCCAGTCCTCTACTGGCTGTACTGGGTAGAGAGGAACCAGGCTCTGAGGGGTGACCAGTCCTCTACTGGCTGTACTGGGTAGAGAGGAACCAGGCTATGAGGGGTGACCAGTCCTCTACTGGCTGTACTGGGTAGACCAGAGGAACCAGGCTCTGAGGGGTGGCCAGTCCTCTACTAGCTGTACTGGGTAGACCAGAGGAACCAGGCTCTGAGGGGTGACCAGTCCTCTACTGGCTGTACTGGG
This sequence comes from Salmo salar, assembly GCF_965601325.2. Lineage (NCBI taxonomy): Eukaryota > Metazoa > Chordata > Actinopteri > Salmoniformes > Salmonidae > Salmo > Salmo salar. Next base: position 124,945,180 of record NC_138301.1, on the reverse strand, counting down.
TAGACCAGAGGAACCAGGCTCTGAGGGGTGGCAAGTCCTCTACTGGCTGTACTGGGTAGACCAGAGGAACCAGGCTCTGAGGGGTGACCAGTCCTCTACTGGCTGTACTGGGTAGAGAGGAACCAGGCTATGAGGGGTGACCAGTCCTCTACTGGCTGTACTGGGTAGACCAGAGGAACCAGGCTCTGAGGGGTGACCAGTCCTCTACTGGCTGTACTGGGTAGAGAGGAACCAGGCTCTGAGGGGTGACCAGTCCTCTACTGGCTGTACTGGGTAGAGAGGAACCAGGCTCTGAGGGGTGGCCAGTCCTCTACTGGCTGTACTGGGTAGACCAGAGGAACCAGGCTCTGAGGGGTGACCAGTCCTCTACTGGCTGTACTGGGTAGAGAGGAACCAGGCTCTGAGGGGTGGCCAGTCCTCTACTGGCTGTACTGGGTAGACCAGAGGAACCAGGCTCTGAGGGGTGGCAAGTCCTCTACTGGCTGTACTGGGTAGACCAGAGGAACCAGGCTCTGAGGGGTGACCAGTCCTCTACTGGCTGTACTGGGTAGACCAGAGGAACCAGGCTCTGAGGGGTGACCAGTCCTCTACTGGCTGTACTGGGTAGACCAGAAGAACCAGGCTCTGAGGGGTGACCAGTCCTCTACTGGCTGTACTGGGTAGAGAGGAACCAGGCTCTGAGGGGTGACCAGTCCTCTACTGGCTGTACTGGGTAGAGAGGAACCAGGCTCTGAGGGGTGACCAGTCCTCTACTGGCTGTACTGGGTAGAGAGGAACCAGGCTCTGAGGGGTGACCAGTCCTCTACTGGCTGTACTGGGTAGAGAGGAACCAGGCTCTGAGGGGTGACCAGTCCTCTACTGGCTGTACTGGGTAGACCAGAGGAACCAGGCTCTGAGGGGTGGCCAGTCCTCTACTGGCTGTACTGGGTAGAGAGGAACCAGGCTCTGAGGGGTGACCAGTCCTCTACTGGCTGTACTGGGTAGACCAGAGGAACCAGGCTCTGAGGGGTGACCAGTCCTCTACTGGCTGTACTGGGTAGACCAGAGGAACCAGGCTCTGAGGGGTGGCCAGTCCTCTACTGGCTGTACTGGGTAGAGAGGAACCAGGCTCTGAGGGGTGGCCAGTCCTCTACTGGCTGTACTGGGTAGAGAGGAACCAGGCTCTGAGGGGTGGCCAGTCCTCTACTGGCTGTACTGGGTAGAGAGGAACCAGGCTCTGAGGGGTGGCCAGTCCTCTACTGGCTGTACTGGGTAGACCAGAGGAACCAGGCTCTGAGGGGTGACCAGTCCTCTACTGGCTGTACTGGGTAGACCAGAGGAACCAGGCTCTGAGGGGTGGCCAGTCCTCTACTGGCTGTACTGGGTAGAGAGGAACCAGGCTATGAGGGGTGACCAGTCCTCTACTGGCTGTACTGGGTAGACCAGAGGAACCAGGCTCTGAGGGGTGACCAGTCCTCTACTGGCTGTACTGGGTAGAGAGGAACCAGGCTCTGAGGGGTGGCCAGTCCTCTACTGGCTGTACTGGGTAGAGAGGAACCAGGCTCTGAGGGGTGGCCAGTCCTCTACTGGCTGTACTGGGTAGAGAGGAACCAGGCTCTGAGGGGTGGCCAGTCCTCTACTGGCTGTACTGGGTAGACCAGAGGAACCAGGCTCTGAGGGGTGACCAGTCCTCTACTGGCTGTACTGGGTAGACCAGAGGAACCAGGCTCTGAGGGGTGACCAGTCCTCTACTGGCTGTACTGGGTAGACCAGAGGAACCAGGCTCTGAGGGGTGGCCAGTCCTCTACTGGCTGTACTGGGTAGAGAGGAACCAGGCTCTGAGGGGTGGCCAGTCCTCTACTGGCTGTACTGGGTAGAGAGGAACCAGGCTCTGAGGGGTGGCCAGTCCTCTACTGGCTGTACTGGGTAGAGAGGAACCAGGCTCTGAGGGGTGGCCAGTCCTCTACTGGCTGTACTGGGTAGACCAGAGGAACCAGGCTCTGAGGGGTGACCAGTCCTCTACTGGCTGTACTGGGTAGACCAGAGGAACCAGGCTCTGAGGGGTGACCAGTCCTCTACTGGCTGTACTGGGTAGAGAGGAACCAGGCTCTGAGGGGTGGCCAGTCCTCTACTGGCTGTACTGGGTAGAGAGGAACCAGGCTCTGAGGGGTGGCTGCTGTGTACTGTCATCTGTGTGCGTGCGTGCGCGTGCGTGTGCGTGCGTGTGTGTGTGTGTGTGTGTATGTGTGTGTACCTGCTGTGTACTTGCAGATGAAATTGTTCTTGGTGTCACAGTTATCATCGTTCCATTGGAACATGTAGAGTCCTCCGAGGCCTGGAGGGGCGGACGGCTGGTGGTACATCACCACACACACCTCGTATCCACAGGACGGCTCGTCCAGGTGCCAGTTCCTAACACACACACACACACACACACACACACACACACACACACACACACACACACACACACACACACACACACACACACACAGGAACAAACACACACACACACACACACACACACACACACACACAGGAACAAACACACACTGTAACACACACAGTAACACACAGTAACACACAGTAACACACACAGTAACACACAGTAACACAAACAAACGTAAAGTTACACACTGCTATCTATTATTATATGAACTATTGCATGTAAGCCGAAGGAGGCGTGGCTAATAGCCGACCCAGACGATGGAGGCGTGGCTAATAGCCGACCCAGACGATGGAGGCGTGGCTAATAGCGACCCAGACGATGGAGGCGTGGCTAATAGCCGACCCAGACGATGGAGGCGTGGCTAATAGCCGACCCAGACGATGGAGGCGTGGCTTATAGCCGACCCAGACGATGGAGGCGTGGCTTATAGCCGACCCAGACGATGGAGGCGTGGCTTATAGCCGACCCAGACGATGGAGGCGTGGCTTATAGCCGACCCAGACGATGGAGGCGTGGCTAATAGCCGACCCAGACGATGGAGGCGTGGCTAATAGCCGACCCAGCCGATGGAGGCGTGGCTAATAGCCGACCCAGACGATGGAGGCGTGGCTAATAGCAGACTCACCTGAAGGAAGTGAAGTTTAACTGTATTTTTTATGTTTTATTTAACCTTATTTAACGAGGCAAGTCAGTTAAGAACACATTCTTATTTACAATGACGGCCTACCAAAAGGCAAAAGACCTCCTGCGGGGACGGGACTGGGATTAAAAATCAAAATGTAGGACAAAACACACATCACAACAAGAGAGACAACACAACACTACATAAAGAGACCTAAGACAACAACACAACATGGCAGCAACACAACATGACAACAACATGGCAGCAACACAACATGACAACAACATGAAGAAACACCAACATGACAACAACATGGTAGCAACACAACATGACAACAACATGGTAGCAACACAACATGACAACAACATGGTAGCAACACAACATGACAACAACATGGTAGCAACACAACATGACAACAACATGGTAGAAACACAACATGACAACAACATGGTAGCAACACAACATGACAACAACATGGTAGCAACACAACATGACAACAACATGGTAGCAGAACAACATGGTAGAAACACAACATGACAACACAGCATGGTAGCAACACAACATGACAACAACATGGTAGAAACACAACATGGTAGAAACACAACATGGTAGAAACACAACATGACAACAACATGGTAGCAGAACAACATGGTAGCAGAACAACATGTTTGAGTCTTTGAATGAAGAGATGGAGATAAAACGGTCCAGTTTGAGTGTTTGTTGCAGCTCGTTCCAGTCGCTGGCTGCAGCGAACTGAAAAGAGGAGCGACCCAGGGATGTGTGTGCTTTAGGGGGGCTTAAAGCAGACCCACCTGAAGGAGGCGGGGCTTAAAGCAGACCCAGCTGAAGGAGGTGGAGCTTAAAGCAGACCCACCTGAAGGAGGTGTGGCTTAGAGCAGACCCACCTGAAGGAGGCGGGGCTTAGAGCAGACCCACCTGAAGGAGGTGGGGCTTAGAGCAGACCCACCTGAAGGAGGCGTGGCTTAAAGCAGACCCACCTGAAGGAGGCGTGGCTTAGAGCAGACCCACCTGAAGGAGGCGTGGCTTAGAGCAGACCCAACTAAAGGAGGCGTGGCTTAGCGCAGACCCACCTGAAGGAGGCGAGGCTTAGAGCAGACCCACCTGAAGGAGGCGTGGCTTAAAGCAGACCCACCTGAAGGAGGCGTGGCTTAAAGCAGACCCACCTGAAGGAGGCGAGGCTTAAAGCAGACCCACCTGAAGGAGGTGTGGCTTAAAGCAGACCCACCTGAAGGAGGCGAGTCTTAAAGCAGACCCACCTGAAGGAGGCGTGGCTTAAAGCAGACCCACCTGAAGGAGGCGGGGCTCCCGTCGGTCCAGTAGTACTGTGAGGGACAGTCGTCGACGTTTTCCGTGTCACCATGGTTACGACGTAGGCCAATCCAGAAGTCTCCGTCGGAGGGACGGAGCTCCCTGACTAGCTGCTCTATGATTCGCTGTTCGGCCGGTGACTCAACGCTCAGCAGCTCTCCTCCGTCACGGCGACACGCTAGTTTCGCCTCCAGGAAGCTGAGTCGCCGTCCAGGGTCAGAAAAATAGGCCAGTTTATAGCAGGGCCGGGCCCGGTCCACCCTACACACACGCTGGCCTACACACACACACACACACACACCCCCTGTTACTAATGCTACGTCCATCGATGGAGAAATTTACATTATAAATAACTAGCTAAACTGGGCCAGCCATTTTTTTATTCATACTGGTTAATAAACAACCCTGCACCTCACCTCTGACTTCAAAGAACTCTGCTATGGAGTGACAGACAGACAGACAGACAGACAGACAGACAGACAGACAGACAGACAGACAGACAGACAGACAGACAGACAGACAGACAGACAGACAGACAGACAGACAGACAGACAGACAGACAGACAGACAGAGAGAGAGAGAGAGAGAGAGGGGCCAGTTAATGTCATGTTATTTCATGTTATATTTCTGTGTTAAATGAAATCCACTTCCAACATAATAACATCAACAACATTCTGATGTAGATGAGAGAGACTGGGCTAGGGCGGTATACCTGGATATTCAGTACTACCGGCACTGAACACAAGGGGTGCTGTTTTAAACCCCACTGATCATCTGTAATCCAAAGGTTAGCAATGCTAACAAGTACATGTACAATCCCATAGAGAATGCTAACTAAATGCTAATGAGCGTATTGTGAACATTTTATAGTGTCTGACCTAAACTATACAAGTATACAATTAACTCAAAAATGCTATTCATATTTTGCTGCACACACACAACTAATATTAGACATAAAGGCTCTTGATTCAGGAGGGGATTCTCTGCTGTTACCAAGCGAATGCTTGATTTTGGAAGACGCTAACCACTTAGCTAGATAGCTAAATAGCTACGACACTGTAAATTAGCAAACCAAATCCACAACTGCAGAACATTTAGCACATTTTAGACAATTATCTTAATAGCTACAAGATATCTAGCTGGCAAACATTTAATTTACGAATTCCATACTGTAATTAGATCACCTAGCGCATGCTGCACAACACTTAAAAAGTAGCAACAAATATTCTAATTCTTTAAAAAAAATTCAAAGAAATAATTTCAATGGTATTGAAAAACCGTCCCGTGGATTTTTCCAAGTACCCCGGTATATATGGTACCAAGTACCCCGGTATATATGGTACCAAGTACCGGTATATATGGTACCAAGTACCGGTATATATGGTACCAAGTACCGGTATATATGGTACCAAGTACCCCGGTATATATGGTACCAAGTACCGGTATATATGGTACCAAATACCGGTATATATGGTACCAAGTACCGGTATATATGGTACCAAGTACCGGTATATATGGTACCAAGTACCCCGGTATATATGGTACCAAGTACCCCGGTATATATGGTACCAAGTACCCCGGTATATATGGTACCAAGTACCGGTATATATGGTACCAAATACCGGTATATATGGTACCAAGTACCGGTATATATGGTACCAAGTACCCCGGTATATATGGTACCAAATACCGGTATATATGGTACCAAATACCGGTATATATGGTACCAAGTACCGGTATATATGGTACCAAGTACCCCGGTATATATGGTACCAAGTACCGGTATATATGGTACCAAATACCGGTATATATGGTACCAAGTACCGGTATATATGGTACCAAGTACCCCGGTATATATGGTACCAAGTACCGGTATATATGGTACCAAGTACCGGTATATATGGTACCAAGTACCGGTATATATGGTACCAAGTACCGGTATATATGGTACCAAATACCGGTATATATGGTACCAAGTACCGGTATATATGGTACCAAGTACCCCGGTATATATGGTACCAAGTACCGGTATATATGGTACCAAGTACCGGTATATATGGTACCAAGTACCGGTATATATGGTACCAAGTACCGGTATATATGGTACCAAGTACCGGTATATATGGTACCAAGTACCGGTATATATGGTACCAAATACCCCGGTATATATGGTACCAAGTACCCCGGTATATATGGTACCAAGTACCGGTATATATGGTACCAAGTACCGGTATATATGGTACCAAGTACCGGTATATATGGTACCAAGTACCGGTATATATGGTACCAAGTACCGGTATATATGGTACCAAGTACCGGTATATATGGTACCAAATACCCCGGTATATATGGTACCAAGTACCCCGGTATATATGGTACCAAGTACCGGTATATATGGTACCAAGTACCCCGGTATATATGGTACCAAGTACCCCGGTATATATGGTACCAAGTACCCCGGTATATATGGTACCAAGTACCCCGGTATATATGGTACCAAATACCCCGGTATATATGGTACCAAGTACCCCGGTATATATGGTACCAAATACCCCGGTATATATGGTACCAAGTACCCCGGTATATATGGTACCAAGTACCGGTATATATGGTACCAAATACCCCGGTATATATGGTACCAAATACCCCGGTATATATGGTACCAAGTACCCCGGTATATATGGTACCAAGTACCCCGGTATATATGGTACCAAGTACCCCGGTATATATGGTACCAAGTACCGGTATATATGGTACCAAGTACCCCGGTATATATGGTACCAAGTACCGGTATATATGGTACCAAGTACCGGTATATATGGTACCAAATACCCCGGTATATATGGTACCAAATACCCCGGTATATATGGTACCAAGTACCCCGGTATATATGGTACCAAGTACCCCGGTATATATGGTACCAAGTACCGGTATATATGGTACCAAGTACCCCGGTATATATGGTACCAAGTACCGGTATATATGGTACCAAGTACCGGTATATATGGTACCAAGTACCGGTATATATGGTACCAAGTACCGGTATATATGGTACCAAGTACCCCGGTATATATGGTACCAAGTACCCCGGTATATATGGTACCAAGTACCCCGGTATATATGGTATACCTACCAAGCCTAAGACAGAACTAACCAGTGTCTGTATCTGAGGAACAGAGATGATAGAGAACCAACCCCTGTCTGTATCTGATAGAGAACCAACCACTGTCTATATCTGAGGATAGAGAACCAACCACTGTCTGTATCTGATAGAGAACCAACCACTGTCTGTATCTAATGATAGAGAACCAACCACTGTCTGTATCTGATAGAGAACCAACCACTGTCTGTATCTAATGATAGAGAACCAACCACTGTCTGTATCTGATAGAGAACCAACCACTGTCTGTATCTAATGATAGAGAACCAACCACTGTCTGTATCTGATAGAGAACCAACCACTGTCTATATCTGAGGATAGAGAACCAACCACTGTCTATATCTGAGGAACAGAGATGATAGAGAACCAACCACTGTCTGTATCTAATGATAGAGAACCAACCACTGTCTGTATCTGATGATAGAGAACCAACCACTGTCTGTATCTGATGATAGAGAACCAACCACTGTCTGTATTATAGAGAACCAACCACTGTCTGTATTATAGAGAACCAACCACTGTCTATATCTGATAGAGAACCAACCACTGTCTGTATCTGAGGATAGAGAACCAACCACTGTCTGTATCTGAGGATAGAGAACCAACCACTGTCTGTATCTGATAGAGAACCAACCATTGTCTGTATCTGATGATAGAGAACCAACCACTGTCTGTATCTGATGATAGAGAACCAACCATTGTCTGTATCTGATGATAGAGAACCAACCACTGTCTGTATCTGATGATAGAGAACCAACCACTGTCTGTATCTGATGATAGAGAACCAACCATTGTCTGTATCTGATGATAGAGAACCAACCACTGTCTGTATCTGATTATAGAGAACCAACCACTGTCTGTATCTGATTATAGAGAACCAACCACTGTCTGTATCTGATGATAGAGAACCAACCACTGTCTGTATCTGAGGAACAGAGATGATAGAGAACCAACCATTGTCTGTATCTGAGGATAGAGAACCAACCACTGTCTGTATCTGATGATAGAGAACCAACCACTGTCTGTATCTGATGATAGAGAACCAACCACTGTCTGTATCTGATGATAGAGAACCAACCACTGTCTGTATCTGAGGAACAGAGATGATAGAGAACCAACCACTGTCTGTATCTGAGGAACAGTCTCTAGGATAATGCTGCAGCCTCACTGTCAACCATAGCTGTCTGTGATGAGCTTAATGCAGCATTTCTGCTCTGGCAAGACTTGTAGGATGATGAGACTACTGCAGAATCACTGTCTGGATTCATTAACAGCGTACTGTAACATCACTGTCTGGATTAATTAACAGCACTGTCTGGATTAATTAACGGCGTACTGTTACACCACTGTCTGGATTAATTAACACCACTGTCTGGATTAATTAACAGCGTACTGTAACTCCACTGTCTGGATTAATTAACAGCGTACTGTAACTCCACTGTCTGGATTAATTAACAGCGTACTGTAACACCACTGTCTGGATTAATTAACAGCGTACTGTAACACCACTGTCTGGATTAATTAACAGCGTACTGTAACACCACTGTCTGGATTAATTAACAGCGTACTGTAACTCCACTGTCTGGATTAATTAACAGCGTACTGTAACATCACTGTCTGGATTAATTCACAGCGTACTGTTACACCACTGTCTGGATTAATTAACAGCGTACTGTAACATCACTGTCTGTATAGTAAGGCTTGTTACGCTTACAAGGCTATATAAAAAACAATTGTGTACTTGTGTGTGAAAGTGTGTGTGTCTGTCTGTGGTATGTGTGAGGTAGGGTTTCCGATAGACGGCTTTTAGCCGCTAAAAAAACAGAAAAGCCAATTAATAAAGTTGGCGCAGGCCAGTTGCCCTGGAGAAGAAAAAAAATCCCAGCCTCTTCACTGATGGCAATACCAGTCAATGTACAGTACTGTGCAAAAGTTGGAGGCAGGTGTGAAAAAAATGCTGTAAATTAAGAATGCTTTCAACACTAGACATGTTAATAGATTATATTTATCAATTAACTAAATGCAAAGTGACAGACGAAAAATCTAAATCAAATCCATATTTGTCGTGACCACCTTTTGCCTTATGGTGGCAAAATTGCAAGATTATGTTATAATGCTTTTATTGCATCATGGTTGTTTTATTTGACAGAATAGAGTGTTTTGTTAACTATTGTGTGTGTGTCTTACTGAGGATGGGCCTCTGGGAGATAATGCTGACAGAGGAGATTTACGATGTCTTTGGGTAATAAACCCTTAAGAGCATTCCAGAGGACATGAGCTAATGGTTCTGTTCTATACCGTACCAGGGAGGGACGGGTCCAGTCTGGAGTAGGAGGACCAGACACTGGTCGGTTCTATACCGTACCAGGGAGAGACGGGTCCAGTTTGGAGTCGGAGGACCAGACACTGGTCTGTTCTATACCGTACCAGGGAGAGACGGGTCCAGTTTGGAGTAGGAGGACCAGACACTGGTCTGTTCTATACCGTACCAGGGAGAGACGGGTCCAGTTTGGAGTAGGAGGACCAGACACTGGTCTGTTCTATACCGTACCAGGGAGAGACGGGTCCAGTTTGGAGTAGGAGGACCAGACACTGGTCTGTTCTATACCGTACCAGGGAGAGACGGGTCCAGTTTGGAGTAGGAGGACCAGACACTGGTCTACACAATGAAAACTGTTGACCCAGCAGTTGCTGTCTGCTATGTTTTATAGATATCTTTCATATAAATCTTAACCTTGTGACCTATTCTATATATCTGTTGTTCGTCATGTAGGTTGAAAGGGGTGTATCTTGGCTATAAAAGATCTTTGTACTTTTGTCTCGGCGCTCCCAACGGATCATCAGAGACGGTGATGCGTCCACCAGCCATTGCTATTGCAAAGCTCTCACCATTAAAGATTTAGTTTAAGTATAACTCTGACTTGTGTGATAAGTTTGTCTGTCCTCATTTGATAGTAAAGAAATGAACCACCGCAGCCTTCAAAACAGCATCAATTCTTCGAGGTACACTTGCACAAAGTCAGGGATTTTGTAGGCATATAGTCAGGTGATTAAACAATTATACCAAACAGCTGCTAATGATCATCAATTCAATATGCAGGTTGAAACGCAATCATTAACTGAAACACAAACAGCTGTGTAGGAGGAATTAAACTGGGCGAAGAACAGCCAAACTCAGCTAACAAGATGAGGTTTCTGAAGACAGTTTACTGTCTAAAGTCAAGACTGAGCACAGCAACAAGTCACAAGGTAGTTATACTGCATCAGCAAGGTCTCTTCCAGGCAGAAATGTCAAGTCAGACAGGGGTTTCCAGATGTGCTGTCCAGAGCTCTTATGAAGAAGCACAAAGAAACGGGAAACTTTGAGGACCGTAGACGCAGTGGTCGGCCAAGGAAACTTACTGCAGCAGATGAAAGACACATCATGCGTCACTTCCCTTCGCAATCGGGAAGATGTCCAGCAGTGTCATCAGATCAGCATTGTCAGAAAACAGTAGGACCCTGGTACACCGATCTACTGTCCGGAGAAGTCTGGTCAGAAGTGGCCTTCATGGAAGACTTGCGGCCAAAAAGCCATACTTCCGACGTGGAAACAAGGCCAAGCGATTCAACTACGCACGAAAACACAGGAACTGGGGTGCAGATAAATGGCAGCAGATGCTCTGGACTCCTGAGTCAACATGTGAAATATTTGGCTGCAGCAGAAGGCAGTTTGTTCATCGAAGGGCTGGAGAGCAGTACACGAATGAGTGTCTGCAGGTGAAGCATGGTGGAGGTTCCTTGCAAGTTTGGGGCTGCATTTCTGCAAATGGAGTTGGAGATTTGGTCAGAGTTAATGGTCTCCTCAACGCTGAGACGTACAGGCAGATACTTATCCATCATGCAGGTAGCATAGTGGGGCAGCAGGTAGCCTAGTGGTTAGAGCCTAGTGGGGCGGCAGGTAGCCTAGTGGTTAGCCTAGTGGTTAGAGCCTAGTGATTAGAGCCTAGTGGTTAGCCTAGTGGGGTGGCAGGTAGCCTAGTGGTTAGAGCCTAGTGGTTAGAGCCTAGTGGTTAGAGCCTAGTGGTTGGAGCCTAGTGGGGTGGCAGGTAGCCTAGTGGTTAGAGCCTAGTGGTTAGAGCCTAGTGGTTGGAGCCTAGTGGGGCGGCAGGTAGCCTAGTGGTTAGAGCCTAGTGGTTAGAGCCTAGTGGTTAGAGCCTAGTGGTTAGAGCCTAGTGGTTAGCCTAGTGAGGCGGCAGGTAGCCTAGTGGTTAGCCTAGTGGTTAGCCTAGTGAGGCGGCAGGTAGCCTAGTGGTTAGCCTAGTGGTTAGCCTAGTGAGGCGGCAGGTAGCCTAGTGGTTAGAGCCTAGTGGTTAGCCTAGTGGGGTGGCAGGTAGCCTAGTGGTTAGAGTGGAGGGCCGGCAGGGTAGCCTAGTGGTTAGAGTGGAGGGGCTGCAGGTAGCCTAGTGGTTAGAGTGGAGGGGAGGCAGGTAGCCTAGTGGTTAGAGTGGAGGGGAGGCAGGTAGCCTAGTGGTTAGAGCGGAGGGGAGGCAGGTAGCCTAGTGGTTAGAGCGTTGGGCCAGTAACTGAAAGGTTGCTAGATTGAATCCCCCGAGCTGACAAGGTAAAAATCTGTTGCTCTGCCCCTGAACAAGGCAGTTAACCCACTGTTCCTAGGCCATCATTGTAAATAAGAATTGGTTCTTTACTGACTTGCCTAGTAAAATAAAATGTAAAAAATAATAATAATAATTTTTAAAATGCAATACCATCACGGAGGAATCTGATTGGCTCCAAATGTATTCTGCAGCATGACAACGGCCCCAAACATACAGACAACGACCCCAAACATACAGCGAAAGTCATTAAGAACTATCTTCAGTGTAAAGAAGACCAAGGAGTCCTGGAAGTGATGGTATGGCCCCCCGCAGAGCCCTGATCTCAACATCATCGAGTCTGTCTGGGATCACATGGAGAGAGAGAAGCACCTGAGGCTGCCTAAATCCACAGAAGATCTGTGGTTAGTTCTCCAAGATGTCTGGGCCAACCTACCTGCCGAGTTCCTTCATAAACAGTGTGCAAATATACCTAGAATAATTTATGCTGTTTTGAAGGCAAAGGGTGGTAATTGATAAATATAATCTATTAACATGTCTAGTGTTGAAAGCATTCTTACTTTACAGCTTTTTTTTCACACCTGCCTAAAACTTTTTCACAGTACTGTAAATACATTTGATTGGTCATGCTTATCGGTCTATACATGACTTTCTCAAATGTAGTGGAATTAAATTGGTGCGTGTTTACAGTGTATTTGTTATGTATCTTATTTATCACATGGGTACAGCATCCAGATACAGATCCTCTGAGTGGAAAATCTGTCAGACAGAGGGACAGCTGTTGCTACAGCATCTCAAACAGGAAATGCGTAGACAAGGTGAAGGCAGGCTTCATCTGCGCATCACACCCCACTTTGCAATGAGCTGGAGACAGCCTGGTTCCTCTCTAGGTTTCTTCCTAGGTTTTGGCCTTTCTAGGGGAGTTTTTCCTAGCCACCCCTCATAGCCTGGTTCCTCTCTAGGTTTCTTCCTAGGTTCTGGCCTTTCTAGGGAGTTTTTCCTAGCCACTGTGCTTCTACATCTGTATTGCTTGCTGTTTGGGGGTTTTAGGCTGGGTTTCTGTACAGCACTTTGTGACATCTGCTGATGTAAGAAGGGTTTTATAAAAACATTTGATTGAGTATACATTTGAAAATATATATTTAATTGTTTGAAATCCGAACGTTTTACTACATATTATGAGGCTTGTCTTACCTTGTTTCAAAGTAGCCTAGCCAAAATCAGACCATATCCATGGAGGCAATTATTTAATATCAGCCTTCCCTGTAGCTCAGTTGGTAGAGCATGGTGTTTGCAACGCCAGGGTTGTGGGTTCAATTCCCATGGGGGGCCAGCACAGAAAAAAAGATGTATGAAATTGTATGAAATGTATGCATTCACTACTGTAAATTGCTCTGATGATAATCCTAGTCATATTAGCATCCCATGCTAGTTGATGATAATCCTAGTCATATTAGCAACCCATGCTAGTTGATGATAATCCTACTCCAATTAGCAACCCATGCTAGTTGATGATAATCCTAGTCATATTAGCATCCCATGCTAGTTGATGATAATCCTACTCCAATTAGCAACCCATGCTAGTTGATGATAATCCTAGTCACATTAGCAACCCATGCTAGTTGATGAGAATCCTAGTCATATTACCATCCCATGCTAGTTGATGATAATCCTAGTCATATTAGCATCCCATGCTAGTTGATGATAATCCTAGTCATATTAGCAACCCATGCTAGTTGATGATAATCGTAGTCATATTAGCAACCCATGCTAGTTGATGATAATCCTAGTCATATTAGCATCCCATGCTAGTTGATGATAATACTAGTCATATTAGCAACCCATGCTAGTTGATGATAATCCTAGTCATATTAGCATCCCATGCTAGTTGATGATAATCCTCGTCATATTAGCAACCCATGCTAGTTGATGATAATCCTAGTCATATTAGCATCCCATGCTAGTTGATGATAATCCTAGTCATATTAGCAACCCATGCTAGTTGATGATAATCGTAGTCATATTAGCAACCCATGCTAGTTGATGATAATCCTAGTCATATTAGCATCCCATGCTAGTTGATGATAATCCTAGTCATATTAGCAACCCATGCTAGTTGATGATAATCCTAGTCATATTAGCATCCCATGCTAGTTGATGATAATCCTAGTCATATTAGCATCCCATGCTAGTTGATGATAATCCTCGTCATATTAGCAACCCATGCTAGTTGATGATAATCCTAGTCATATTAGCAACCCATGCTAGTTGATGATAATCCTAGTCATATTAGCATCCCATGCTAGTTGTTGATTGGCAGCATACTGAGGTCATCCCAGTGAATCTGCTCTGTTCATGAACATTCAGCTTGTACACGGTCAGTTCTGGAGACTTGTTGAAGGATGAAATACAGTTGAAGTCAGAAGTTTACATACACTTAGGTTGGAGTCATTAAAACTCATTTTTCAACCACTCCACAAATTCAATATTAACAAATTATAGTTTTGGCAAGTCAGTTAGGACATTTACTTTGTGCATGACACAAGTAATTTTTCCAACAATAGTTTACAGACAGATTATTTCATTTATAGCTCACTATCACAATTCCAGTGGGTCAGATGTTTACATACACTAAGTTGACTGTGCCTTTACACAGCTTGGGAAATTCCAGAAAATGATGTCATGGCTTTAGAAGCTTCTGAGGCTTATTGACATCATTTGAGTCAATTGGAGCTGTACCTGTGGATGTATTTTAAGGCCTACCTTCAAACTCAGTACCTCTTTGCTTGAAATCATGGGACAATCAAAAGAAATCAGCCAAGACTTCAGAAACTTTTTTGTAGACCTCCACAAGTCTGGTTCATCCTTGGGAGCAATTTACAAACGTATGAAGGTACCACGTTCATCTGTACAAACAATAGTACGCAAGTATAAACACCATGGGAGCACGCAGCCATCATACCGCTCAGGAAGGAGACGCATTCTGTCTCCTAGAGATGAACGTACTTTGGTGCGAAAAGTGCAAATCAATCCCAGAACAACAACAAAGGACCTTCTGAAGATGCTGGAGGAAACAGGTACAAAAGTATCTATATCCACAGTAAAAATAGTTCTATATCGACAAACCTGAAAGGCCGCACAGCAAGGACGAAGCCACTGCTCCAAAACCGCCATAAAAAGCCAGACTACGCTTTGCAACTGCACATGGGGACAAAGATGGTACTTTTTGGAGAAATTTCCTCTGGTCTGATGAAACAAAAATATAAATGTTTGGCCATAATGACCATCGTTATGTTTGGAGGAAAAAGGGGGAGGCTTGCAAGCCAAAGAACACCATCCCAACCGTGAAGCACGGGGGTGGCAGCATCATGTTGTGGGGGTGCTTTGCTGCAGGAGGGACTGGTGCACTTCACAAAATAGATGACATCATGAGGAGGAAAAGGATGTGGATACAGTGAAGCAAAATCGAAAGACATCAGTCAGGAAGTTAAAGCTTGGTGGCAAATGGGTCTTCCAAATGGACAATGACCCCAAGCAAACTTGAACTCAATCCCATAGAAAATTTGTGGACAGAACGGAAAAAGTGTGTGCGAGCAAGGAGGCCTACAAACCTGACTCAGTTACACCAGCTCTGTCAGGAGGAATGGGCCAAAATTCACCCAACTTATTGTGGGAAGCTTGTGGAAGGCTACCCGAAACTAAAAAAAGAAATAAAAGCTGAAATAAATCACTCTCTACTATTATTTTGCCATTTAACTTTCTTTAAAAAAAGTGGTGATCCTAACTGAAATAAGACAGGGAATTTGTACATTCATCTGGTACTTCCTGTATATAGCTCCACATTGATCTGGTACTTCCTGTATATAACCACATTGATCTGGTACTGGTACTTCCTGTATATAGCTCCACATTGATCTGGTACTTCCTGTATATAGCTCCACATTGATCTGGTACTCCCTGTATATAGCTCCACATTGATCTGGTACTTCCTCTATATAGCTCCACATTGATCTGGTACTTCCTGTATATAGCTCCACATTGATCTGGTACTGGTACTCCCTGTATATAGCTCCACATTGATCTGGTACTTCCTGTATATAGCTCCACATTGATCTGGTACTTCCTGTATATAGCTCCACATTGATCTGGTACTCCCTGTATATAGCTCCACATTGATCTGGTACTGGTACTTCCTGTATATAGCTCCACATTGATCTGGTACTTCCTGTATATAGCTCCACATTGATCTGGTACTGGTACTCCCTGTATATAGCTCCACATTGATCTGGTACTTCCTGTATATAGATCCACATTGATCTGGTACTTCCTGTATATAGCTCCACATTGATCTGGTACTGGTACTCCCTGTATATAGCTCCACATTGATCTGGTACTTCCTGTATATAGCTCCACATTGATCTGGTACTTTCTGTATATAGCTCCACATTGATCTGGTACTTCCTGTATATAGCTCCACATTGATCTGGTACTTCCTGTATATAGCTCCACATTGATCTGGTACTTCCTGTATATAGCTCCACATTGATCTGGTACTTCCTGTATATAGCTCCACATTGATCTGGTACTTCCTGTATATAGCTCCACATTGATCTGGTACTTCCTGTATATAGTTCCACATTGATCTGGTACTCCCTGTATATAGCTCCACATTGATCTGGTACTCCCTGTATATAGCTCCACATTGATCTGGTACTTCCTGTATATAACTCCACATTGATCTGGTACTTCCTGTATATAGCTCCACATTGATCTGGTACTGGTACTTCCTGTATATAGCTCCACATTGATCTGGTACTGGTACTCCCTGTATATAGCTCCACATTGATCTGGTACTTCCTGTATATAACTCCACATTGATCTGGTACTTCCTGTATATAGCTCCACATTGATCTGGTACTGGTACTCCCTGTATATAGCTCCACATTGATCTGGTACTTCCTGTATATAGCTCCACATTGATCTGGTACTTCCTGTATATAGCTCCACATTGATCTGGTACTGGTACTCCCTGTATATAGCTCCACATTGATCTGGTACTTCCTGTATATAGCTCCACATTGATCTGGTACTTCCTGTATATAGCTCCACATTGATCTGGTACTCCCTGTATATAGCTCCACATTGATCTGGTACTGGTACTTCCTGTATATAGCTCCACATTGATCTGGTACTGGTACTTCCTGTATATAGCTCCACATTGATCTGGTACTTCCTGTATATAGATCCACATTGATCTGGTACTTCCTGTATATAGCTCCACATTGATCTGGTGCTGGTACTTCCTGTATATAGCTCCACATTGATCTGGTACTCCCTGTATATAACCACATTGATCTGGTACTTCCTGTATATAGCTCCACATTGATCTGGTACTTCCTGTATATAGCTCCACATTGATCTGGTACTTCCTGTATATAGCTCCACATTGATCTGGTACTTCCTGTATATAGCTCCACATTGATCTGGTGCTGGTACTTCCTGTATATAGCTCCACATTGATCTGGTACTCCCTGTATATAACCACATTGATCTGGTACTTCCTGTATATAGCTCCACATTGATCTGGTACTTCCTGTATATAGCTCCACATTGATCTGGTACTTCCTGTATATAGCTCCACATTGATCTGGTACTTCCTGTATATAGCTCCACATTGATCTGGTACTTCCTGTATATAGCTCCACATTGATCTGGTACTTCCTGTATATAGCTCCACATTGATCTGGTACTTCCTGTATATAGATCCACATTGATCTGGTACTTCCTGTATATAGCTCCACATTGATCTGGTACTTCCTGTATATAGATCCACATTGATCTGGTACTTCCTGTATATAGCTCCACATTGATCTGGTACTTCCTGTATATAGCTCCACATTGATCTGGTACTTCCTGTATATAGCTCCACATTGATCTGGTACTTCCTGTATATAGCTCCACATTGATCTGGTACTTCCTGTATATAGCTCCACATTGATCTGGTACTTCCTGTATATAGCTCCACATTGATCTGGTACTTCCTGTATATAGCTCCACATTGATCTGGTACTTCCTGTATATAGTTCCATATTGATCTGGTACTCCCTGTATATAGCTCCACATTGATCTGGTACTTCCTGTATATAGCTCCACATTGATCTGGTACTTCCTGTATATAGCTCCACATTGATCTGGTACTTCCTGTATATAGCTCCACATTGATCTGGTACTTCCTGTATATAGCTCCACATTGATCTGGTACTTCCTGTATATAGCTCCATTCTTGTGTATTTTATTTCATTCCTCGTGTTACTATTTTTTTATTTTAAGTATTATTTTTAAACTCTGCATCACTTCAGCAAGCATTTCACGGTAAAGTCTATACCAGTTGTATTCAACACATGTGACAAATACAATATGATTTGATTTGGTGTGTGTGTGTGTGTGTGTGTGTCACTCACCGGTGATAAGGCTGGCCGCAGCAGACTGGAGCAAACACACAACCACCAGATTCACCATCTGGTCCTTCCTCCTTCTCTTCTTTACCTCTCCCTCCATCAGAGAACTGACCAACTGCAGCCCCGAAGTCAGATATAACAGGCTTTATTAACAACGCGCTACTGTACAGGCTACTAACTACTCAAGATAATAGAGACCAGGCTTACGACAGAGAGACTCTCCCTACACACACTGAACCACTGGTAGAGAGAGAGAGAGAGAGAGAGAGAGAGAGTATGTGGATGTAATCTTTTAAGAGCAGTTTTAATGATGATGAGGAGGGGGGAGAGGAGGGGGAGGAGGGAGGAGGGGAAGGAGGGGGAGGAGGAGGGGGAGGAGGGGAAGGAGGAGGAGGGGGAAGAAGAAGGGGAGGAGGATGTTAGTTATTGATCTTGAGAGTCGGGGATCTAATCAGCAGAGTGCTACTGGGTCTAAACGCTGACTAGACTACAGACACACACTACTGACTAGACTACAGACACACTACCGACTAGACTACAGACACACTACTGGCTAGACTACAGGCACACACTACTGACTAGACTACAGACACACTACTGGCTAGACTACAGACACACACTACTGACTAGACTACAGACACACTACTGACTAGACTACAGACACACACTACTGACTAGACTACAGACACACACTACTGACTAGACTACAGACACACTACTGACTAGACTACAGACACACTACTGACTAGACTACAGACACACTACTGACTAGACTACAGACTACTGACTAGACTACAGACTACTGACTAGACTACAGACTACTGACTAGACTACAGACACACTACTGACTAGACTACAGACACACTACTGACTAGACTACAGACACACTACTGGCTAGACTACAGACACACACTACTGACTAGACTACAGACACACACTACTGACTAGACACACACTACTGACTAGACTACAGACACACTACTGACTAGACTACAGACACACTACTGACTAGACTACAGACACACACTACTGACTAGACTACAGACACACACTACTGACTAGACTACAGACACACTACTGACTAGACTACAGACACACTACTGGATAGACTACAGACACACTACTGACTAGACTACAGACACACACTACTGACTAGACTACAGACACACTACTGACTAGACTACAGACACACTACTGACTAGACTACAGACACACTACTGGCTAGACTACAGACACACTACTGACTAGACTACAGACACACTACTGACTAGACTACAGACACACACTACTGACTAGACTACAGATACACTACTGACTAGACTACAGACACACTACTGACACGCTACTGGCTAGACTACAGACACACTACTGACTAGACTACAGACACACTACAGACACACTACTGGCTAGACTACAGACACACTACTGACTAGACTACAGACACACTACTGACTAGACTACAGACACACTGCTGACTAGACTACAGACACACTACTGACTAGACTACAGACACACTACTGACTAGACTACAGACACACTACTGGCTAGGCTACAGACACACTACTGACTAGACTACAGACACACTACTGACTAGACTACAGACACACTACTGACTAGACTACAGACACACTACTGACTAGACTACAGACACACTACTGGCTAGACACACACTACTGACTAGACTACAGACACACTACTGACTAGACTACAGACACACTACTGACTAGACTACAGACACACTACTGACTAGACTACAGACACACTACTGACTAGACACACACTACTGACTAGACTACAGACACTCTACTGGCTAGACTACAGACACACACTACTGACTAGACTACAGACACACTACTGACTAGACTACAGACACACTACTGGCTAGACTACAGACACACTACTGACTAGACTACAGACACACACTACTGACTAGACTACAGACACACTACTGACTAGACTACAGACACACTACTGGCTAGACTACAGACACACTACTGACTAGACTACAGACACACACTACTGGCTAGACTACAGACACACTACTGACTAGACTACAGGCACACGCTACTGGCTAGACTACAGACACACTACTGACTAGACTACAGACACACACTACTGACTAGACTACAGACACACTACTGACTAGACTACAGACACACTACTGGCTAGACTACAGACACACTACTGGCTAGACTACAGACACACACTACTGACTAGACTACAGACACACTACTGACTAGACTACAGACACACTGCTGACTAGACTACAGACACACTGCTGACTAGACTACAGACACACTGCTGACTAGACACACACTACTGGCTAGACTACAGACACACTACTGACTAGACACACACTGCTGACTAGACTACAGACACACTGCTGACTAGACACACACTACTGGCTAGACTACAGGCACACACTACTGACTAGACTACAGACACACTACTGACTAGACTACAGACACACTGCTGACTAGACTACAGACACACTGCTGACTAGACTACAGACACACTACTGACTAGACACACACTACTGGCTAGACTACAGACACACTACTGACTAGACACACACTGCTGACTAGACTACAGACACACTGCTGACTAGACTACAGACACACTACTGACTAGACTACAGACACACTACTGACTAGACTACAGACACACTACTGACTAGACTACAGACACACTACCGACTAGACTACAGACACACTACTGACAGTAGCTTAACTGGCATCGTAGCGTCTGTCAGCAGACTGGGATGCGACAGCTAACGAGGAGGAGATTTTTTTGTCCCTGATCATTTGGACAAAACGAGTATCTGAGGTATTATGCTGGTAAAGTTATGACATCATTAGCACTGAACATGTAAACAAACAAGCTATTTGTTGACAAAACATTCAGTTGGAACGTTAATGGTACTTGTGATAATCCCCGGGAAGCCGGTGTTTGGAGGACATATTGAAACGCGACCCAGTCGTTCGTTCTAAATGTTCCATTGCCATACTGGCTGGCAACGTTCTTATCCCTTGCTTGCTAGCTAGCCAACTACGGCTAACTTACAGTCAGGTCAAACAGTGCAGCCAGAATATCAACAGTAGCTGCATTTCTTTAAGCTGTTTTCTAGTGACATTTATTTGGATACATCCATAACAATGAGCTGAGGATGCACGATTTCACCTGGCATAGAAAATGTGCTCTCTCATCAGGACACTCGTTGTTCATAGGAGCTAGCCAACAACACAGCTAAACACAATCCCTTCAAACTGAAGCTGGAAAGACTGCAAACTAGCTGCATCTCTTTTCATTTGACCTTTTCTCAATGTACATTTCTTTGTCTCTATCCATAAACATGATGCCAGCTGATTCATGATTTCAACTGGCTGAGATACGCTGCCTGTCTGTCTCGTGTCCCGACTCCCGACATGTTCATTACTACGGGACAGCTGGAGATCGAAGTTCAATACAGAAACAATGTTGCAAATGTCAGAGAGACAGACAGCAAGTTTTATACAAATCTCTGCTGTTGTAAACTAAATGTTAGTCTAAAAGAAATGTGAGATAATATCCAGATGCTTTTTTTGTAGTGGAGATCAAGTTTATAAATTGCCTGGCTGGGCTGATGAGACAGTGGATTCAGATGGAACAGAGTGAATAGGCATTTCAACGTCATAGATGTAGCCCGGTGTTAACTTGGGGACTAGGCACCGGCTGGAATGATCTTTTAACCAAAACAGCATTAGACCCACCGTTGTATAAATAGAAATAAACTTGAACCAATATCTTTGTGTTAGAGACCTCAGAAAGCTCAGACTTAAACTCACATTCACCAGCTCTGCAAGCGCTATAGGGTCAAAATACGTTAGTTGATCACCAAATATCAACTATTTTCATTTACTTACGGTCAAAAAAATCTAAAATGTACAAGCAACCGGAAAAAAATCATATTCGGCAAATCAATCATTACTGCCACTCACAGGTTAGAAGTCTACAACAGCTCCAACCTAAGTGTATGTAAACTTTCGACTTCAACTGTATACACACACACACACAGACACACACACACCAAAAATATATGGAGGATTGGAAATGATGCAGACAACTATAGTGATGGAAGCTACAATCTACCCCCCCCCCCCCCCCCCCTGAGATTGTAGCTTCCATCACTATAGGCCTTTCCTGTTTCAGCATGACACAAAGCGTGGTCCATGCAGAAATCGTTTGTAGAGATCGGTGTGGAAATACTTGACTGGTCTGCACAAAGCCCTGACCTCAACCACATCGAACACCTTTGGGATGAATTGGAACGCCGACTTCAAGCCAGGCTTAATCACCCAACATCAGTACCCGACCTCACTAATACTCTTGTGGCTGAATGAAAGCAAGTTTTTGCAGCAATGATCCAACATCTAGTGGAAAGCCTTCCCAGAAGAGTGGAGGCTGTTATAGCAGCAATGTACCAACATCTAGTGGAAAGCCTTCCCAGAAGAGAGGAGGCTGTTATAGCAGCAATGATCCAACATCTAGTGGAAAGCCTTCCCAGAAGAGTGGAGGCTGTTATAGCAGCAATGTTCCAACATCTAGTGGAAAGCCTTCCCAGAAGAGTGGAGGCTGTTATAGCAGCAATGTTCCTACATCTAGTGGAAAGCCTTCCCAGAAGAGTGGAGGCTGTTATAGCAGCAATGTTCCTACATCTAGTGGAAAGCCTTCCCAGAAGAGTGGAGGCTGTTATAGCAGCAATGTTCCTACATCTAGTGGAAAGCCTTCCCAGAAGAGTGGAGGCTGTTATAGCAGCAAAGGGGGGACCAACTCCATATTAATGTCCATGATTTTGCAATGAGATGTTCGACGAGCAGGTGTCCACATACTTTTGTTTACCTCGGTCCTCCTTCTCAAACTGAACAGAACATAGGCTAGTCCGCGCGCAATATAGTGCATTTTATGGACTAGGCCTAATAAAAAAATATATACAAAATTGGAAGAAACCTTTGACTCTCCTCCTGAACAGCTACTGTAGGCTTACGCAGCACAGCCATTGGTTACGCAGCACAGCCATTAGTTACGCAGCACAGCCATTGGTTACGCAGCACAGCCATTGGTTACGCAGCACAGCCATTGGTTAAGCAGCACAGCCATTGGTTACGCAGCACAGCCATTGGTTACGCAGCACAGCCATTGGTTACGCAGCACAGCCATTGGTTAAGCAGCACAGCCATTGGATAAGCAGCACAGCCATTGGTTACGCAGCACAGCCATTGGTTAAGCAGCACAGCCATTGGTTACGCAGCACAGCCATTGGATAAGCAGCACAGCCATTGGTTAAGCAGCACAGCCATTGGTTAAGCAGCACAGCCATTGGTTAAGCAGCACAACAAAATGTTTTTGATGAGCAAGAGCATGTCGGGCCTCAGGGTTGGAATATCCATCGCGGTGTGTAGTAATGCAGCCTACTTTTATTTACATTATCCCAGCAGCTATCTTAGAGATGTAACTTCTTCTCTGTGCTTCTCCCAGCATGCACTTCATAGCATATATCCTATAGGCTACGAATCATTTGATTGAGACCACACTGAATAGTCTATAGGTGCAGTTGATATTGAGTTCTCAGCGGAGAATCAGAGAGGAGGGGTGGCATCGGGGCACACTTCGATATAAGAAACTAATTATAAAACACTGAAAAATATATCCTGTTATTAATTACCTATTACATGACCCTCCCCAGGTCGCTCTGGATAAGAGCGTCTGCTAAATGACGTAAATGTAAATGTAGATTTAGAAAACAAACACTATACCCACACCTTCAATGAAATGTAAAAAGTATGGCACTCCCCCCATTTTCCTCCAGGTAAACGTTCGGTAAATGTTGTTCCATCCCTTACCTTGGGAGATCAATAACTCACGATAGCAAATCAAATGGTAATGTTTGTAAGCGTTAGCTAGTAACAGTGGCGACGTTAGCATGGCAATCTTGGTAGGGCAAACAACCAATTTTTTTTGTTTGTTTGTTGATGCATGCCAGCAACTCTAAACAATACATTAAATGCAGTTAATGCACTATAACTGTGACAAACGGTGCCCGCGAACGTTTACGGTCTACATAAAGCTGTCCCGAGAGAGGAGCTTATGGCTGACTTGATTAAATAAATATGGCTTCTATTGACTCCGTGTTGATTTGTGTAAATGGATAAGAACCGTATTCTCCTTCAATAATAACCAACGTCGACATGAGTTTAGACTTTTGAACCCAACACAAACATTATTACATTTAGGTTCAGTAAATTCACAATGTTTGTTCTTATGCCATTAACACTTAGCTCCAAGTACAAGCAAGTGCAAGAAAAATGAGCTGCGACGAGGTCGGCCTACTGGTTCAGTGATTTCTAAATGGACAGCGACACAAATTCAGATAGACGTTAGATCAGACGCATTCAGCTGGGTGTTGAGGCCTTATTAACTTTACTCTTCTTTAAGACACCACAGAATGAGAGAGACCCAGACTCCGCGGTTAGCCTACCATTCAAAGTATTTTATTAGGACTATGTGGTCTAAAAAAGAAGGATAGTACAATCACGAAGATCCACTTTTATGTTGTTAAGACACTGATGCCCTTTGCAACCATGTACCTACAGTTGTTAAGACACTGATGCCCTTTGCAACCATGTACCTACAGTTGAAGTCGGGAAGTTTACATTCACTTAGGTTGGACTCATTAAAACTCGTTTTTCAACCACTCCACAAATTTCTTGTTAACAAACTATAGTTTTGGCAAGTCGGTTAGGACATCTACTTTGTGCATGACACAAGTCATTTTTCCAACAATTGTTTACAGACAGATTATTTCACTTATAATTCACTGTATCACAATTCCAGTGGGTCAGAAGTTTACATACACTAAGTTGACTGTGCCTTTAAACAGCTTGGAAAATTCCAGAAAATGGTGTCATGGCTTTAGAAGCTTCTGATAGGCTAATTGACATCATTTGAGTCAATTGGAGGTGTACCTGTGGATGTATTTCAAGCCCTACCTTCAAACTCTGTGCCTCTTTGCTTGACATCATGGGACAATCAAAAGAAATCAGTCAAGACCTCAGAAAAAAATTTGTAGACCTCCACAAGTCTGGTTCATCATTGGGAGCAATTTCCAAATGCCTGAAGGTACCACGTTCATCTGTACAAACAATAGTACGCAAGTATAAACACCATGGGACAACGCAGCTGTCATACCGCTCAGGAAGGAGACGCGTTCTGTCTCCTAGAGGTGAACGTACTTTGGTGCGAAAAGTGCAAATCAATCCCAGAACAACAGCAAAGGACCTTGTGAAGATGCTGGAGGAAACAGGTACAAAAGTATCTATATCCACAGTAAAACGAGTCCTATATTGACATAACCTGAAAGGCCGCTCAGCAAGGAAGAAGCCACTGCTCAAAAACCGCCATAAAAAAGCCAGACTACGGTTTGCAACTGCACATGGGGACAAAGATCGTACTTTTTGGAGAAATGTCCTCTGGTCTGATGAAACAGTAATAGAACTGTTTGGCCATAATGACCATCGTTATGTTTGGAGGAAAAAGGGGGAGGCTTGCAAGCCGAAGAACACCATCCCAACCGTGAAGCACGGGGGTGGCAGCATCATGTTGTGGGGGTGCTTTGCTGCAGGAGGGACTGGTGCACTTCACAATATAGATGGCATCATGAGGTAGGAAAATTATGTGGATATATTGAAGCAACATCTCAAGACATCAGTCAGGAAGTTGAAGCTTGGTCGCAAATGGGTCTTCCAAATGGACAATGACCCCAAGCATACTTCCAAAGTTGTGGCAAAATGGCTTAAGGACAACAAAGTCAAGGTATTGGAGTAGCCGTCACAAATGGTCTGGGGCTGTTTTTCATGGTTCGGGCCCCTTAGTTCCAGTGAAGGGAAATCTAACGCTTCAGCATACAATGACATTCTAGACGATTCTGTCCTTCCAACTTTGTGGCAACAGTTTGGGGCCCTTTTTTGTTTCAGCGTGACAATGCACAAAGCGAGGTCCATAGAGAAATGGTTTGTCGAGATCTGTGTGGAAGAACTTGACTTCCCTACACAGAGCCCTGACCCCATCGAACAGCTTTGGGATGAATTGGAACGCCGACTGTGAGCCAGGCCTAATCACCCAACATCAGCACCCGACCTCACTAATACTCTGGTGGCTGAATGGAAGCAAGTCCCTGCAGCAATGTACCAACATCTAGTGGAAAGCCTTCCCAGAAGAGTGGAGGCTGTTATAGCAGCAATGATCCAACATCTAGTGGAAAGCCTTCCCAGAAGAGTGGAGGCTGTTATAGCAGCAATGTTCCAACATCTAGTGGAAAGCCTTCCCAGAAGAGAGGAGGCTGTTATAGCAGCAATGATCCAACATCTAGTGGAAAGCCTTCCCAGAAGAGTGGAGGCTGTTATAACAGCAATGTTCCAACATCTAGTGGAAAGCCTTCCCAGAAGAGTGGAGGCTGTTATAGCAGTGATGATCCAACATCTAGTGGAAAGCCTTCCCAGAAGAGAGGAGGCTGTTATAGCAGCGAAGGGGTCCATGATTTT
>NC_138301.1:124845512-124913012 GCF_965601325.2 Salmo salar | reverse complement strand
TGGAGGTCTACAATGTTTTTTCTGAGGTCTTGACTGATTTCTTTTGATTGTCCCATGATGTCAAGCAAAGAGGCACTGAGTTTGAAGGTAGGGCTTGAAATACATCCACAGGTACACCTCCAATTGATTCAAATTATATCAATTAGCCTATCAGAAGCTTCTAAAGCCATGACATCATTTTTTGGAATTTTCCAAGCTGTTTAAAGGCACCAGTCAACTTAGTGTATGTAAACTTCTAACCCACTGGAATTGTGATACAGTGAATTATAAGTGAAATAATCTGTCTGTAAACAATTGTTGGAAAAATTACTTGTGTCATGCACAAAGTAGATGTCCTAACCGACTTGCCAAAACTATAGTTTGTTAACAAGACATTTGTGGAGTGGTTGAAAGTGTCACCAACAAAAAGGTAAACAACAGGCCTGTAGCAAATGCAGCATATGACGTTCATTCTTCACATGTGAATATCACTTTTCAGTAGTGTTCAAAGCCATTCCACGAGCACAGCATTTATTTTTCAACTCAATGAGCCCAATCAGTCCTCCATGACAACACAATCATAAACAACATAGTAGGGCTGGCTAATAAGTGCTGAGTTTTGGGGTCATTCTCAGGTAAAACAATTTGGCTAATCTATACTTCCATATTTCCAAGTCCTATTCATGAAGATCAAGGGGTATTACATTTATTGGAATGACTGTAATTCTGATAGATTTTTAATGTAAAGATATAATTGAATCGTATTATTATATGTAGTAGAAAGCGATGGGTTAGCAGAAGCCTACATAACCAACCCGTAAAGTAAACGGTAACATCCATATATGGCCAGCTATGTAAACTTTAACATTGCAGGATAAATCAATAGATGTCGTTCAGTTGGTAACATGCTTTGGTCTTGTAATGCCTCTTAAGGGGAAAGTAATCTAAAAGTAACAGAATGTAATCAGATTACATTACTGAGTTCAGGTAATCCGAAAGTTACGTTACTGAGTACAGGTTTGGACGAACAAATCACATTTTATTGGTCACATACACATGTTTAGCAGATGTTATTGCGAGTGTAGCGAAATGCTTATGAAAAATAAATGCTGTGCTCATGGAATGGCTTTGAGCACTACTGAAAAGTGCTATTTACATGTGAAGAATGAACGTCATATGCTGCATTCGCTACTCGCCTGTTGTTTACCTTTTTGTTGGTGACAGGTAACTAATAACGGCAAAGAAAATAATCTACCCAACCTCACACACACACACACACACACACACACACACACACACACAGATGTCTTTATGACTGTGATATCTAAGGTAGGGCTGTATACTTACTATGGTCAGAAGAAGACGGTTTGAGAGCAGCATTGGTGTCTAAAAAGGGAATATAAAAGGTTATTTAATTTTTGGGGCACATGACCTCAAATTGAGACTAGAAAATACAGGCACTGGTGTCTCGAAATGAAATGATTAATTCCCTAGTTAAAGTGTGTTCATATCCACTCAATATTAGTTCCCGCACTCCCAACACATAATAATGACATTAAAGCTCATTAAAATAATTCAAAAGGTTCTTAGTTGACACTTAAATATTTTATTCTATACTCATTTGAGGAAAGAAACTTTCTTAATTTGTTTGATGATAAGATTAAATATTTCCAAGGGACCTCATGGGGTCCCGACTCCATGTTTGGGGACCACTGACATAGACTATCCAGGAGGTAGATCCTAGACTATCCAGGAGGTAGATCATAGACTATCCAGGAGGTAGACCATAGACTATCCAGGAGGTAGATCATAGACTATCCAGGAGGTAGATCATAGACTATCCAGGAGGTAGATCCTAGACTATCCAGGAGGTAGATCATAGACTATCCAGGAGGTAGATCCTAGACTATCCAGGAGGTAGATCATAGACTATCCAGGAGGTAGATCATAGACTATCCAGGAGGTAGATCATAGACTATCCAGGAGGTAGATCATAGACTATCCAGGAGGTGATTCATAGACTATCCAGGAGGTAGATCCTAGACTATCCAGGAGGTAGATCCTAGGCTATCCAGGAGGTAGATCATAGACTATCCAGGAGGTAGATCATAGACTATCCAGGAGGTAGATCATAGACTATCCAGGAGGTAGATCATAGACTATCCAGGAGGTAGATCATAGACTATCCAGGAGGTAGATCATAGACTATCCAGGAGGTAGATCCTAGACTATCCAGGAGGTAGACCATAGACTATTCAGGAGGTAGATCCTAGACTATCCAGGAGGTAGATCATAGACTATCCAGGAGGTAGATCATAGACTATCCAGGAGGTGATTCATAGACTATCCAGGAGGTAATTCATAGACTATCCAGGAGGTAGATCCTAGACTATCCAGGAGGTAGATCATAGACTATCCAGGAGGTAGATCATAGACTATCCAGGAGGTAGATCCTAGACTATCCAGGAGGTAGACCATAGACTATTCAGGAGGTAGATCCTAGACTATCCAGGAGGTAGATCATAGACTATCCAGGAGGTAGATCCTAGACTATCCAGGAGGTGATTCATAGACTATCCAGGAGGTAATTCATAGACTATCCAGGAGGTAGATCCTAGACTATCCAGGAGGTAGATCCTAGACTATCCAGGAGGTAGATCATAGACTATCCAGGAGGTAGATCCTAGACTATTCAGGAGGTAGATCCTAGACTATCCAGGAGGTAGATCATAGACTATCCAGGAGGTGATTCATAGACTATCCAGGAGGTAGATCCTAGACTATCCAGGAGGTGATTCATAGACTATCCAGGAGGTAGATCATAGACTATCCAGGAGGTAGATCATAGACTATCCAGGAGGTAGATCATAGACTATTCAGGAGGTAGATCCTAGACTATCCAGGAGGTAGATCCTAGACTATCCAGGAGGTAGATCCTAGACTATCCAGGAGGTAGATCCTAGACTATCCAGGAGGTAGATCATAGACTATCCAGGAGGTAGATCCTAGACTATCCAGGAGGTAGATCATAGACTATCCAGGAGGTAGATCATAGACTATCCAGGAGGTAGATCCTAGACTATCCAGGAGGTAGATCCTAGACTATGCAGGACGTAGATCCTAGACTATTCAGGAGGTAGATCCTAGACTATCCAGGAGGTATATCACAGGGGGCTGCATATGTTACACAATACACAGTCCTGTAATAGTATAACTAAAGATCTCATAAGGAAAAAAATATTGCGTCAAAAATAAGCGTGCGACAGCATGTGAACCGAGCAGTGTGCCTCGCATGGTTTGACCGGGCTAACGTTACCTTACCGACTACCAGAAGTCTCTCATCGTGGTTTGTCGGGGCTAACGTTACCTTACCGACGACCAGAAGTGTCTCATCGTGGTTTGACCGGGCTAACGTTACCTTACCGACTACCAGAAGTATCTCATCGTGGTTTATCGGGGCTAACGTTACCTTACCGACTACCAGAAGTGTTTCATCGTGGTTTGACCGGGCTAATGTTACCTTACCGACTACCAGAAGTGTCTTATCGTGGTTTGACTGGGCTAATGTTACCTTACCGACTACCAGAAGTGTCTCATCGTGGTTTGACCGGGCTAACGTTACCTTACCGACTACCAGAAGTGTCTCATCGTGGTTTGACCGGGCTAACGTTACCTTACCGACTACCAGAAGTGTCTCATCGTGGTTTGACCGGGCTAACGTTACCGACTACCAGAAGTGTCTCATCGTGGTTTGACCGGGCTAACGTTACCTTACCGACTACCAGAAGTATCTCATCGTGGTTTATCGGGGCTAACGTTACCTTACCGACTACCTGAAGTGTCTCATCGCGGTTTGACCGGGCTAACGTTACCTTACCGACTACCAGAAGTGTCTCATCGTGGTTTGACCGGGCTAACGTTACCTTACCGACTACCAGAAGTGTCTCATCATGGTTTATCAGGGCTAACGTTACCTTACCGACTACCAGAAGTGTCTCATCGTGGTTTGACCGGGCTAACGTTACCGACTACCAGAAGTGTCTCATCGTGGTTTGACCGGGCTAACGTTACCTTACCGACTACCAGAAGTGTCTCATCGTGGTTTGACCGGGCTAACGTTACCTTACCGACTACCAGAAGTGTCTCATCGTGTTTTGTCGGGGCTACCGGCAGCCTCTGGCGGATGTCTGCGTTGACCAGGCGGGACTCTAGCGGAGGGAGCAGTGACAGAGAGGTCCACAGCTGCTTGGCGTGAGACACATCTTCAGGAGACGAGCCGTCAAACACTGTGAAGAAGTATTTATCCAACTCTGTCTCTAGCTGCTCTGCCTCTCTCCTCTCCTCCTCCGTTACCGGAGCCCGCGGCTCTGACTCACACATTACGATAGACAGTGTGTTTTAAACCAACCAACAACAGGAGGAGCGGATATCACCGAATCATCAATATTATAAAGTAACCGAGCCACAGACGGAATATTGATATTGCTAGCTAGCTAAATGGAGAGGCGATAGATACACTGGAAATGTTTCGTTTTTTTGGCAACCCGGAAGTGAGGAGAACGCGTTACCAAGGCGACGGGACGCTCCAGGAAGTGTGTGTTGCAGCAGGAAGGGGGGATGGGATAAACATTTGACACTATTATAGTGTATATGGTATTATATTCAGTTCTACAGTATATAGTATTATATTCAGTTCTACAGTATATGGTACTATATTCAGTTCTACAGTATATTATATTCAGTTCTACAGTATATGGTATTATATTCAGTTCTACAGTATATAGTATTATATTCAGTTCTACAGTATATGGTACTATATTCAGTTCTACAGTATATTATATTCAGTTCTACAGTATATGGTATTATATTCAGTTCTACAGTGTATGGTATTATATTCAGTTCTACAGTATATGGTACTATATTCAGTTCTACAGTGTATGGTATTATATTCAGTTCTACAGTATATGGTATTATATTCAGTTCTACAGTATATTATATTCAGTTCTACAGTATATGGTATTATATTCAGTTCTACAGTATATGGTATTATATTCAGTTCTACAGTATATGGTATTATATTCAGTTCTACAGTATATTATATTCAGTTCTACAGTATATGGTATTATATTCAGTTCTACAGTATATGGTATTATATTCAGTTCTACAGTATATTATATTCAGTTCTACAGTATATGGTATTATATTCAGTTCTACAGTATATGGTATTATATTCAGTTCTACAGTATATTATATTCAGTTCTACAGTATATGGTATTATATTCAGTTCTACAGTATATGGTATTATATTCAGTTCTACAGTATATGGTATTATATTCAGTTCTACAGTATATTATATTCAGTTCTACAGTATATGGTATTATATTCAGTTCTACAGTATATGGTATTATATTCAGTTCTACAGTATATGGTATTATATTCAGTTCTACAGTATATGGTATTTTATTCAGTTCTAGTATATGGTATTTTATTCAGTTCTACAGTATATGGTATGGTAGCACCATGGTGATAAGTGATAATCTTCTATTTGTAATAATAATGTCAACTATAAAAATACATTTCCTGAAGAAAACGTGGCGTGCTTGCTAGCTTGTTTTGAAACAGTCAGAAAATATGAATGTGGTTTTAATGTTTGTAGCTGAAATGGTTAAAGAGTGCTAGCATTTAAAATGTCTACCACTGTGTTCTTATTTTTGGCATTGAATCCATGAAGTGTTATGCTAATTTATGCAAATTACCACTGCTTGTAGTTTATAAACGTTTTTAGGAATGTGAAGTCAGGATAGACTGAACATGCTAAAGTTGGTTTGGTGTCTCTAGCCTGAACATGCTAAAGTTGGTTTGGTGTCTCTAGCCTGAACATGCTAAAGTTGGTTTGGTGTCTCTAGCCTGAACATGCTAAAGTTGGTTTGGTGTCTCTAGCCTGAACATGCTAAAGTTGGTTTGGTGTCTCTAGCCTGAACATGCTAAAGTTGGTTTGGTGTCTCTAGCTTGAACATGTGAAAGTTGGTTTGGTGTCTCTAGCCTGAACATGTGAAAGTTGGTTTGGTGTCTCTAGCTTGAACATGCTAAAGTTGGTTTGGTGTCTCTAGCCTGAACATGTGAAAGTTGGTTTGGTGTCTCTAGCCTGAACATGTGAAAGTTGGTTTGGTGTCTCTAGCTTGAACATGCTAAAGTTGGTTTGGTGTCTCTAGCCTGAACATGTGAAAGTTGGTTTGGTGTCTCTAGCCTGAACATGCTAAAGTTGGTTTGGTGTCTCTAGCTTGAACATGTGAAAGTTGGTTTGGTGTCTCTAGCCTGAACATGCTAAAGTTGGTTTGGTGTCTCTAGCCTGAACATGCTAAAGTTGGTTTGGTGTCTCTAGCCTGAACATGCTAAAGTTGGTTTGGTGTCTCTAGCCTGAATATGTGAAAGTTGGTTTGGTGTCTCTAGCCTGAACATGTGAAAGTTGGTTTGGTGTCTCTAGCTTGAACATGCTAAAGTTGGTTTGGTGTCTCTAGCCTGAACATGTGAAAGTTGGTTTGGTGTCTCTAGCCTGAACATGTGAAAGTTGGTTTGGTGTCTCTAGCTTGAACATGCTAAAGTTGGTTTGGTGTCTCTAGCCTGAACATGTGAAAGTTGGTTTGGTGTCTCTAGCCTGAACATGCTAAAGTTGGTTTGGTGTCTCTAGCCTGAACATGCTAAAGTTGGTTTAGTGTCTCTAGCCTGAACATGATAAAGTTGGTTTGGTGTCTCTAGCTTGAACATGTGAAAGTTGGTTTGGTGTCTCTAGCCTGAACATGCTAAAGTTGGTTTGGTGTCTCTAGCCTGAACATGTGAAAGTTGGTTTGGTGTCTCTAACCTGAACATGCTAAAGTTGGTTTGGTGTCTCTAGCTTGAACATGTGAAAGTTGGTTTGGTGTCTCTAGCCTGAACATGCTAAAGTTGGTTTGGTGTCTCTAGCCTGAACATGCTAAAGTTGGTTTGGTGTCTCTAGCCTGAACATGTGAAAGTTGGTTTGGTGTCTCTAGCCTGAACATGTGAAAGTTGGTTTGGTGTCTCTAGCTTGAACATGCTAAAGTTGGTTTGGTGTCTCTAGCCTGAACATGCTAAAGTTGGTTTGGTGTCTCTAGCCTGAACATGCTAAAGTTGGTTTGGTGTCTCTAGCCTGAACATGTGAAAGTTGGTTTGGTGTCTCTAGCCTGAACATGTGAAAGTTGGTTTGGTGTCTCTAGACTGTACGGTTGGTGAGTTGATTTTATGCAAATGTATGCACATTTGTCTAGTTATAGTTGATAAAAGTTTTATAGAATTTTAAGTTAGGATAGCCTGAACTTTTGAAAGTTGGTTTGGTGTTCAAGAGGTACTGTTGATGAATTAATTTATGCAAATGTATAGACAACAGAACATGATTTATTATTTGAAGTGATTTGAGCGCCCTTTGAATCGTGGCGCTGAAAGGACAACACCGTAAAGTGGTGACCCATCGATCTGGGTTCCGCTGTGCAAGAGGGGGTCCGTGGAGTTCTGAACATCAAGGGGATCGCTGTGAGGGATAAGATTCACGCGGTGGATCAGTTGATCTGCATATGCAAATAGAGATGGTATGTTTCTGTAAGCTAAGCACTCCCACAGTGGTGCGAATTCAAGTGCATCATACATGAGTGGACGTGTCATAATACTCATACAATCTGTCAGTCAAACAGGGAAATAGTTCCAATAGTTTTCCCACCATTTATTTTTCCCCAAAGGGGGATTTTAGAAACACTTCAAATGAGGGCTGTGTTTCCTGTAGGTTTACCCTGGCGTGACGCTTTGATAACCATGTAAATCTCTCTCGGACAAGGTGACTTTTAGCAGTAGTAGTAGTAGTAATAGAGCGGTCCATGTGTAGGTTCTGACGGACAGAGCTGTCCATGTGAAGGTTCGGACAGACAGAGCGGTCCATGTGTAGGTTCTGACGGACAGAGCTGTCCATGTGAAGGTTCGGACAGACAGAGCAGTCCATGTGAAGGTTCTGATAGACAGAGCGGTCCATGTGAAGGTTCTGACGGACAGAGCTGTCCATGTGAAGGTTCGGACAGACAGAGTGGTCCATGTGAAGGTTCGGACAGACAGAGCGGTCCATGTGAAGGTTCTGACAGACAGTGGTCCATGTGAAGGTTCTGACAGACAGAGCGGTCCATGTGAAGGTTCTGACAGACAGAGCGGTCCATGTGAAGGTTCTGACAGACAGTGGTCCATGTGAAGGTTCTGACAGACAGAGCGATCCATGTGAAGGTTCTGACAGACAGAGCGGTCCATGTGAAGGTTCTGACAGACAGTGGTCCATGTGAAGGTTCTGACAGACAGAGCGGTCCATTGTACTGAGTCTGGTTAACATATCAATGAATGAGATGGTACCCTGAGGCTGGTTATCCCATCTCCTTGGTGCATTCCTTCTGTCAGAGTTACTACCGCAGCCTGCTGTCAATCAGTCAGGACCTGCAATCACATTGGAACTCACATCACCTGTGCTTTTCCCCTCACACACACAGCTGATTTCAACGAGGTGTGTTTAGCAGCAGGCTTTTATACAGAACCTGTTTGTTCTGGGCTCAAGCTGCCCTGAACGAACTGGCTGTTATCTAGAAGTGTCCAGAGAGAAACGGTAACATTTAAAAGCAGATTTGTTTGCTAGGGATTGGGACATTTTTGTCATTTGGTTTCTAAAGCTGCAGTTTAATTAAGTCTTTAAGCGGTGTCTGTGTTGCTAAGGTAGTTGGCTGAAGGTTGTGTTAAGGTTAGGTGGTTTGACCTTCTGACGATGAAGGAAGAGATCGCAGCAGCAGTGTTCTTTGTTGCTCGGCTGGCGAAGCGCCATGGAAGTTTAGATGCTGAGAGCAGAGAAGGGTTTGCTGCTGCCCTCACCTCAGCCCTGTTTGACACCTACAAGACCCACTGGTACCCTCACGCACCTGTCAAGGGACAGGCCTACCGGTCAGTAACTACACACACACACACCTGTCAAGGGACAGGCCTACCGGTCAGTAACTACACATAGGCAAGATTGTCTCTGGCTGTGTGTGTAACCATTGTGTGTGTGTGTGTGTGTGTGTGTGTGTGTGTGTGTGTGTGTAACCATTGTGCTGTGTGTGTGTGTGTAACCTGTGCTGTGTTAGGTGCCTGCGTATGAACCGCATTCAGCTGAGGGACCCTGTGTTGGAGAGGGCGTGTGTACGCAGCGCTGTCTGTTACGAGGACCTGGGGTTGCCACGGGAGATGACAATCTGGGTCGACCCTGGAGAGGTGTCCTGCAGGTGAGTGCTGAGGTACTACTGTACTGGTATGTCTTACTGGCGCCTCTCGGGAAGAAATTGTCAACTGGTGTGCCAAATTCAGCCCCTCGGCATGTTAAATGTAGACATAAATAGACATAAGACTGTAAAAACCCACTTGGAATTCACCTCAAAATGATCTATTTTAAGAAATCTATACCGAAGTATTTCCACTCCTAAATGGACGTATGTGAACATGTATAAATGTAAGGTTTGAAATTGTCAAAGACGGCCGGGGGGGTCGTGGTCACTGCAAAAGTTATTTTTACAGAGTGAGTTAATGAATATGACCCAGGATTGTGTTGATTAGGCCATCAATCAAATCAATCAATCAAATTTATTTTTATATAGCCCTTCGTACATCAGCTGATATCTCAAAGTGCTGTACCGAAACCCAGCCTAAAACCCCCAAACAGCAAGCAATGCAGGTGTAGAAGCATAGTGGCTAGGAAACTCCCTAGAAAGGCCAGAACCTAGGAAGAAACCTAGAGGAACCAGGCTATGAGGGGTGGCTAGGAAAAACTCCCCTAGAAAGGCCAGAACCTCAGAAGAAACCTAGAGAGGAACCAGGCTATGAGGGGTGGCTAGTCCTCTTCTGGCTGTGCAGGGTGGATATTGTAACAGAACATGGTCAAGATGTTAAAATGTTCATAAATGACCAGCATGGTCAAATAATAATAATCATAGTAGTTGTCGAGGGTGCAACAAGCACGTCCGGTGAACAGGTCAGGGTTCCATAGCCGCAGGCAGAACAGTTGAAACTGGAGCAGCAGCACGGCCAGGTGGACTGGGGACAGCAAGGAGTCATCATACCAGGTAGTCCTGAGGCATGGTCCTAGGGCTCAGGTCCTCCGAGAGAAAGACAGAAAGAGAGAATTAGAGAGAGCATATTTAAATTCACACAGGACACCGGATAAGATAAGAGAAATACTCCAGATGTAACAGACTGACCCTAGCCCCCCGACACATAAACTACTGCAGCATAAATACTGGAGGCTGAGACTGGAGACTGGATAAATACTGGAGGCCAGTGGTTTTCACCCACTCCTTGGAGACCCCCAGCTGTTTCACGGGACTATTAGACCAGAACATTGTAAACCTCTCCATTAGACCAGAACATTGTAAACCTCTCCACGGGACTATTAGACCAGAACATTGTAAACCTCTCCACGGGACTATTAGACCAGAACATTGTAAACCTCTCCATTAGACCAGAACATTGTAAACCTCTCCATTAGACCAGAACATTGTAAACCTCTCCATTAGACCAGAACATTGTAAACCTCTCCATTAGACCAGAACATTGTAAACCTCTCCATTAGACCAGAACATTGTAAACCTCTCCATTAGACCAGAACATTGTAGATCTCTCCATTAGACCAGAACATTGTAGATCTCTCCATTAGACCAGAACATTGTAAACCTCTCCACGGGACTATTAGACCAGAACATTGTAAACCTCCACGGGACTATTAGACCAGAACATTGTAGATCTCTCCATTAGACCAGAACATTGTAAACCTCTCCACGGGACTATTAGACCAGAACATTGTAAACCTCTCCACGGGACTATTAGACCAGAACATTGTAAACCTCTCCAATAGACCAGAACATTGTAAACCTCTCCAATAGACCAGAACATTGTAAACCTCTCCACGGGACTATTAGACCAGAACATTGTAAGCCTCTCCACGGGACTATTAGACCAGAACATTGTAAACCTCTCCACGGGACTATTAGACCAGAACATTGTAAACCTCTCCACGGGACTATTAGACCAGAACATTGTAAACCTCTCCACGGGACTATTAGACCAGAACATTGTAAACCTCTCCACGGGACTAATAGACCAGAACATTGTAAACCTCTCCATTAGACCAGAACATTGTAAACCTCTCCACGGGACTATTAGACCAGAACATTGTAAACCTCTCCATTAGACCAGAACATTGTAAACCTCTCCACGGGACTATTAGACCAGAACATTGTAAACCTCTCCATTAGACCAGAACATTGTAGATCTCTCCACAGGGACCCCCTGTATTTAATTCATTTCAGAGCTAACACACCTGATTCAAATTATATCAAGCTTTTGACTAAAATCAGGTGAGCTAGTTCAGGGCTACAATAAAATTAAGTCTGGGGGGGGGGGGGGGGTCCCGATGAGAGGTTTGGTTCAGCTAGAACCTCCCTCTGCTTGTTAACCTGAGCCCAGGGAAAGGAGCTACTGTTTTGGCAGGAAGATGTTGTGATGCGTTTCCTGTGTAGGTACGGAGAGCGCAGCGTTCCCTTCTGTGTGATGCAGCTGCAGGGCTGTCACCAGGGTGACAAGGAGTTTTCCCGACGCATACATAATGCGGTGGAGCGGGCCGCCTCCGACATCCAATCAGGTGCTCTGGTTTTCTGTTTTTAACTCATGTTTTTCTGTTTCTCAGACAAATACTTGTATTTCTTACCCTGATTTATAAAATGTGTAGCAACATGTATGGTTGGATTGGATTATGCTGAGCTGCGGGAACCTGATGTAAATGGTCAAAGCACTGATGGAGGAGCGCCCTTCTCAAATTGAACAGTAATCTGCCCAGCATGGCCGCGTCGTCGCCAAGCCAGCATGGCCGCGTCGTCCACAAACATCTATTTTCAATAAAATACATATGTTCTAACTAGTTTTCACTGGAAGGCAGTTCCAAATTAACTGTTCTAGAAGGTTCTACAGTTGTTTTTACTGTAGCCTGTAGGGCAGGGATTGCCAACTGCTTTTGATTAAAAAAACGCCAATCACTTTCTCCCCTTGAACACAGAATCCTACTCCTTATTCACGTAATGTAGGCTAGGCTACGTCACTTGTTTTGAGCTGACTTCGCCGCTGGCTTTGAACGGGGCACCTGGCTCACGCCTGGGATGTAGCCCTGTTCCAAACTGATTACAGCCACTTTTCACCAGGTGCAATCACCTCTCACCGGGGTAACCCATGGCCAGATAATCAATTCCATTTACTGTGAAAAAATGTTTTAAAGCTTTGATTTGATCCAATCAGGCTCTTCCTCTGAAGAGGAGGGCGAGGACACCAGCATGGGTAGCAGCTGCAGCAGCCTATCCGCTCCCGGCCCTGCCCCCAACCCGAAACCCAAAACCATCCCAACAGTCAGCAACCCCAACAGTGTCTACAAGGTAACTAACCAACCAGGTAACTAACCAGGTAACTAACCAGGTAACTAACCAGGTAACTGGAGCTCTAGAGGTGTCTACCAGGTAACTGGAGCTCTAGAGGTGTCTACCAGGTAACTAACAAACTAATGTTAAGCGCTCTGACGTAATAAACCAGGACTGGACGGAGCTCTAGGGCAGGGGTACTCAACTCTTACCATACAAGGTCCGGCGCCTGCTAGTTTTCTGTTCTACCTGATAATTGCACTCACCTGGTGTCCCAGGTCTAAACCAGTCCCTAATTTAGAGAGAACAATGAAGGGGGGGGGGGGGAAATGCATTGAAACTGGCTTTAAAGTCCAGAGTTGAATTTGAGGGATGTGTGATGGTTTAGATGATAGTAATAATTGTTGTCTGCTGCGCAGTAACAATGTGGTCCAGGTGTTGTAGAGAGCTGGCAGGCATCAATGATGTGGTTGTGATGTGACTCTTTCTCTCTCTGTTCCAGTTCAGTGAGTTCGCTCTAGTACCACCCCCTCTGGCCTGGGCAGCTTACCCCAACAGGAAGGCCTTCCCTGGGGACGGCTACCCTCCTCACGGCCCTCCCTCTGGAGGCGTGTTCGCCCAGCAGCACACCGGCCAGTTCCAGCCTCCTAAAGGCTTCAAACCCTACAGAGCTGCCACCTCCTTCACTGGGCCCAGGCAGGACAAGTACCACTGGGTCAGCAAGAACCGCTCCTAGAATGTAAACCTAGAAACCTACTAGAAACTAGGCTGCTTAGAGGCCAGAACACTTAAAAATATTAAAAGGTCAAAGTATGAATTATGAAATGGTTAAAGCAATGCTTTTTAAGCATTTTTTAAAAGTTGCAGTATTTTTATTTAAAAAATATTTTATGTCTTAACTATTGTGACTGTTAAACTGGAAAATATTGTCTGAATAAAATTATTGATTTATTTTTAAGAAACTGGTTCTGTTTGTAGTGGGGGATTGTTTTCAGATAAACACAGGAGTGTCCCGGTTTACATTGGTCCATATTATTCAGTGGGGTTAATTTAGTTCGTGACTGAGCTTCAATATTCGTAAACCAACTAGGGGTGGGTAGTATACCGGTATGACATTGTGCCAGGATATGGATTTTTGCCATATTGTGCGTATCATGATAAATATATGAAATGAGGTGTTCATTTCAGTCACGTGATACAGCCTAGTGGGTTAGTTCAAATTGTTTCTTACTAAAAACTAAACAGCAAAGAAAACAAAGCATGGATGTTTCACTCAATCAGTCTGCCAAGTCGACAAGCGTGTGTCGAGTAAGTGACCATTTCGTGAAACACCTTTCATTAACGGCCTTCCCTGTGGCTCAGTTGGTAGAGCATGGTGTTTGCAACGCCAGGGTTGTGGGTTCGATTCCCACGGGGGACCAGTACAAAAAAAAAAAAAAGGCATGAAATGTATGTATTCACTACTGTAAGTCGCTCTGGATAGCTTCTTTTGGTCTTCCCTGTGGCTCAGTTGGTAGAGCGCTACCACTAAAACTAAAGAAGGATTTTCCTAAAAATCGGTCAAGACCAGAGGGAACTCAAGAATTAACCAACCCTGCGATCACATTTGACCACTTTTTGCAGCTCTATTTCATTTTCCAACAGCCAGATCAATCGCCTTCAACTTGAAAGCTGCATCATATGCATTTCTCCGTGTCTTTGCCATGATGAGGGTGACAAAATGACTACCGTAATCAGAATGATGGGAAGTTTGAGAGCGCTCGATTTAATCTAAACAGTAAACAAAAAAGTTGTTTGACCTTAATAACCCGTTCGGCAATTTCATTAAAAAAACTGAGCATGTCACAGAATGTATTTTTTTGCAAAAAAAAAAATTGAAAGCGGGAAAAATCCATATATTAGCCGCGTCATAGTTTAAGCCGCAACGTTCAAAGTGTGGGAAAAAAGTTGCGGCTTAAAGTCCGGAAATTACGGTACATAAAATGCCCAGATACTGTATTTATAGGTGGGAACTCCATCGATGACAGAACCATCCAATTAATAAATATGTAGTTCATCTGAAACATTTCTGTGAGAATTAGAGAACATGTATTTAGTCTTGCTCACATTAAATACATGTTTTAAACCAAACAGGGCTTCTGAAACCCCACCTCTTTAAGGAATACCTGGGATAGGATAAAGTAATCCTTCTAACCCCCCCCCCCCCCCCCCCCCCCCCCCCCCCCCCAAAAAAAAAGATATAGATGTACTATTGTAAAGTGGTTCTTCCACTGGATATCATAAGGTGAATGCACCTATTTGTAAGTCGCTCTGGATAAGAGCGTCTGCTAAATGACGTAAATGTAAATGTAATGGCTTCCTGTAAGGTAACAAGTTCAGAGTGCAGCTCTTACATAGCCTGCTCAACAGGCAATGGCATACATAAGTGTAGATTAATATTACAAGTTAACAGATAGACCCAATATTATTCATATAAATAGTAAAGAGGACAGGTCCCATAACCAACCCCTGCGGAACACCTTTTGTTATAAAACCAGACTTAACACCATCAGAAATCACACATTGTGTCCCGTCTGATAGGTTGACTGAAATAGATCATTTTTCAAACCTTTGGATGAGAATGTGAGGGTCAGCGGAATCGGACGCCTTGGAAATGTCTATAAATAAGACGGCACAATGGATTTTTAATGAACTAAGCAGTTTAACATCTAAAAACATAGCAGCTGAAACGATGTTCAGGTCTAAAACCAGGTGAAGATTAAGAACAGAGTGAAAAGTAAAAAAAAAAAAAAAAGTTCTTAGGGATTCTAAAACTTCAGAAAAGGCAAGGTAACTACTGTCCGATTTATCTGAGACAGAAAGATCTCCTTCTCCACCCCATAGGCAGGTAGTCTGGCGAGTAGGAGCGTTTGGCGAGTAGGAGCGTTTGGAGAGTAGGAGCGTTTGGAGAGTAGGAGCGTCTGGAGAGTAGGAGCGTCTGGAGAGTAGGAGCGTCTGGCGAGTAGGAGCGTCTGGCGAGTAGGAGCGTCTGGAGAGTAGGAGCGTCTGGAGAGTAGGAGCGTTTGGAGAGTAGGAGCGTCTGGCGAGTAGGAGCGTCTGGAGAGTAGGAGCGTCTGGAGAGTAGGAGCGTCTGGAGAGTAGGAGCGTTTGGCGAGTAGGAGCGTCTGGCGAGTAGGAGCGTCTGGCGAGTAGGAGCGTTTGGCAAGTAACTGAAAGGTTGCTGGATCGAATCCCCAAGCTGACAAGGTTAAAAAAAATCTGTCGTTCTGCCCCTGAGCAAGGCAGTTAACCCACTGTTCCTTTATGTAGGGGGAGTACATGGCTTTCCAGATTTGAGGGATTACAAGTTCAAAATATAGGTCAATGGGTCTGAGTGTGGCAGAGAGCTGCAGTAAAAAGGGATGACGCAAATCATTCCCTGTGGCTGTATTAACATCAAGCTTTAGTAAAACACTTAGTACATCACAGACATTACCTTAGTACATCACAAACATTACCCATTACCTTAGTACATCAGACATTTATTATCTTAGTACATCAGACATTACCTTAGTACATCACAGACATCAAAGGGTTGAAATGAATTGTGTCTGTTAGTGCATCATTCTCTACAATCTCTGAGGTGACTAAAGGACTTCCTCTAGTGGAATGAGATTAAAATAACATTTTATTGGTCACATACACATGATTAGCAGATGTTAATGTGAGTGTAGGGAAATGCTTGTGCTTCTAAAGTCAGTGAAAAAGAAACGTTCTCACTATCAACTCCGTTTATTTTCAGCAAACTTAACATGATTCAACAACTGAGACAAACTGAACAAGTTCCACAGACATGTGACTAACAGAAATGGAATAATGTGTCCCTGAACAAAGGGGGGTCAAAATCTAAAGTAACAGTCAGTATCTGGTGTGGCCACCAGCTGCATTAAGTACTGCAGTGCATCTCCTCCTCATGGACTGCACCAGATTTGCCAGTTCTTGCTGTGAGATGTTACCCCACTCTTCCACCAAGGCACCTGCAAGTTCCCGGCAATTTCTGGGGGGAATGGCCCTAGCTCTCACCCTCCGATCCAGCAGGTCCCAGACGTGCTCAATGGGATTGAGATCCGGGCTCTTCGCTGGCCATGGCAGAACACTGACATTCCTGACTTGCAGGAAATCACGCACAGAACGAGCAGTATGGCTGGTGGCATTGTCATGCTGGAGGGTCATGTCAGGATGAGCCTGCAGGAAGGGTACCACATGAGGGAGGAGGATGTCTTCCCTGTAACACACAGCGTTGAGATTACCTACAATGACAACAACCTCAGTCCGATGATGCTGTGACACACCACCCCAAACCATGACGGACCCTCCACCTCCAGATGTAACGCTCATTCCTTCGACGATAAACGTGAATCCGACCATTTTTATTTATTTCACCAGGTAGGCAAGTTGAGAACAAGTTCTCATTTACAACTGCGACCTGGCCAAGATAAAGCAAAGCAGTTCGACACATACAACAACACAGAGTTACACATGGAGTAAAACAAACATACAGTCAATAATACAGTAGAAGAATAAGTCTATATACAATGTGAGCAAATGAGGTGAGATAAGGGAGGTAAAGGCAAAAAAGGCCATGGTGGCAAAGTAAATACAATATAGCAAGTAAAACACTGGAATGGTAGATTTGACAGTAGATGAGTGTGCAAAGTAGAAATACTGGGGTGCAAAGGAGCAAAATAAATAAATAAATACAGTAGGGGAAGAGGTAGTTGTTTGGGCTATTTATAGATGGGCTATGTACAGGTGCAGTGATCTGTGAGCTGCTCTGACAGCTGGTGCTTAAAGCTAGTGAGGGAGATAAGTGTTTCCAGTTTCAGAGATTTTTGTAGTTCGTTCCAGTCATTGGCAGCAGAGAACTGGAAGGAGAGGCGGCCAAAGGAGGAATTGGCTTTGGGGGTGACCAGAGAGATATACCTGCTGGAGCGCGTGCTACAGGTGGGTGCTGCTATGGTGACCAGTGAGCTGAGATAAGGGGGGACTTTACCTAGCAGGGTCTTGTAGATAACCTGGAGCCGGTGGGTTTGGCGACGAGTATGAAGCGAGGGCCAGCCAACGAGAGCGTACAG
This sequence comes from Salmo salar, assembly GCF_965601325.2. Classification (NCBI taxonomy): domain Eukaryota; kingdom Metazoa; phylum Chordata; class Actinopteri; order Salmoniformes; family Salmonidae; genus Salmo; species Salmo salar. The sequence continues at coordinate 124,895,452 of NC_138301.1, read as the reverse complement.
GTCGCAGTGGTGGGTAGTATATGAGGCTTTGGTGATAAAACGGATGGCACTGTGATAGACTACATCCAGTTTATTGAGTAGAGTGTTGGAGGCTATTTTGTAAATGACGTCGCCAAAGTCGAGGATCGGTAGGATGGTCAGTTTTACGAGGGTATGTTTGGCAGCATGAGTGAAGGATGCTTTGTTGCGAAATAGGAAGCCAATTCTAGATTTAACTTTGGATTGGAGATGTTTGATGTGAGTCTGGAAGGAGAGTTTACAGTCTAACCAGACACCTAGGTATTTATAGTTGTCCACATATTCTAAGTCAGAACCGTCCAGAGTAGTGATGCTGGGCAGGCGGGCGGGCGCAGGCAGCGATCGGTTGAAGAGCATGCATTTAGTTTTACTTGTATTTAAGAGCAGTTGGAGGCCACGGAAGGAGAGTTGTATGGCATTGAAGCTCGTCTGGAGGGTTGTTAACACAGTGTCCAAAGAGGGGCCAGAAGTATACAGAATGGTGTCGTCTGCGTAGAGGTGGATCAGAGAATCACCAACAGCAAGAGCGACATCATTGATATATACAGAGAAAAGAGTTCTCTGTATCTACTGTATAGGCACTGCGGACATACAGTACCAGTCAAACCCATTCCAATGAGTAAATGTCCGACCTTTTGACTGGTAATATACATCTCTTCTGATCCGCAATACAGGTGATCAATGTCAAATTCAAATCAAATGTATTTATATAGCCCTTCTTACATCAGCTGATATCACAAAGTGCTGTACAGAAACCCAGCCTAAAACCCCAAACAGCAAGCAATGCAGGTGTAGAAGCACGGTGGCTAGGAAAAACTCCCTAGAAAGGCCAAAACCTAGGAAGAAACCTAGAGAGGAACCAGGCTATGAGGGGTGGCCAGTCCTCTTCTGGCTGTGCCGGGTGGAGATTATAACAGCACATGGCCAAGATGTTCAAATGTTCATAAATGACCAGCATGGTCAAATAATAATAATCATAGTAGTTGTCGAGGGTTCAACAAGTCAGTAACACAAGAGTAAGTGTCAGTTGGCTTTTTCATAGCCGATCTTTGAGAGTATCTCTACCGCTCCTGCCGTCTATAGAGAGTTGAAAACAGCAGGTCTGGGACAGGTAGCACGTCCGGTGAATAGGTCAGGGTTCCAGCAGGTCTGGGACAACAGGTCTGGGACAGGTAGCACGTCCGGTGAACAGGTCAGGGTTTCATAGCTGCAGGGAGAACAGTTGAAACTGGAGCAGCAGCACGGCCAGGTGAACTGGGGACAGCAAGGAGTCATCAAGCCAGGTAGTCCTGAGGCATGGTCCTAGGGCTCAGGTCCTCCGAGAGAAAGAGAGAAAGAGAGAATTAGAGAGAGCATATTTAAATTCACACAGGACACTGGAAAAGACAAGAGAAATACTCCAGATGTGACAGAGTGACCCTAGCCCCCCGACACATAAACTACTGCAGCATAAATACTGGGGCTGAGACAGGAGGGGTCAGGAGACACTGTCGCCCCATCCGATGATACCCCCGGACAGGGCCAAACAGGTAGGATATAACCCCACCCACTTTGCCAAAGCACAGCCTCCACACCACTGGAGGGATATCTCCAGCCACCAACATGTGTTGATATTACTTGTGTTTCAACAGGATCCATAGACTGCTCACTCTTCATGGACAGACGGCTGGGTACAGGGGAGGCTGGTCTCTCCCGACGGAGCCTGACAGACACAGGAAGTGTAACTTCTGTCTAATTAGTTTATTTACAATTTGAGGCATTACATAGTATCAACAGCAATGAAGAGCTGAATAACGTGATACAATGTTACACAATAAATTGGTAAACACGGTACAAATGGAAAATCTATTTTCTTCAAACCTGTCACAGCGCTGGAGGCATAGCCTCGGGAAGTAGGGGTGCCGAGTGTGCTGCAGCACCCCCTGACAAATCAGAATAAAAAAAATATATTAATACATTTAAATAAAAATCTCACAAAAAGTAGTGCACTGGGCCACAGCAAATGAATATCTCTCTCCTCAGCTATTTGTGTTGCAAAAGCAAAGTTCAATATTTAAAGTTCACTGAGAAAATTAAAAAGTGAAATTCAACTCCCATTGAGCAAAATCTTTGGGTTAGTGAAGTAGGTCCATGTCAACTCAACAACTTCCCAATTAAAGTCCAGCCAACATAGATACTGAAGTTGTATTTTTCACAGTGTGTCTTGAGCAGTCGTATCATTTAAGGAAGTGATGTAATATAACAGTCATCAACAGTTACATTTTCATCACACATCTTGGCTTTGGTGTCGCTGTCATGGTCCCTAAAAATACTTTTAGGGGCTGTGGTCCCCTTCTCACTCACCCACCAGGGTTATTCCAACAAATATTGATTTCTGAACTCTTTCTAAGTTAAAACATTAGTATTGTTTAAAAATTAATATGAATTTATTTTCTTTGCATTATTCGAGGTCTGACAACACTGCATATTATTATTATTTTTTTGACCAGTTGTCATTTTCTGCAAATAAATGCTCTAAATGACTATATTTTTATTTGGGAGAAATGTTGTCAGTAGTTTATAGAATAAAATAAATATATTCATTTTACCCAAACACAGACCTATAAATAGTAAAACCAGAGAAACTGATAATTTTGCAGTTGTCTCTTAATTTCTTCCAGGGCTGAATATTTATGAAGTCTACTCTTCATTGACAAAACAAAATAGAAAACGCGGCATTTCGTGACGTTCATTGCACTGTTTGTCCCTCGGTCCTCTCCGTTCCCTACGTAGGTGGACTGTTTTCAAAATGGCTGCGTCCACGAATGACAGTAAAGGAGCGTCTCTCTCCAAATCCGAGTATCTGAAACGTTATTTATCCGCAGATGGAGACGCCAAGAAGTCAAGGGAGAAGAAGGCTAAAAAGAAATGCATTAAAGCTACAGGAAAGGGGTGAGTAGGTGTGAAATCACCGGGGGAATATAGAGTTAAACAGTCAGGCAGATAGCTAACGTTAGCTACATAGCGACGTTAGCCTGCTAGCCCTACTACACTGTGATAACGTTAGCTGGCTAGCATAACAAACTTAACTGGTCGATGTTTCGCTGTAGTTTCATCTCTGTTGGCGACTCCAGTAGCTAGTTAACTATCTGGCTAGCATAAAAAAAGTGAACTTGTTGTTATTTGGCAGTAGTTTCTAACCGCTCTGTTACTCGGTCTGAGCAGGATGAAGATAGTAGATGACGACGTGGATTGGAAACAGCTGACCCACGAGGAGAAGGGGAACGAAGAGGAGGAAGAGGAGGAGGAGGCGCCAGTGGTAAATAATGCTACATAACTAGCTAACTTCACTATCACTTTGTTTTCAGTTGGGCTGACCTTTACCATAAACATCACTTTAGAGTGGCTAGCTAGTGCTCTGATCCACTCACCTGTGTCTCTCGCTCTGTATTGTGTGTCAGGTTGCTGAGGTGATAGACGAGCGTCCAGATGAGATCAAACGCCTGGAAGCCTTCAGGACCAGCAACAAATGGAGAGTGATGGGAGGTGAGGCAGCGGATGTGCGCTCAGGTGTTGTCTGCTGCATGGTGTGTGTACTAATATATATATATATATATTGTCTCTGCTCAGCTGATGAAGAGGTCCCGGAGGAGGAGGAGGAACAGAGAGTTCGACACGATTCGCCAGAGCCCCTGTTGATCAAAAAGACGCGACATGATTCGCCAGAGCCCCTGTCACTCAGAAAGCAGCGTCATGATTCGCCAGAGCCCCTGTCACTCAGAAAGCAGCGTCATGATTCGCCGGACGTCTCTCCGCCTAGGAGGATTGGACATGAATCCCCCGATGCGTCTCTTCGTAGACTGAAGCCTAGCATTCCTCCTCCCTCATCATCCCAACCCCCCCACAGGACACACAGCAGAGGTGAGACCTGACCCATAACCTCTGTCCCTGAAATCAGTGTTTCTTATTGGACAAGTTCAAAGGTGTATTCACTTGGAACCAAACTGAGAAGGACCAACCTCAATCTGTCCAATAGAAACACTTTTTTTTTTTTTTCAGATTTTTTTTTTTGTTCTCTGTTTGGAGTAAACGGTTTCTGTTGCAAAACGTTTTGCTACAGTTTGCGACTAATGAATACAGTCCATGTTAACATCCATTCAGACAAATCTCTCTATAAAACCCTGGGGTGTATTCATTTAGTACCAGTTTTGCAACGGAAACCCTTTTACTCCAAACGGAAATTGTTTTCTGATTTAAAAAAAAAAAAAGTTTATATTGGACAAATTCTGTTTGGTCCTGTTGGTTCCTAATTGTTCCTGGTGTGGTTAAGTTCTGAAGTCATTTTCTATGTTTTTCTTCAGATTCATCTCCGTCCAGGAAAAAAGCTAAGTCTTTGTCGTCTGCTCGTGTTGGCCAGCGCTCTTCAGGGTCTGACCAATCCCCACCCAGGAGGCGGGCTCAGAACGGGCCCGGCTCAGACTCAGACCAATCACCTCCAAGGAAAAGGACACAGATGGGAAGGGCCTCTGATTCTGACCAATCACCGCCCAGGAGAAGGCGAAAGGGAGGGCAGAACTGTGATTCTGACCAATCGCCCCCCAGGAGGCGACCGCATGGTGGGAGGGGCTCAGACTCTGACCTCTCCCCCCCTCGCAGGCCTGACCAATCACAAGTGAGCGTGTGGAGCTGAAGGGACCAGGCACAGAAATTCAAGTATTGGGCCACGTTCAGTTGACAAATAATGTGGAATGTTACAGATAGAAATGTCATGAATAGAGCCAACATGAATGCCTTATTCTACATGTCAGAGGCATGTTTGTTCCACATAGCATATTTCTATCTGAACGTTCCAAAAAACAATGCGTCCTGCTGAACATGCCCCTGTAGCTAGGTAGAGATGTTTTGTGTAGGCTTTGCCTATTCTAACATCGCTGTGTGTGTGTGTGTGTGTGTGTGTGTGTGTGTGTGTGTGTGTGTGTGTGTGTGTGTGTGTGTGTGTGTGTGTGTGTGTGTGTGTGTGTGTGTGTGTGTGTGTGTGTGTGTGTGTGTGTGTGTGTGTGTGTGTGTTAGTCTCGGAACATGCTGTCAGGAGCCGCAGCAGGACTGGTATCAGTGGACGTTCTAAGAAGAGAACAGCAGGAGAACCGACGCCGAGAAAAGATCAACCAGCCGCTAGAAGGTACGACTCACACACACACACCCTCCCGCTGTATGTTACTATAGTACACCACACACACACCCTCCCGCTGTATGTTACTATAGTACACCACACACACACCCTCCCGCTGTATGTTACTATAGTACACCACACACACACCCTCCCGCTGTATGTTACTATAGTACACCACACACACACACCCTCCCGCTGTATGTTACTATAGTACACCACACACACCCTCCCTCCCGCTGTATGTTACTATAGTACACCACACACACACACCCTCCCGCTGTATGTTACTATAGTACACCACACACACACACCCTCCCGCTGTATGTTACTATAGTACACCACACACACCCTCCCTCCCGCTGTATGTTACTATAGTACACCACACACACACACCCTCCCGCTGTATGTTACTATAGTACACCACACACACACCCTCCCGCTGTATGTTACTATAGTACACCACACACACACACCCTCCCGCTGTATGTTACTATAGTACACCACACACACACCCTCCCGCTGTATGTTACTATAGTACACCACACACACACCCTCCCGCTGTATGTTACTATAGTACACCACACACACACCCTCCCGCTGTATGTTACTATAGTACACCACACACACACACCCTCCCGCTGTATGTTACTATAGTACACCACACACACCCTCCCTCCCGCTGTATGTTACTATAGTACACCACACACACACACACACCCTCCCGCTGTATGTTACTGTAGTACACCACACACACACACCCTCCCGCTGTATGTTACTATAGTACACCACACACACACCCTCCCGCTGTATGTTACTATAGTACACCACACACACACACCCTCCCGCTGTATGTTACTATAGTACACCACACACACACCCTCCCGCTGTATGTTACTATAGTACACCACACACACCCTCCCTCCCGCTGTATGTTACTATAGTACACCACACACACACACCCTCCCGCTGTATGTTACTATAGTACACCACACACACACACCCTCCCGCTGTATGTTACTATAGTACACCACACACACACCCTCCCGCTGTATGTTACTATAGTACACCACACACACACACCCTCCCGCTGTATGTTACTATAGTACACCACACACACACACCCTCCCGCTGTATGTTACTATAGTACACCACACACACACCCTCCCGCTGTATGTTACTACAGTACACCACACACACACCCTCCCGCTGTATGTTACTATAGTACACCACACACACACACCCTCCCGCTGTATGTTACTATAGTACACCACACACACACACCCTCCCGCTGTATGTTACTATAGTACACCACACACACACCCTCCCGCTGTATGTTACTATAGTACACCACACACACACCCTCCCGCTGTATGTTACTATAGTACACCACACACACACCCTCCCGCTGTATGTTACTATAGTACACCACACACACACCCTCCCGCTGTATGTTACTATAGTACACCACACACACACACCCTCCCGCTGTATGTTACTATAGTACACCACACACACACACCCTCCCGCTGTATGTTACTATAGTACACCACACACACACACCCTCCCGCTGTATGTTACTATAGTACACCACACACACACACCCTCCCGCTGTATGTTACTATAGTACACCACACACACACACCCTCCCGCTGTATGTTACTATAGTACACCACACACACACCCTCCCGCTGTATGTTACTATAGTACACCACACACACACACCCTCCCGCTGTATGTTACTATAGTACACCACACACACACACCCTCCCGCTGTATGTTACTATAGTACACCACACACACACCCTCCCGCTGTATGTTACTATAGTACACCACACACACACCCTCCCGCTGTATGTTACTATAGTACACCACACACACACACCCTCCCGCTGTATGTTACTATAGTACACCACACACACACCCTCCCGCTGTATGTTACTATAGTACACCACACACACACCCTCCCGCTGTATGTTACTATAGTACACCACACACACACCCTCCCGCTGTATGTTACTATAGTACACCACACACACACACCCTCCCGCTGTATGTTACTATAGTACACCACACACACACACCCTCCCGCTGTATGTTACTATAGTACACCACACACACACACCCTCCCGCTGTATGTTACTATAGTACACCACACACACACCCTCCCGCTGTATGTTACTATAGTACACCACACACACACCCTCCCGCTGTATGTTACTATAGTACACCACACACACACCCTCCCGCTGTATGTTACTATAGTACACCACACACACACCCTCCCGCTGTATGTTACTATAGTACACCACACACACACACCCTCCCGCTGTATGTTACTATAGTACACCACACACACACACCCTCCCGCTGTATGTTACTATAGTACACCACACACACACACCCTCCCGCTGTATGTTACTATAGTACACCACACACACACCCTCCCGCTGTATGTTACTATAGTACACCACACACACACCCTCCCGCTGTATGTTACTATAGTACACCACACACACACCCTCCCGCTGTATGTTACTATAGTACACCACACACACACCCTCCCGCTGTATGTTACTATAGTACACCACACACACACCCTCCCGCTGTATGTTACTATAGTACACCACACACACACACCCTCCCGCTGTATGTTACTATAGTACACCACACACACACACCCTCCCGCTGTATGTTACTATAGTACACCACACACACACACCCTCCCGCTGTATGTTACTATAGTACACCACACACACACACCCTCCCGCTGTATGTTACTATACTACACCACACACACACACCCTCCCGCTGTATGTTACTATAGTACACCACACACACACCCTCCCGCTGTATGTTACTATAGTACACCACACACACACACCCTCCCGCTGTATGTTACTATAGTACACCACACACACACACCCTCCCGCTGTATGTTACTATAGTACACCACACACACACACCCTCCCGCTGTATGTTACTATAGTACACCACACACACACACCCTCCCGCTGTATGTTACTATAGTACACCACACACACACACCCTCCCGCTGTATGTTACTATAGTACACCACACACACACACCCTCCCTCTGTATGTTACTATAGTACACCACACACACACACCCTCCCTCTGTATGTTACTATAGTACACCACACACACACCCTCCCTCTGTATGTTACTATAGTACACCACACACACACCCTCCCGCTGTATGTTACTATAGTACACCACACACACACACCCTCCCGCTGTATGTTACTATAGTACACCACACACACACACCCTCCCGCTGTATGTTACTATAGTACACCACACACACACACACCCTCCCGCTGTATGTTACTATAGTACACCACACACACACACCCTCCCGCTGTATGTTACTATAGTACACCACACACACACCCTCCCTCCCGCTGTATGTTACTATAGTACACCACACACACACACCCTCCCGCTGTATGTTACTATAGTACACCACACACACACCCTCCCTCCCGCTGTATGTTACTATAGTACACCACACACACACACACCCTCCCGCTGTATGTTACTATAGTACACCACACACACACCCTCCCGCTGTATGTTACTATAGTACACCACACACACACCCTCCCGCTGTATGTTACTATAGTACACCACACACACACACCCTCCCGCTGTATGTTACTATAGTACACCACACACACCCTCCCTCCCGCTGTATGTTACTATAGTACACCACACACACACACACCCTCCCGCTGTATGTTACTATAGTACACCACACACACACACCCTCCCGCTGTATGTTACTATAGTACACCACACACACACCCTCCCGCTGTATGTTACTATAGTACACCACACACACACACCCTCCCGCTGTATGTTACTATAGTACACCACACACACACCCTCCCGCTGTATGTTACTATAGTACACCACACACACCACCCTCCCGCTGTATGTTACTATAGTACACCACACACACACACCCTCCCGCTGTATGTTACTATAGTACACCACACACACACACCCTCCCGCTGTATGTTACTATAGTACACCACACACACACCCTCCCGCTGTATGTTACTATAGTACACCACACACACACACCCTCCCGCTGTATGTTACTATAGTACACCACACACACACACCCTCCCGCTGTATGTTACTATAGTACACCACACACACACCCTCCCGCTGTATGTTACTATAGTACACCACACACACACCCTCCCGCTGTATGTTACTATAGTACACCACACACACACACCCTCCCGCTGTATGTTACTATAGTACACCACACACACACACCCTCCCGCTGTATGTTACTATAGTACACCAACACACACACCCTCCCGCTGTATGTTACTATAGTACACCACACACACACCCCTCCCGCTGTATGTTACTATAGTACACCACACACACACCCTCCCGCTGTATGTTACTATAGTACACCACACACACACCCTCCCGCTGTATGTTACTATAGTACACCACACACACACACCCTCCCGCTGTATGTTACTATAGTACACCACACACACACACCCTCCCGCTGTATGTTACTATAGTACACCACACACACACACCCTCCCGCTGTATGTTACTATAGTACACCACACACACACACCCTCCCGCTGTATGTTACTATAGTACACCACACACACACACCCTCCCGCTGTATGTTACTATAGTACACCACACACACACCCTCCCGCTGTATGTTACTATAGTACACCACACACACACACCCTCCCGCTGTATGTTACTATAGTACACCACACACACACACCCTCCCGCTGTATGTTACTATAGTACACCACACACACACCCTCCCGCTGTATGTTACTATAGTACACCACACACACACCCTCCCGCTGTATGTTACTATAGTACACCACACACACACACCCTCCCGCTGTATGTTACTATAGTACACCACACACACACCCCTCCCGCTGTATGTTACTATAGTACACCACACACACACCCTCCCGCTGTATGTTACTATAGTACACCACACACACACCCTCCCGCTGTATGTTACTATAGTACACCACACACACACACCCTCCCGCTGTATGTTACTATAGTACACCACACACACACACCCTCCCGCTGTATGTTACTATAGTACACCACACACACACACCCTCCCGCTGTATGTTACTATAGTACACCACACACACACCCTCCCGCTGTATGTTACTATAGTACACCACACACACACCCTCCCGCTGTATGTTACTATAGTACACCACACACACACCCTCCCGCTGTATGTTACTATAGTACACCACACACACACCCTCCCGCTGTATGTTACTATAGTACACCACACACACACACCCTCCCGCTGTATGTTACTATAGTACACCACACACACACACCCTCCCGCTGTATGTTACTATAGTACACCACACACACACACCCTCCCGCTGTATGTTACTATAGTACACCACACACACACCCTCCCGCTGTATGTTACTATAGTACACCACACACACACCCTCCCGCTGTATGTTACTATAGTACACCACACACACACCCTCCCGCTGTATGTTACTATAGTACACCACACACACACCCTCCCGCTGTATGTTACTATAGTACACCACACACACACCCTCCCGCTGTATGTTACTATAGTACACCACACACACACACCCTCCCGCTGTATGTTACTATAGTACACCACACACACACACCCTCCCGCTGTATGTTACTATAGTACACCACACACACACACCCTCCCGCTGTATGTTACTATAGTACACCACACACACACACCCTCCCGCTGTATGTTACTATAGTACACCACACACACACACCCTCCCGCTGTATGTTACTATAGTACACCACACACACACACCCTCCCGCTGTATGTTACTATAGTACACCACACACACACACCCTCCCGCTGTATGTTACTATAGTACACCACACACACACCCTCCCGCTGTATGTTACTATAGTACACCACACACACACACCCTCCCGCTGTATGTTACTATAGTACACCACACACACACACCCTCCCGCTGTATGTTACTATAGTACACCACACACACACACCCTCCCGCTGTATGTTACTATAGTACACCACACACACACACCCTCCCGCTGTATGTTACTATAGTACACCACACACACACACCCTCCCGCTGTATGTTACTATAGTACACCACACACACACCCTCCCGCTGTATGTTACTATAGTACACCACACACACACCCTCCCGCTGTATGTTACTATAGTACACCACACACACACACCCTCCCGCTGTATGTTACTATAGTACACCACACACACACACCCTCCCGCTGTATGTTACTATAGTACACCACACACACACACCCCTCCCGCTGTATGTTACTATAGTACACCACACACACACACCCTCCCGCTGTATGTTACTATAGTACACCACACACACACCCTCCCTCCCGCTGTATGTTACTATAGTACACCACACACACACACCCTCCCGCTGTATGTTACTATAGTACACCACACACACACCCCCTCCCGCTGTATGTTACTATAGTACACCACACACACACACACCCTCCCGCTGTATGTTACTATAGTACACCACACACACACACCCTCCCGCTGTATGTTACTATAGTACACCACACACACACACCCTCCCGCTGTATGTTACTATAGTACACCACACACACACACCCTCCCGCTGTATGTTACTATAGTACACCACACACACACACCCTCCCGCTGTATGTTACTATAGTACACCACACACACACCCTCCCGCTGTATGTTACTATAGTACACCACACACACACACCCTCCCGCTGTATGTTACTATAGTACACCACACACACACACCCTCCCGCTGTATGTTACTATAGTACACCACACACACACACCCTCCCGCTGTATGTTACTATAGTACACCACACACACACCCTCCCTCTGTATGTTACTATAGTACACCACACACACACCCTCCCGCTGTATGTTACTATAGTACACCACACACACACCCTCCCGCTGTATGTTACTATAGTACACCACACACACACACCCTCCCGCTGTATGTTACTATAGTACACCACACACACACCCTCCCGCTGTATGTTACTATAGTACACCACACACACACACCCTCCCGCTGTATGTTACTATAGTACACCACACACACACCCTCCCGCTGTATGTTACTATAGTACACCACACACACACCCTCCCGCTGTATGTTACTATAGTACACCACACACACACCCTCCCGCTGTATGTTACTATAGTACACCACACACACACACCCTCCCGCTGTATGTTACTATAGTACACCACACACACACACCCTCCCGCTGTATGTTACTATAGTACACCACACACACACCCTCCCTCTGTATGTTACTATAGTACACCACACACACACACCCTCCCGCTGTATGTTACTATAGTACACCACACACACACCCTCCCGCTGTATGTTACTATAGTACACCACACACACACCCTCCCGCTGTATGTTACTATAGTACACCACACACACACACCCTCCCGCTGTATGTTACTATAGTACACCACACACACACACCCTCCCGCTGTATGTTACTATAGTACACCACACACACACCCTCCCGCTGTATGTTACTATAGTACACCACACACACACCCTCCCGCTGTATGTTACTATAGTACACCACACACACACACCCTCCCGCTGTATGTTACTATAGTACACCACACACACACACCCTCCCGCTGTATGTTACTATAGTACACCACACACACACACCCTCCCGCTGTATGTTACTATAGTACACCACACACACACACCCTCCCGCTGTATGTTACTATAGTACACCACACACACACACCCTCCCGCTGTATGTTACTATAGTACACCACACACACACACCCTCCCGCTGTATGTTACTATAGTACACCACACACACACACCCTCCCGCTGTATGTTACTATAGTACACCACACACACACACCCTCCCGCTGTATGTTACTATAGTACACCACACACACACACCCTCCCGCTGTATGTTACTATAGTACACCACACACACACACCCTCCCGCTGTATGTTACTATAGTACACCACACACACACACCCTCCCGCTGTATGTTACTATAGTACACCACACACACACACCCTCCCTCTGTATGTTACTATAGTACACCACACACACACCCTCCCGCTGTATGTTACTATAGTACACCACACACACACCCTCCCGCTGTATGTTACTATAGTACACCACACACACACCCTCCCGCTGTATGTTACTATAGTACACCACACACACACACCCTCCCGCTGTATGTTACTATAGTACACCACACACACACACCCTCCCGCTGTATGTTACTATAGTACACCACACACACACACCCTCCCGCTGTATGTTACTATAGTACACCACACACACACACCCTCCCGCTGTATGTTACTATAGTACACCACACACACACACCCTCCCGCTGTATGTTACTATAGTACACCACACACACACACCCTCCCGCTGTATGTTACTATAGTACACCACACACACACACCCTCCCGCTGTATGTTACTATAGTACACCACACACACACCCTCCCGCTGTATGTTACTATAGTACACCACACACACACACCCTCCCGCTGTATGTTACTATAGTACACCACACACACACCCTCCCGCTGTATGTTACTATAGTACACCACACACACACACCCTCCCGCTGTATGTTACTATAGTACACCACACACACACACCCTCCCGCTGTATGTTACTATAGTACACCACACACACACACCCTCCCGCTGTATGTTACTATAGTACACCACACACACACACCCTCCCGCTGTATGTTACTATAGTACACCACACACACACACCCTCCCGCTGTATGTTACTATAGTACACCACACACACACACCCTCCCGCTGTATGTTACTATAGTACACCACACACACACCCTCCCGCTGTATGTTACTATAGTACACCACCAGTCACTAGGTAGTGTTAGCTAGCGCTAGTCTCCTCCACTCACTAGGTAGTGTTAGCTAGCGCTAGTCTCCTCCACTCACTAGGTAGTGTTAGCTAGCGCTAGTCTCCTCCACTCACTAGGTAGTGTTAGCTAGCGCTAGTCTGCCCAACCTCCTCCATTCACTAGGTAGTGTTAGCTAGCGCTAGTCTGCCCAACCTCCTCCATTCACTAGGTAGTGTTAGCTAGCGCTAGTCTGCCCAACCTCCTCCATTCACTAGGTAGTGTTAGCTAGCGCTGGTCTCCTCCACTCGCTAGGTAGTGTTAGCTAGCGCTAGGTAGCGTTAGCTAGTTGTAATGCTATGTGGTATATTATACTAATCCGTCTGTTTTGTCTCTCTCCTGCAGATGCGTCTCGTAATGCGGAGACTGTGTTCAGAGATAAGAGTGGGAAGCGGAGAGACATCGAGACAGAGAGAGAGGAGCAGAGGAGGATGGCAGGAGAGAAGGCAGAGAAAGACCTTAAATATGCTCAGTGGGGGAAAGGGTGAGAGAGAGTGTGTGGATATGTATAGTATGAGTGTATATTTATTTTTATCTATTTTCTACAATGTAGAATAATAGTGAAGACATCAAAACTATGAAATAACACATTATGGAATCATGTAGTAACCAAAAAAGTGTTAAAACAAATCAAAATATAATTTATATTTGAAACTCTTCAAAGTAGCCACCCTTTGCCTTGATGACAGCTTTACACACTCTTGCAATCTCACACTCTGGATTGAACAAGTGACATCAAAAAGGGCTTTCACCTGGTCAGTCTGTCTATGTCATCTACGTGTGTGTGTGTGTGTGTGTGTGTAGTGTGGCCCAGGGCCAGATGCAGCAGCAGAATGTTGAGGATGCGCTGAGGGAATCCCAGAAGCCTCTAGCACGGTCCTGTAATGACCAGGACCTGGACAGGATGTTGAGAGAGCAGGAGAGAGAGGGAGACCCCATGTTGGCCATGATGAGACGCAAGAAGGACCGAGACAAGAAACTACGAGGAGTCAAAGGTATGTGGGGGGAGGAGAGGGGAGAGGAGGGGGAGGAGAGGAGGGGGGAGAGGAGGGAGGGTATTGTGGCTCTAGGGCCACTTCGGGATTTCAACGTTCAGCAGAATGCCGCACCGATTCATTTTGGGGACTGCTTTTTTTCTCTCCTCGATGATGGCCAGAAAAACAGCAGTTATTTGAAAATCTATATAGAAGGTAAATAATGTTGTGTTCTTGGTTTCTGTCTGGTATCAGAGTTCCAGAGTGGCCTGTACTGGTTTGAACCCCTGGTTGTGTGAAGGGTTAACATGCTACAAATCTTAACATTCTACTTGTGATGTACCACAGGTTCCCAACCCTCCTCGGCCAATCAGGATGAATCTCTCTGACACTTCCTGTTGTTGTTGTTGTTGTTGTTTACAGAGAAGCCTCGTTACAAAGGCCCGGCTCCGCCCCCAAACCGCTTTAACATTCCACCAGGCTACCGTTGGGATGGAGTGGACAGGTACAGCTCTCACCCCCTGGCTGATGGGGGGGGGGTCTGGGTGATGGGGGGGGGGGGGGGGGGGGGTCTGTGTGATGGGGGGGGGGTCTGTGTGATGGGGGGGGGGTCTGTGTGTGTGATGGGGTCTGTGTGATTGGGGGGGGGGTCTGTGTGTGTGATGGGGTCTGTGTGATTGGGGGGGGGTCTGTGTGTGTGATGGGGGGGGGGTCTGTGTGTGTGTGTGTGATGGGGGGGTCTGTGTGATGGGGGGGTCTGTGTGTGTGTGTGTGTGTGATGGGGGGGGGGCTGTGTGATGGGGGGGGGTGTGTGTGTGATGGGGGGGGGTCTGTGTGTGTAGCGCCACGTTGATACATAATTAGCTTTATCATATATAATTACAATTAATAAAATGTATCATTAGAATTAACATTATAATATATAATTACAATTAACATAATATATAATTAACATTATCATTATAATATATCATTAGAATTAACATAATATATAATTAACATTATCATTATAATATATCATTAGAATTAACATAATATATAATTATCATTATAATATATAATTAACATTATCATTAATATGTAATTACTCTAATTTGTTTTTTTTGCTCGCCCATATTATTGTATCTGTAATAACGAGTGTGTGTGTGTGTGTGTGTGTGTGTGTGTGTGTGTGTGTGTGTGTGTCAGGTCGAATGGTTTTGAACAGAAGCGATACACCAGGATGGCTGATAAGAAGGCTGTGCAGGAGATGGCCTACAAGTGGAGCGTAGAAGATATGTAGAGATGGAGACTGATGCTGTTAGAACATCTACACCATCAAACTGCTACAACAAACCCAGCAGGCTCTACATTACACACGCTGTACTGTGGAAAGGAAGTCAATGATTTGTCCAGTTTTTTTTCTGCTTTATTAAACACTGTGTTTTGTAACTCTGTGGTTCCTGATTTATATTACTGTATGAGCCCTTACCCAGTCACAGACAGTCTCAAGATGAGCCCTTACCCAGTCAGAGTCTCAAGATGAGCCCTTACCCAGTCACAGAGAGTCTCAAGATGAGCCCTTACCCAGTCACAGAGAGTCTCAAGATGAGCCCTTACCCAGTCACAGACAGTCTCAAGATGAGCCCTTACCCAGTCACAGACAGTCTCAAGATGAGCCCTTACCCAGTCACAGAGAGTCTCAAGATGAGCCCTTACCCAGTCACAGAGAGTCTCAAGATGAGCCCTTACCCAGTCACAGATGAGCCCTTACCCAGTCACAGATGAGCCCTTACCCAGTCACACAGTCTCAAGATGAGCCCTTACCCAGTCACAGAGAGTCTCAAGATGAGCCCTTACCCAGTCACAGAGTCTCAAGATGAACCCTTACCCAGTCACAGAGTCTCAAGATGAGCCCTTACCCAGTCACAGAGAGTCTCAAGATGAGCCCTTACCCAGTCACAGAGAGTCTCAAGATGAGCCCTTACCCAGTCACAGAGAGTCTCAAGATGAGCCCTTACCCAGTCACAGAGAGTCTCAAGATGAGTCCTTACCCAGTCACACACAGTCTCAAGATGAGCCCTTACCCAGTCACAGTTTCAAGATGAGCCCTTACCCAGTCACAGATGAGCCCTTACCCAGTCACAGTCTCAAGATGAGCCCTTACCCAGTCACAGAGAGTCTCAAGATGAGCCCTTACCCAGTCACAGAGTCTCAAGATGAGCCCTTACCCAGTCACAGAGTCTCAAGATGAGCCCTTACCCAGTCACAGAGTCTCAAGATGAGCCCTTACCCAGTCACAGAGTCAAGATGAGCCCTTACCCAGTCACAGAGTCTCAAGATGAGCCCTTACCCAGTCACAGAGTCTCAAGATGAGCCCTTACCCAGTCACAGAGTCTCAAGATGAGCCCTTACCCAGTCACAGAGTCTCAAGATGAGCCCTTACCCAGTCACAGAGAGTCTCAAGATGAGCCCTTACCCAGTCACAGAGTCTCAAGATGAGCCCTTACCCAGTCACAGAGTCTCAAGATGAGCCCTTACCCAGTCACAGAGAGTCTCAAGATGAGCCCTTACAGGTCCATACAGAAATGGTTTGTCGAGATCGGTGTAGAAGAACTTGACTGGCCTGCACAGGGCCCTGACCTCAACACCATCGAACACCTTTGGGATGAATTGGAACGCCGACTTCAAGCCAGGCTTAATCACCCAACATCAGCACCCGACCTCACTAATGCTCTGGTGGCTGAATGGAAGCAAGTCCCTGCAGCAATGTTCCAACATCTAGTGGAAAGCCTTCCCAGAAGAGAGGAGGCTGTTATAGCAGCAATGATCCAACATCTAGTGGAAAGCCTTCCCAGAAGAGTGGAGGCTGTTATAGCAGTGATGATCCAACATCTAGTGGAAAGCCTTCCCAGAAGAGTGGAGGCTGTTATAGCAGTGATGATCCAACATCTAGTGGAAAGCCTTCCCAGAAGAGTGGAGGCTGTTATAGCAGCGAATGGTGGACCAACTCCATATTAATGTCCATGATTTTGGAATGAGATGTTCAACTAGCAGGTAGGTGTCCACATACTTTTGGTCATGTAGTGTAGCTAGCAAAGCTAAAAGGATTGCAAACAGGCAGGGTTGGGTAGTAACGGATTACATGTAAGGGTTTACAAAAACCCGGTAACTGTAATCCGTTACTTTACCAGCAAATATATTGTAATCAGATTACAGATACTTTACAAAAACTAGAGGAGTACTTCGAGGATTACTTTTAAATTCAGAAAGGATGTTTGCGAGAGAAAAAAGTATTTGAAACTTCTCTGTTTTCTCAATGACATTTTAAATCAGTTTAAATCATCAAAACAGACGCAAGTTTAAGTTTGTTCCACCTGAGCGAGTCTGACCACCAATCAGAGACCACTATGATGACACATCAAATGTGTTTGATGGATCGCAGGAGAAGAGCAGGTATAGGTTTTTGTAGGCTACAGTCCAAGCTATGTCTTCCAATGGTGCGGCTGCTGTCGGCAACCAAAGATGATCCAACTTGAATAAACGCTTGGAGGTAAAGGATGACAGCAGTGGTGTAGTCTACGGTGATACGGATAACACTTATTATTGATATCTACATAGTACATTGACGTGAATCACACTGCTGCTCTCTCATTTAGCTATTTGGGCCTTACAGATTGTGGTTGAATTCAAGAAGTTTAAGCTGCCATTCGATCATTGTTTTTGAAACCAGTGGACAGCCAGTGAAAAATGTGCTCTTGCAACATTATACAGTAGAAGTGGGAAGTTTACATACACCTTAGCCAAATAAATTTAAACTCAGATTTTCACAATTCCTAACATTTAATCCTAGTAAAAATGTCCTGTCTTAGGTCAGTTAGGATCACCACTTTATTTTAAGAATGTGAAATGTCAGAATAATAGTAGAGAGAATGATTTATTTCAGCTTTTATTTCTTTCATCACATTCCCAGTGGGTCAGAAGTTTACATACACTCAATTAGTATTTGGTAGCATTGCCTTTAAATTGTTTAACTTGGGTCAAACGTTTCGGGTAGCCTTCCACAAGCTTCCCACAATAAGTTGGGTGAATTTTGGCCCATTCCTCCTGACAGAGCTGGTGTAACTGAGTCAGGTTTGTAGGCCTCCTTGCTCGCACACACTTTTTCAGTTCTGCCCACACATTTCTGTAGGATTGAGGTCAGGGCTTTGTGACGGCCACTCCAATACCTTGACTTTGTTGTCCTTAAGTCATTTTGCCACAACTTTGGAAGTATGCTTGGGGTCATTGTCCATTTGGAAGACCCATTTGTGACCAAGCTTTACCTTCCTGACTGATGTCTTGAGATGTTGCTTCAATATATCCACATAATTTTGCTTTCTCTTCTTGCCATCTATTTTGTGAAGTGCACCAGACCCTCCTGCAGCAAAGCACCCCCACAACATGATGCTGCCACCCCCGTGCTTCATGGTTGGGATGGTGTTCTTCGACTTGCAAGCCTCCCCCTTTTTCCTCCAAACATAACGATGGTCATTATGGCCAAGCTATTTTCGTTTCATCAGACCAGAGGACATTTCTCCAAAAGTACGATCTTTGTCCCCATGTGCAGTTGCAAACCGTAGTCTGGCTTTTTTATGGCGGTTTTGGAGCAGTGGCTTCTTCCTTGCTGAGCGGCCTTTCAGGTTATGTCGATATTGGACTCGTTTTACTGTGGATATAGATACTTTTGTACCTGTTTCCTCCAGCATCTTCACAAGGTCCTTTGCTGTTGTTCTGGGATTGATTTGCACTTTTCGCACCAAAGTACGTTAATCTCTAGGAGACAGAACGCGTCTCCTTCCTGAGTGGTATGACGGCTGCGTGGTCCCATGGTGTTTATACTTGCGTAGTATTGTTTGTACAGATGAACGTGGTACCTTCAGGTGTTGGGAAATTGCTCCCAAGGATGAGCCAGACTTGTGGAGGTCTACAATTTCTTTTCTGAGGTCTTGGCTGGTTTCTTTTGATTTTCCCATGATGTCAAGCAAAGAGGCACTGAGTTTGAAGGTAGGTCTTGAAATACATCCACAGGTACACCTCCAATTGACTCAAATGATGTCAATTAGCCTATCAGAAGCTTCTAAAGCCATGACATCATTTTCTGGAATTTTCCAAGCTGTTTAAAGGCACAGTCAATTTAGTGGATGTAAACTTCTGACCCACTGGAATTGTGATACAGTGAATTATAAGTGAAATCATCTGTCTGTAAACAATTGTTGGACAAATGACTTGTGTCATGCACAAAGTAGATGTCCTAACCGACTTGCCAAAACTATAGTTTGTTAACAAGAAATTTGTGGAGTGGTTGAAAAACGAGTTTTAATGACTCCAGCCTAAGTGCATGTAAAGTTCTGAGAAGAATCTACATTGATTCTTGAATAATGTAATTTATATAATACCCAACCTTTGCCTTGATGACAACATTGCACACTCTTGGCAAAGCAGGCCATTCCACGAGCACAGCATTTATTTTTCAACTGGAATCAATGAGCCCAATCAGTCGTCCATGACAACACAATCATAAACAACAGAGTAGGGCTGGCTAATAAGTGCTGAGTTTTGGGGTCATTCTCAGGTAAAACAATTTGACTAATCTATACTTCCATATTTACAAGTCCTATTCTTGAAGATCAAGGGGTATTACATTTATTGGAATGACTGTAATTCTGATAGATTTTTAATGTAAAGATATAATTGAATCGTATTATTATATGTAGTAGAAAGCGATGGGTTAGCAGAAGCCTACATAACCAACCCATAAAGTAAACGGTAACATCCATATATGGCCAGCTATGTAAACTTTAACATTTATTTATCCTGCAATAGATGTGGTTCAATTGGTAACATACATTTTTGTTTTCTTGTAATGCTTCTTAAAGGGAAAGTAATCTAAAAGTAACTGAATGTAATCAGATTACATTACTGAGTTCAGGTAATCCAAAAGTTACGTTACTGAGTACAGGTTTGGACAGGTAACTGTAAAGGATTACATTTAGAAAGTAACCTACGCAACCCTGCAAACTGGCTAGCATATCACATAGACAAACACATTTATTAAGTTAGCTGGCTAGCATTTATTAAGTTAGCTGGCTAGCATTTATGAAGTCAGCCGGCTAGCATTTATGAAGTTAGCCAGCTAGCATTTATGAAGTTAGCTGGCTAGCATTTATGAAGTCAGCTGGCTAGCATTTATGAATTTATTTATTTCCGGAGACACCTGAAACCCCACCTCTTTAAGGAATACCTAGGATAGGATAAAGTAATCCTTCTAACCCCCCCCCCCCCTTAAAAGATTTAGATGCACTATTGTAAAGTGGTTGTTCCACTGGATATCATAAGGTGAATGCACCATTTTGTAAGTCGCTCTGGATAAGAGCGTCTGCTAAATGACTTAAATGTAAATGTAAATGTAAATGAAGTTAGCCGGCTAGCATTTATGAAGTTAGCTGGCTAGCATTTATGAAGTTAGCTGGCTAGCATTTATGAAGTCAGCAAACACGTTCCTCATACGCTATGAACGCATTTCCTCCAACATTATAATGAATAGGTGCCTCTCGGTCCCAAAACACACGTTTTCTGGAGACTTGTGCTGATGATGGAGGAGTGCTGATGATGTCGCCCACTGTAGTCGCTTTCGGTCACCTGATTGCATCCAGACTGAGGAGAAATCCCTGACCACCTCCTGGAGTGGTCAGCAGAGGAGGCTGCTGAGGGGAGGATGAGCTCATAATAACGGCGTGAATGGAATGGTATTAAACACATGGAAACCATTCCACTTATTCCGTTCCAGTCATTACTATGAGCTCATAATAATAATAACCATTCCATTCATTCCGTTCCAGTCATTACTATGAGCTCATAATAATAATAACCATTCCATTCATTCCGTTCCAGTCATTACTATGAGCTCATAATAATAATAACCATTCCATTCATTCCGTTCCAGTCATTACTATGAGCTCATAATAATAATAACCATTCCATTCATTCCGTTCCAGTCATTACTATGAGCTCATAATAATAATAACCATTCCATTCATTCCGTTCCAGTCATTACTATGAGCTCATAATAATAATAACCATTCCATTCATTCCGTTCCAGTCATTACTATGAGCTCATAATAATAATAACCATTCCATTCATTCCGTTCCAGTCATTACTATGAGCTCATAATAATAATAACCATTCCATTCATTCCGTTCCAGTCATTACTATGAGCTCATAATAATAATAACCATTCCATTCATTCCGTTCCAGTCATTACTATGAGCTCATAATAATAATAACCATTCCATTCATTCCGTTCCAGTCATTACTATGAGCTCATAATAATAATAACCATTCCATTCATTCCGTTCCAGTCATTACTATGAGCTCATAATAATAATAACCATTCCATTCATTCCGTTCCAGTCATTACTATGAGCTCATAATAATAATAACCATTCCATTCATTCCGTTCCAGTCATTACTATGAGCTCATAATAATAATAACCATTCCATTCATTCCGTTCCAGTCATTACTATGAGCTCATAATAATAATAACCATTCCATTCATTCCGTTCCAGTCATTACTATGAGCTCATAATAATAATAACCATTCCATTCATTCCGTTCCAGTCATTACTATGAGCTCATAATAATAATAACCATTCCATTCATTCCGTTCCAGTCATTACTATGAGCTCATCCTCCACAATTAAAAAGCCACGGGCCATCTGTGGTGGTCGGACAGATGTAAACCCTATCTGGTCACAATGGCACTTCTGTGCGTTTAGACCTGTCTTTTCAAAGCGATCCTCGTATTCTAATAGCAAAAGTCACATGTAAGTTTAAAGTGTAGACAGCCTCAACATCTTCCACAAACAATGTATACTGTTGATAAAATAATATAAAAAAAACTGGTAACAAATAATTTTATTGATTGAAAATTCATTTCCAAAATGGTATCTTTTAGTTTTGGTAGGCAGCTCAGCAGATGTAATACATGATTAATTATTTGATTTATATGAAATGTATTCCTTATTTTACCAGGTGAGTTGACTGAGAATATGTTCTCATTTACAACAACGACCTGGGAAAATTAATTGATTGATTGATTGATTGATTGATTGATTGAGTGAATGATTGATTGATTGAATGATTGATTGATTGATTGATTGAATGATTGATTGATTGAATGATTGATTGATTGATTGATTGATTGATGAATGATTGATTGAATGATTGATTGATTGATTGAATGATTGATTGAGTGAATGATTGATTGAATGATTGATTGATTGATTGATTGAGTGAATGATTGAATGATTGATTGATTGATTGATTGAATGATTGATTGAGTGAATGATTGATTGATGAACCGTCTCAGCAAGCAGCAGCAGTATAGACATGGAGGCAGAAACAGACACAGAGATGGTTGGTTGTTCTGCAGATGCTTCTAGAGCAGAATGATGTGGCTATGATATGTATTTTATGTGGTGTGGAAGAGCAGGAAGCTGGTTTCAGCAGGTGTGATCTGGTTTAATCTCTCGTGGACAGATTCTGCGTGTAAACGGCAACAATCTGTCAAGGCTCACGTAGAATTATGTGATTACGAGCAGCAGTAGTTCCTGGTGTGGGGTTTTCATCATCGATTATTTGAAAGAATCAGGATTGGGAGAAAGCGGTGCTTAATAAACTGTGGCTGAGATTTCAAACCCGTGTGCGGATGATAAAAGGTTTCCGCTAGATACCACACCTACAAATTCAAAATTGAAGTAAAACAGGAAGTGACAAACTTTCACGAAAATTTTACTTCTGGGTAACCGAGATTAGATCTGGTTGAATCTGGTTTGAGCTGGTTCAATGTGGTTCAATGTGGTTCAGTGTGGTTCCGTGTGGTTCTGTGTGGTTCCGTGTGGTTCCGTGTGGTTCTGTGTGGTTTCATGTGGTTCTGTGTGGTTCTGTGTGGTTTCATGTGGTTCCGTGTGGTTCTGTGTGGTTCCGTGTGGTTCTGTGTGGTTCTGTGTGGTTTCATGTGGTTCTGTGTGGTTCTGTGTGGTTCCGTGTGGTTCTGTGTGGTTCTGTGTGGTTTCATGTGGTTCTGTGTGGTTCCGTGTGGTTCTGTGTGGTTCTGTGTGGTTTCATGTGGTTCTGTGTGGTTCTGTGTGGTTCCGTGTGGTTCTGTGTGGTTCTGTGTGGTTTCATGTGGTTGGCAAGATCAGGAAGCCGGTGAAGGTGTTGTCGGCTCGTTCGTCTTTAGTGATGATGGCGTTGTTATCGGTGGGCTGTAGTGACACCACGTCTCCCTCGATCAGATCCAGCACCACCGACCCAGACGTCACCAGGAAACCACTCGACGAATCACAGAACCCCACCTTCACAACAACAACAACAACAACAACTTTTATCACATAACCTAGAACAATAATGACCTTAATCACAGAACAAAATCACAACAACAGAACACCTTCACAACAACAACAGAACACCTTCACAACAACAACAGAACACCTTCACAACAACAACAGAACACCATCACAACAACTACAGAACAGCTTCACAACAACAACAGAACACCTTCACAACAACAACAGAACACCTTCACAACAACAACAACAGAACACCTTCACAACAACAACAGAACACCATCACAACAACAACAGAACACCTTCACAACAACAACAGAACACCTTCACAACAACAACAACAGAATACCTTCACAACAACAACAGAACACCATCACAACAACAACAGAACACCTTCACAACAACAACAGAACACCTTCACAACAACAACAGAACACCTTCACAACAACAACAACAACACAACACATCATACAACAACAACACAACACCATCACAACAACAACAACAGAACACCTTCACAACAACAACAGAACACCTTCACAACAACAGAACACCTTCACAACAACAACAGAACACCTTCACAACAACAGAACACCTTCACAACAACAACAACAGAACACCTTCACAACAACAACAGAACACCTTCACAACAACAACAACAGAACACCTTCACAACAACAACAACAACAGAACACCTTCACAACAACAACAGAACACCTTCACAACAACAACAGAACACCTTCATAACAACAACAGAACACCATCACAACAACAACAGAACACCATCACAACAACAACAACAGAACACCTTCACAAAAACAACAACAGAACACTTTCACAACAACAACAGAACACCTTCACAACAACAACAGAACACCTTCACAACAACAACAGAACACCTTCACAACAACAACAACAGAACACCATCACAACAACAGAACACCTTCACAACAACAACACAACACCATCACAACAACAACAACAGAACACCTTCACAAAAACAACAACAGAACACTTTCACAACAACAACAGAACACCTTCACAACAACAACAGAACACTTTCACAACAACAACAGAACACCTTCACAACAACAACAACAACAACAGAACACTTTCACAAAAACAACAACAGAACACTTTCACAACAACAACAGAACACCTTCAGAACAACAACAGAACACCTTCACAACAACAACAGAACACCATCACAACAACAACAGAACACCTTCACACAACAACAACAGAACACTTTCACAACAACAACAGAACACCATCACAACAGATCATAATTTAGTATTTTGATCAACCTTGGGATTTGAACTCAAAACCTCTTGGTCACTAGTAACCTGAAATGTCCTGCTACAGTGCAGCTACACCACCACATATGTGAGTGTGAAAGTAATATAGACACAGACTTATTGGCAAGAATGTATTTCTGCATTTTGATAAAAGCTGCCCAGAATCAAATAAACAATTGTCCAACTGCACTCCAGCGGGTATATTTCACAGGTCACCCCCAAAGCCAATTCCTCCTTTGGCCGCCTTTCCTTCCAGTTCTCTGCTGCCAATGACTGGAACGAACTACAAAAATCTCTGAAACTGGAAACACTTATCTCCCTCACTAGCTTTAAGCACCAGCTGTCAGAGCAGCTCACAGATCACTGCACCTGTACATAGCTCATCTGTAAACAGCCCATCTATCTACCTACCTCATCCCCATACTGTATTTATTTATCTTGCTCCTTTGCACCCCTGTATCTCTACTTGGACATTCATCTTCTGCACATCTACCATTCCAGTGTTTAATTGTTATATTGTAATTACTTCGCCACCATGGCCTATTTATTGCCTTATCTTACCTCATTTGCACTCACTGTATATAGACTTTTTGTTTTCTTTTGTTCTACTGTATGTTTGTTTTACTCCATGTGTAACTCTGTGTTGTTGTTTGTGTAGAACTGCTTTGCTTTATCTTGGCCAGGTCACAGTTGTAAATGAGAACTTGTTCTCAACTAGCCTACCTGGTTAGATAAAGGACTTGTTCTCAACTAGCCTACCTGGTTAAATAAAGGACTTGTTCTCAACTAGCCTACCTGGTTAAATAAAGGTGAAATAAATAAAATAAAAATAAAACATAACGATAGAACCACTTAAACTGGTCAACCTTCATCCACATAACGATAAAACCACTTAAACTGGTCAACCTTCATCCACATAACGATAAAACCATTTAAACTGGTCAACCTTCATCCACATAACGATAAAACCATTTAAACTGGTCAACCTTCATCCACATAACGATAAAACCACTTAAACTGGTCAACCTTCATCCACATAGCGATAAAACCATTTAAACTGGTCAACCTTCATCCACATAACGATAAAACCACTTAAACTGGTACATTTCCACTGACAGTTGTCACAAATACCCCACCAGCACATTGCCCCCACCTACATGTCAAAGTGCAGTAATGATTGTACCTAATGCTGTGTTCGCAACCAAGTGGGAATTTACCACATACGACTGTGAAAACTCCACTTGAATGCCCCTCCAGCTGGCAGTTAGTTACTAGTGGGAAACGAGTCTATCATCCCTGAGCTTTGACTTCTGCCACATGGTGACCTCTGACGTCACCCACTGAAGAAATGACCTCCATAACAGCATTTTCAGCAGTTAAATGTAACAAAACAATATTTATGAAAAATACATCTATTAATATGGTTTTTGAACTCTGTAATTAGTTTACCATTTTAGTTTATGGTTGACGCAGCTTGTTGGCGTTTCCCAATGATTTCAAAGCACGTGAATGCCTCCAGCTGGTAGTTACGACTTCACAACTGGTAAATGACCTCCTCCCGCATGGTTACGAACACGGCTTTATATTTAATACATTCCCTCAGAACAGCCTCAGTTTGTCAGGGCGTGGACTCTACAAGGTGTCGGAAGAGTTGACTGCAATGCCTACCGCAGTTGTGTCAAGTTGACTCGATGTCCTTTGGGTGGTGGACCATTCTACACACAGGAAACTGTTGAGCGTGAAAAACCCAGCAGCGTTAGAGGGATCTTGACACAAACCGATGTGCCTGGCTTTTACTACCATACCCCCCCCCCCCCCCCCCCCCCGTTCAAAGGCACTTAAATATTTTGTCATGCCAATTCACCCTCTGAATGGCACACACACACAATCCATGTCTCAAGGCTTAAAAATCATTCTTTAACCTGTCTCCTCCCCTTCGTCTACACTGATTGAAGTGGATTTTAACAAGTGACATCAATAAGAGATCATAGCTGTCAGCTGGATTCACCTGGTCAGTCTATGTCATGGAAAGAGTAGGTGTTCTTAATATTTTGTCCCCTCAATGTATGTTCTTGGTAACAAATAACCAACCATCTGGCGGCCGTGCTTAGACATTAATGCACTCCAGACCAAAAGGTTACAAGTGCAAATCCGAAATCCCATGCATCCTTGTTTCCAAGTTGGAACGCTGTAATGTTGAGATGTAATCTACACCTCGACAAGGCTGATCGAAATCCTTATTATTTTCTTTATTGATTTATCAAGTTGAGCGTCATTATGTCTATATAGTCTACAGTTTCTTGTTCTGAACGTCTAGCGCGAGTAGGACGGCTTCTTGACAATAACCACACGAGCAGCCGCTCACCGATTTGACATCTCTAACACAGTTACACATCTGACAACGGCCAAAAACACCAGCTAACGAGCGTCGGCTAACGAGCGGTTGATCTGATTGAAGGGTCCCTGAGCACTGATACTTTTCAGTTGGTGTTGTCAGTTAATAGCACAATTTGAAAACTTGATTCAAGGCAACTTTTAGCAAAGTTCAGAAATGTATTCTTGACAATAAATCTGTGGTCGATCTCTGTCATGGTCACAGACCTGGTGGCGAAGCAGGGAATTCAAGTTGCTGTCATTTAAGAGATTGTGAGTTCAAATCCTGGGTGTGGTTGAATCCTGATGTTGAGGTCAATTCCCTTTAATTTCCAGTCAATTCCCTTTAATTTCCAGTCAATTCCCTTTAATATTCAGTCAATTCCCTTTAATATTCAGTCAATTCCCTTTAATATTCATTCAATTCCCTTTAATTTCCAGTCAATTCCCTTTAATATTCAGTCAATTCCCTTTAATATTCATTCAATTCCCTTTAATTTCCAGTCAATTCCCTTTAATATTCAGTCAATTCCCTTTAATTTCCAGTCAATTCCCTTTAATATTCAGTCAATTCCCTTTAATTTCCAGTCAATTCCCTTTAATATTCAGTCAATTCCCTTTAATATTCAGTCAATTCCCTTTAATATCCAGTCAATTCCCTTTAATTTCCAGTCAATTCCCTTTAATATTCAGTCAATTCCCTTTAATTTCCAGTCAATTCCCTTTAATTTCCAGTCAATTCCCTTTAATATTCAGTCAATTCCCTTCAATATCCAGTCAATTCCCTTTAATTTCCAGTCAATTCCCTTTAATATTCAGTCAATTCCCTTTAATATTCAGTCAATTCCCTTTAATTTCCAGTCAATTCCCTTTAATTTCCAGTCAATTCCCTTTAATATTCAGTCAATTCCCTTTAATTTCCAGTCAATTCCCTTTAATTTCCAGTCAATTCCCTTTCATTAACAGTCAATTCCCTTTAATTTCCAGTCAATTCCCTTTAATATCCAGTCAATTCCCTTTAATTTCCAGTCAATTCAGGAAGTATTCCGGTACTGAAAATAATTTAATTTGAATTTCTGTCTACTTCCTAAATACAGTATGTGGTTGTTTATTTACTGACAAAATACAGTCCAGCTGTAGAAATACACTCAAAGTTGTTTCCACTGTTTTCACCTCAGTAGACGATAACATACTATAACATTTTATAAGGATTTTTTTTTAACAGTTTGTGCCATAAGTACATCTTAAGTATTCTATACGTTTAATTGCGACAAGGCCCAAAAAAGTACCCAAGTGCATTGTGATTGGCCACTAATATAGATATGTAGCCAAACACTATGCTACCAGTGTAGAAATGTACCGTATAGTGACTGTAACATTTACCACAACATTAACAGCAATTGGCTAACAGTGTAGTTTTCAAGTTATCACATGTTGAACAACATGATTTCACATGTGTAATGTTAAATTTGATGTGAAAACGTGTTTTTGGAACACTTCACATGTGTTTTTAGAGCACTACACATGTGTTTGTGGAGCACTTCACATGTGTTTGTGGAGCACTACACATGTGTTTGTGGAGCACTTCACATGTGTTTGTGGAGCACTTCACATGTGTTTGTGGATCACTTCACATGTGAAAACCTGCATTTGGAACACTTCACACGTGACATTTTACGTATGAAGACGTGGTTTTAGAAAACTTCATGTGACATTTCACATGTGAAAACATATTTTTGTAAACACTTCACATGTCATTACGTTTTCAAATGTGCAATTCCATGTGTTATCACTATTCAGCTAAAATATGACCCCCACAACTGGATTTGAGGTACACTGATCTTTCTGCGGTGTAACAAAGTCTGCAGCGTTCCCCTAAGCGTTCATTACCTATAATACATATCTTCACTAAGCAAAAAGATTGCCATCTGCACTGCTATTTTAGTTATCATTCATCTGGCAATTCTCTCATCGTTGATTTAATTTAGGTTTTAGGTTTTAAGTTTTCAATTTTAGTTTTTGCTGTATAGTTGTCTAATGTAGTTCAAATCCCAGGTAAGGACATGTTGAATTTACAGGATTATTTTTTAGACCCAGTCTAATTACTCTATAGCTGTATTCGAATACTCATACTAACCACACTAACTGTACTATTTGTGATGTAAATTGAGAATGTAGTATACTTATTGGTCATAGTATGGATATATTTAGTATGCCAAAAGTTCCCAAATGTTGTACTAAATTCGCCAAAATACACTATTTCTGTGCTTTTAGGGCCCATAATGCAATTCTTCATAAATCAGGTGTGGCTTCACAGCATTTTTAGATTTGAAGAAAATGGAGGAAAATATGCAGTCCGACGAAGGCACAAACAACAACACAGAGTTACACATGGAGTAAAACAAACATACAGTCAATAATACAGTAGAACAAAAGAAAACAAAAAGTCTATATACAGTGAGTGCAAATGAGGTAAGATAAGGCAATAAATAGGCCATGGTGGCGAAGTAATTACAATATAACAATTAAACACTGGAATGGTAGGATGTGCAGAAGATGAATGTGCAAGTAGAGATACTGGGATGCAAAGGAGCAAGATAAATAAATAAATACAGTATGGGGATGAGGTAGGTAGATAGATGGGCTGTTTACTAATACATCGAACTTGCCAGGCAGTATATTAACTACCTGCTATCCCACTAACTACCCAGCGTTTATTGATTTCACTATTCATGCCATTCTTAGCTAAGTGGTATAATCATTTTGAGTTCTCAATGGACATTCAGAGCAGTCGCGTCTGAGTGTGCAAGAGTGCAGAATAACTGAATAATTTACAAATAGCTCAATTCCCTATTTTTTTTTTATGGCCGGTATCAGTAAACGTTGGCAAAAACAAGCATAATTAAATTGTTGCCAGCATCACAGTTAGTCCCCAACGCTCTGGATAACATGAAAACAGCCTAATCAGCTCTGCTGGGGAGAGTAAAATGGTCAGTGAGTTGTTCTCTCATGTGTGTCTGGAAGTAGCTAGCAAACGTTAGCCAGTTAGCCAGTTAGCCAGTTAGCCTGTTAGCCAGTTAGCCAGTTAGCTTGGGTGCTTGACTGCCGTTGTGAAGTCAGAACGCTCGTATCAACCCTACTCCTCGGCCAGAGCGTCCAGAGCGCACGCTGCCACTCCAGATTGAATTTAAGAACACATCCAAAATCATAAAATGTCTAGCTAGTAATTTGTTATGCTAGGGTTAGGGTTAGCAAGAGGTTGCATAGCAACAGCATCAACTTCCGGGAAGACAGGTAACGCGCTAGTAACGCTCAACTGAAAGGACACCGTTCAGATACAGTATACTAAAAGTACATATACAGTATGTTAGTGTGGGTATTCGAACACAGCGTATGTTTTCTGGTAGAAAAATAAAACTAACCTTGGTCTCTGTCCCCTTCTTCAGGCTAAGACAGACCAGGTTCTTAGCAGACAGATGATAGGTAAAGAAGTACACTCCCCTAATGGTACATTTAAACAACCCATCCTTCAGCGAAACACCTTCCATGCTAGGATCAAGACCCGAGATTATTGGTCCGTCGAAACGCATGGGCAAGTTCTTGGGAGGCAGCTGAATGGTGTTCCTCTGGGAGATAGAGAGAGAGGGAGAGAGAGAGAGAGAGAGAGAGAGAGAGAGAGGGAGAGAGAGAGAGAGAGAGAGAGAGAGACAGAGAGACAGAGAGAGTGACAGACAGAGAGAGAAGAGATAGAGAGAGAGAAGAGATAGAGAGAGAGAGAGAGAGAGAGAGAGAGAGAGAGAGAGAGAGAAGAGATAGAGAGAGAGAGAGAGAGAGACAGAGAGACAGAGAGAGTGACAGACAGAGAGAGAAGAGATAGAGAGAGAGAGAGAGAGAGAGAGAGAGAGAGAGAGAGAGAGAGAGAGAGAGAGGAGATAGAGAGAGAGAGAGAGAGACAGAGAGAGAGAGAGAGAAGAGATAGAGAGACAGAGTACGTTACTGACTTTATTGACAT
The DNA here is from genome assembly GCF_965601325.2 of Salmo salar. Taxonomy (NCBI): domain Eukaryota; kingdom Metazoa; phylum Chordata; class Actinopteri; order Salmoniformes; family Salmonidae; genus Salmo; species Salmo salar. The sequence continues at coordinate 124,863,238 of NC_138301.1, read as the reverse complement.
GTTGTTACAGTGTCATGTACTTTAAAGTTTAAATATAAAACAAATTGACAATACAACTTTCATAAGGAGAGAGAGAGAGAAGAGATAGAGAGAAGAGATAAAGAGAGAGAGAGAGAGAGAGAGAGAGAGAGAGAGAGAGAGAGAGAGAGAGAGAGAGAAGAGATAGAGAGAGCGAAAGAGAGAAGAGAGAGAGAGAGAGAAGAGATAGAGAGAAGAGCGAGAGAGAGAGAGAGAGCGAGAGAGAGAGAGAGAGAGAGAGACAGAGAGAGAGAGAAGAGATAGAGAGACAGAGTACGTTACTGACTTTATTGACATGTTGTTACAGTGTCATGTACTTTAAAGTTTAAATACAAAACAAATTGACAATACAACTTTCATAACAGTAACGTACCAATAAAAAGAGACCTGCCTGCTGGCCTTACTGGGTGGATAGGAACATTAGCCTGCTGGCCTTACTGGGTGGATAGGAACATTAGCCTGTTAGCCTTACTGGGTGGATAGGAACATTAGCCTGCTGGCCTTACTGGGTGGATAGGAACATTAGCCTGTTAGCCTTACTGGGTGGATAGGAACATTAGCCTGCTGGCCTTACTGGGTGGATAGGAACATTATCCTGTTAGCCTTACTGGGTCTATAGGAACATTAGCCTGTTAGCCTTACTGGGTGGATAGGAACATTAGCCTGTTAGCCTTACTGGGTGGATAGGAACATTAGCCTGTTAGCCTTACTGGGTGGATAGGAACATTAGCCTGTTAGCCTTACTGGGTGGATAGGAACATTAGCCTGTTAGCCTTACTGGGTGGATAGGAACATTAGCCTGCTGGCCTTACTGGGTGGATAGGAACATTAGCCTGTTAGCCTTACTGGGTGGATAGGAACATTAGCCTGTTAGCCTTACTGGGTCTATAGGAACATTAGCCTGTTAGCCTTACTGGGTCTATAGGAACATTAGCCTGTTAGCCTTACTGGGTGGATAGGAACATTAGCCTGCTGGCCTTACTGGGTCTATAGGAACATTAGCCTGCTAGCCTTACTGGGTGGATAGGAACATTATCCTGTTAGCCTTACTGGGTGGATAGGAACATTAGCCTGCTGGCCTTACTGGGTGGATAGGAACATTAGCCTGTTAGCCTTACTGGGTCTATAGGAACATTAGCCTGTTAGCCTTACTGGGTGGATAGGAACATTAGCCTGTTAGCCTTACTGGGTGGATAGGAACATTAGCCTGTTAGCCTTACAGGGTGGATAGGAACATTAGCCTGTTAGCCTTACTGGGTGGATAGGAACATTAGCCTGTTAGCCTTACAGGGTGGATAGGAACATTAGCCTGTTAGCCTTACTGGGTGGATAGGAACATTAGCCTGTTAGCCTTACTGGGTGGAAAGGAACATTAGCCTGCTGGCCTTACTGGGTGGATAGGAACATTAGCCTGTTAGCCTTACTGGGTGGATAGGAACATTAGCCTGTTAGCCTTACTGGGTGGATAGGAACATTAGCTTGTTAGCCTTACTGGGTCGATAGGAACATTAGCCTGTTAGCCTTACTGGGTCTATAGGAACATTAGCCTGTTAGCCTTACTGGGTGGATAGGAACATTAGCCTGTTAGCCTTACTGGGTGGATAGGAACATTAGCCTGCTGGCCTTACTGGGAGGATAGGAACATTAGCCTGCTGGCCTTACTGGGTGGATAGGAACATTAGCCTGCTGGCCTTACTGGGTGGATAGGAACATTAGCCTGTTAGCCTTACTGGGTGGATAGGAACATTAGCCTGTTAGCCTTACTGGGTGGATAGGAACATTAGCCTGTTAGCCTTACTGGGTGGATAGGAACATTAGCCTGTTAGCCTTACTGGGTGGATAGGAACATTAGCCTGCTGGCCTTACTGGGTGGATAGGAACATTAGCCTGCTGGCCTTACTGGGTGGATAGGAACATTAGCCTGCTGGCCTTACTGGGTGGATAGGAACATTAGCCTGCTGGCCTTACTGGGTGGATAGGAACATTATCCTGTTAGCCTTACTGGGTGGATAGGAACATTAGCCTGTTAGCCTTACTGGGTGGATAGGAACATTAGCCTGTTAGCCTTACTGGGTGGATAGGAACATTAGCCTGCTGGCCTTACTGGGTGGATAGGAACATTAGCCTGCTGGCCTTACTGGGTCGATAGGAACATTAGCCTGTTAGCCTTACTGGGTGGATAGGAACATTAGCCTGTTAGCCTTACTGGGTGGATAGGAACATTATCCTGTTAGCCTTACTGGGTGGATAGGAACATTAGCCTGTTAGCCTTACAGGGTGGATAGGAACATTAGCCTGTTAGCCTTACTGGGTGGATAGGAACATTAGCCTGTTAGCCTTACTGGGTGGAAAGGAACATTAGCCTGCTGGCCTTACTGGGTGGATAGGAACATTAGCCTGTTAGCCTTACTGGGTGGATAGGAACATTAGCCTGCTGGCCTTACTGGGTGGATAGGAACATTAGCCTGTTAGCCTTACTGGGTGGATAGGAACATTAGCCTGTTAGCCTTACTGGGTGGATAGGAACATTAGCCTGTTAGCCTTACTGGGTGGATAGGAACATTAGCCTGTTAGCCTTACTGTGTCTATAGGAACATTAGCCTGTTAGCCTTACTGGGTGGATAGGAACATTAGCCTGTTAGCCTTACTGGGTGGATAGGAACATTAGCCTGTTAGCCTTACTGGGTGGATAGGAACATTAGCCTGTTAGCCTTACTGGGTCTATTGGAACATTAGCCTGTTAGCCTTACTGGGTCTATAGGAACATTAGCCTGTTAGCCTTACTGGGTGGATAGGAACATTAGCCTGTTAGCCTTACTGGGTCTATAGGAACATTAGCCTGTTAGCCTTACTGGGTGGATAGGAACATTAGCCTGTTAGCCTTACTGGGTGGATAGGAACATTAGCCTGTTGGCCTTACTGGGTCGATAGGAACATTAGCCTGTTAGCCTTACTGGGTGGATAGGAACATTAGCCTGTTAGCCTTACTGGGTGGATAGGAACATTAGCCTGTTAGCCTTACTGGGTGGATAGGAACATTAGCCTGTTAGCCTTACTGGGTGGATAGGAACATTAGCCTGTTAGCCTTACTGGGTGGATAGGAACATTAGCCTGTTAGCCTTACTGGGTGGATAGGAACATTAGCCTGTTAGCCTTACTGGGTCTATAGGAACATTAGCCTGTTAGCCTTACTGGGTGGATAGGAACATTAGCCTGTTAGCCTTACTGGGAGGATAGGAACATTAGCCTGTTAGCCTTACTGGGTGGATAGGAACATTAGCCTGTTAGCCTTACTGGGTCGATAGGAACATTAGCCTGTTAGCCTTACTGGGTGGATAGGAACATTAGCCTGTTAGCCTTACTGGGTGGATAGGAACAAAGGCATCACCTATAGATGACGTGCATTTAAACCATGTTAACCTTGTATTATAGGAGGAAGAGGTGTTGTTGTTTACCTTGTATTATAGGAGGAAGAGTTGTTGTTTACCTTGTATTATAGGAGGAAGAGGTGTTGTTTACCTTGTATTATAGGAGGAAGTGGTGTTGTTTACCTTGTATTATAGGAGGAAGAGGTGTTGTTAACCTTGTATTATAGGAGGAAGAGGTGTTGTTTACCTTGTATTATAGGAGGAAGAGGTGTTGTTTACCTTGTATTATAGGAGGAAGAGGTGTTGTTGTTTACCTTGTATTATAAGAGGAAGAGGTGTTGTTTACCTTGTATTATAGGAGGAAGAGGTGTTGTTTACCTTGTATTATAGGAGGAAGAGGTGTTGTTTACCTTGTATTAAAGGAGGAAGTGGTGTTGTTTACCTTGTATTAAAGGAGGAAGAGGTGTTGTTTACCTTGTATTAAAGGAGGAAGAGGTGTTGTTTACCTTGTATTATAGGAGGAAGAGGTGTTGTTTACCTTGTATTATAGGAGGAAGAGGTGTTGTTTACCTTGTATTATAGGAGGAAGAGGTGTTGTTTACCTTGTATTAAAGGAGGAAGAGGTGTTGTTTACCTTGTATTATAGGAGGAAGAGGTGTTGTTTACCTTGTATTAAAGGAGGAAGAGGTGTTGTTTACCTTGTATTAAAGGAGGAAGAGGTGTTGTTTACCTTGTATTATAGGAGGAAGAGGTGTTGTTTACCTTGTATTATAAGAGGAAGAGGTGTTGTTTACCTTGTATTATAAGAGGAAGAGGTGTAGTTGTTTACCTTGTAGGAGAAGAAGGAGGTGAGGGAGGAATCGACCCCAGAGGGACTACCTTTCTCCCCAGGGGGGCCAGCGGGTCCTCTGGGTCCAAGCTGACCGGGGTTCCCTTGAAGACCTGACCGTCCTGGAGGACCTGATTCACCTGGCTCCCCCTTCAGACGCTTCCATCCCAGACCAGACTCACCTGCACATGCATCACAGACTGCTCATTACAGGCCGTAACAGGATAGCTTAGTGTCTATATTACACATCAGAGAGAGGTATTACAGGCCGTAACAGGATAGCTTAGTGTCTAGACCAATCAGAGAGAGGTATTACAGGCCGTAACAGGATAGCTTAGTGTCTATATTACACATCAGAGAGAGGTATTACAGGCCGTAACAGGATAGCTTAGTGTCTAGACCACTCAGAGAGAGGTATTACAGGCCGTAACAGGATAGCTTAGTGTCTAGACCACTCAGAGAGAGGTATTACAGGCCATAACAGGATAGCTTAGTGTCTAGACCACTCAGAGAGAGGTATTACAGGCCGTAACAGGATAGCTTAGTGTCTAGACCACTCAGAGAGAGGTATTACAGGCCATAACAGGATAGCTTAGTGTCTATATTACACATCAGAGAGAGGTATTACAGGCCGTAACAGGATAGCTTAGTGTCTAGACCACTCAGAGAGAGGTATTACAGGCCGTAACAGGATAGCTTAGTGTCTATATTACACATCAGAGAGAGGTATTACAGGCCATAACAGGATAGCTTAGTGTCTATATTACACATCAGAGAGAGGTATTACAGGCCGTAACAGGATAGCTTAGTGTCTAGACCACTCAGAGAGAGGTATTACAGGCCATAACAGGATAGCTTAGTGTCTAGACCACTCAGAGAGAGGTATTACAGGCCATAACAGGATAGCTTAGTGTCTAGACCACTCAGAGAGAGGTATTACAGGCCGTAACAGGATAGCTTAGTGTCTAGACCACTCAGAGAGAGGTATTACAGGCCGTAACAGGATAGCTTAGTGTCTAGACCACTCAGAGAGAGGTATTACAGGCCGTAACAGGATAGCTTAGTGTCTAGACCACTCAGAGAGAGGTATTACAGGCCGTAACAGGATAGCTTAGTGTCTAGACCACTCAGAGAGAGGTATTACAGGCCGTAACAGGATAGCTTAGTGTCTAGACCACTCAGAGAGAGGTATTACAGGCCGTAACAGGATAGCTTAGTGTCTATATTACACATCAGAGAGAGGTATTACAGGCCGTAACAGGATAGCTTAGTGTCTAGACCACTCAGAGAGAGGTATTACAGACCGTAACAGGATAGCTTAGTGTCTAGACCACTCAGAGAGAGGTATTACAGGCCGTAACAGGATAGCTTAGTGTCTAGACCACTCAGAGAGAGGTATTACAGGCCGTAACAGGATAGCTTAGTGTCTAGACCACTCAGAGAGAGGTATTACAGGCCGTAACAGGATAGCTTAGTGTCTAGACCACTCAGAGAGAGGTATTACAGGCCGTAACAGGATAGCTTAGTGTCTAGACCACTCAGAGAGAGGTATTACAGGCCGTAACAGGATAGCTTAGTGTCTAGACCACTCAGAGAGAGGTATTACAGGCCGTAACAGGATAGCTTAGTGTCTAGACCACTCAGAGAGAGGTATTACAGGCCGTAACAGGATGTTACCTGGGTCTCCCTTCTCGCCCTTTGGTCCGTCTTTACCGTTGGCGCCGTGAGCTCCTGGTATCCCAGGTAACCCGGGGTAACCAAGGTTTGCGTTACAGCTGGGCTCCATGGCAACAGAGGTTACAAGGGAGGCCAGGATGCTGCCCGCCGTCACAACAGCAGTACCCCACCTCGACCACCAGGTGGCCTTATGCACACACACACACAGACACGCACACACACGCACACACACACACACACACAGACACGCACACACACGCACACACACACACACACACACACACACACACACACAGCGTTATGTCAGACTCGACCCCAGTTAGAACCAGAACAGACAGTTATAATATATATACTATATCAGATTACATTCAGTGTTCAGTTAGCCACCCTGTGCTTCATGAATACAAAGTCCTTACTGTTAGTGTGATCGTTATCCTTCTCGTTAAACATACCATCTGATATGCGCCGTCGTCTGGCAGCCTCTGGCAGCCTCTGGCGGGGTCTCTAGTTGATGGTCTGTTGGTCTGTAGTTTTCAGATGTCTGTGGGCTCCTTAGAGGCTTCAAGAGTGTCAAGTCTTTCTGAAGACAACGACAGACAGACTGACTGATGAACGGAGAGAGAGAGATGAACGGTGAGGCTGATTTACAGATGGACTGATGGAGGGAGAGAGATACTGAGAGAAGCTCCGCTGAAAGAGGAAGAGAGGACAGTCACATCGAACACTGCACGATCACAACAAAGATTTCCCATAATTAACACCCCCGTCATTCTGTCTCTCTCAGCACTTTCTGTCTCCCTGGTTCCTCTTACTGGACTGAGAACAGGGAAGAGCTCCTGAGGTCAGTACTTTAGACCAGGGCCCATAGAGCTGTAGTGAATAGGGTGCCATTGGGTACACAGACTGTGTGTTATGGAGATGTTGCTTCCTCTTGTGATGCTGCTGATGTTGTGACAAAGAACCCTCTGACCTGCCGTCTCCGCCTGACCTCTGACCTGCCGTCTCCGCCTGACCTCTGACCTGCCGTCTCCGCCTGACCTCTGACCTGCCGTCTCCGACTGACCTCTGACCTGCCGTCTCCGACTGACCTCTGACCTGCCGTCTCCGCCTGACCCTTTGGTAACACCCCTAGTCCTCCTAACCCTAGTCCTCCTCTTCCTCTTCCCTTCTGCACCTCCTCCTCTCCTCCTTCTCCTCTTCCTCCTCCTATTCTTCCTCCTCTTCTTCCTGCTCCTCCTCTTTCTCCTCTCCTGGTACCTCCTCCTCTTCCTCTTCTTCCTCCTCCTGCTCCTCCTACTCTTCCTCCGCCTCCTGCTCCTCTTCCTCCTCACCCTCCTCCTCTTCCTCCTCTTATTCTTCCTCCTCCTCCTCACCCCCCTCCTCTTCCTCCTCCTTACCCTCCTCCTGGTCCCTCTTTCTCCTGCTCCTGCTCCTCCTTTTCTCCCTCCTCCTCACCCTCTTCCTCCTCTTCCTCCTGCTTTTCCTCCTAACATTGCTCCTCTTCCTCCTCTTCCTCCTCCTCAATTCAAACTGTATAGTCCTTCAGGGAAATCTATTGCTCAGCCAGGAGTCCAAGACATCTCCAGATCCTCTAAACACAGTGGTTGATTTGGGCTGGATAACCCTGAAAGAGAACATGTTGAATTCTCTACTGCTTGACTTCCTGCATCTCTAATAGAATATTAGTTTCCAAAGTTCCAATACTGGCACCCAAAATGAGTACAGTCACCTAGTTCAGTCCGAGCCAAAAGCACAGTGTAGGGGAGAGTGGGGTAATTTGAGCCTAAGGGTTAGTTGAGTCACCCCTATTTTCTAGGAAAACATACACAAAATTATTAATTTGACCAAATATTTAGGAAAGGAAAATAACACATGGAAAAAGGTAGGTCCAAAAAAACGGATTTTCACCAAGTCTTGTGTTAAGAGGTTTCATGATGCTTGTATCTTAACCGAAGTAGATAATTGTACAATTGTTTTATACAGGACCTCAACCAGGGTTTCAATTTCAGTCAGAATATACATACCCCTGAACACACAGCCTATTAGCTGTAATGTTATACCCCTGAACACACAGCCTATTAGCTATACAGCTGTAATGTTATACCCCTGAACACACAGCCTATTAGCTATACAGCTATAATGTTATACCCCTGAACACACAGCCTATTAGCTATACAGCTGTAATGTTATACCCCTGAACACACAGCCTATTAGCTATACAGCTATAATGTTATACCCCTGAACACACAGCCTATTAGCTGTACAGCTGTAATGTTATACCCCTGAAAGAGGGGAAAATATGTGACAAGATTCACACTGACACGTAGCCTGTGGGACTGTTGAAGAATTGCATAAAATCATTAACTCTTTACATACAGTACCAGTCAAAAATTTGGACACACCTACTCATTGAAGGGTTTTCTATATTTTGACTATTTTCTACATTGTAGAATAATAGTGAAGACATCACAACTATGAAATAACACATTTGGAATCATGTAGTAACCAAAAACAAATATACACTGCTCAAAAAAATAAAGGGAACACTTAAACAACACATCCTAGATCTGAATGAAATAAATAATCTTATTAAATACTTTTTTCTTTACATAGTTGAATGTGCTGACAACAAAATCACACAAAAATAATCAATGGAAATCCAATTTATCAACCCATGGAGGTCTGGATTTGGAGTCACACTCAAAATTAAAGTGGAAAACCACACTACAGGCTGATCCAACTTTGATGTAATGTCCTTAAAACAAGTCAAAATGAGGCTCAGTAGTGTGTGTGGCCTCCACGTGCCTGTATGACCTCCCTACAATGCCTGGGCATGCTCCTGATGAGATGGCGGATGGTCTCCTGAGAGATCTCCTCCCAGACCTGGACTAAAGCATCCGCCAACTCCTGGACAGTCTGTGGTGCAACGTGGCGTTGGTGGATGGAGCGAGACATGATGTCCCAGATGTGCTCAATTGGATTCAGGTCTGGTGAACGGGCGGGCCAGTCCATAGCATCAATGCCTTCCTCTTGCAGGAACTGCTGACACACTCCAGCCACATGAGGTCTAGCATTGTCTTGCATTAGGAGGAACCCAGGGCCAACCGCACCAGCATATGGTCTCACAAGGGGTCTGAAGATCTCATCTCGGTACCTAATGGCAGTCAGGCTACCTCTGGCGAGCACATGGAGGGCTGTGCGGCCCCCCAAAGAAATGCCACCCCACACCATGACTGACCCACCGCCAAACCGGTCATGCTGGAGGATGTTGCAGGAAGCAGAACGTTCTCCACGGCGTCTCCAGACTGTCACGTCTGTCACATGCTCAGTGTGAACCTGCTTTCATCTGTGAAGAGCACAGGGCGCCAGTGGCGAATTTGGCAATCTTGGTGTTCTCTGGCAAATGCCAAACGTCCTGCACGGTGTTGGGCTGTAAGCACAACCCCCACCTGTGGACGTCGGGCCCTCATACCACCCTCATGGAGTCTGTTTCTGACCGTTTGAGCAGACACATGCACATTTGTGGCCTGCTGGAGGTCATTTTGCAGGGCTCTGGCAGTGCTTCTCCTGCTCCTCCTTGCACAAAGGTGGAGGTAGCGGTCCTGCTGCTGGGTTGTTGCCCTCCTACGGCCTCCTCCACGTCTCCTGATGTACTGGCCTGTCTCCTGGTAGCGCCTCCATGCTCTGGACACTACGCTGACAGACACAGCAAACCTTCTTGCCACAGCTTGCATTGATGTGCCATCCTGGATGAGCTGCACTACCTGAGTCACTTGTGTGGGTTGTAGACTCCGTCTCATGCTACCACTAGAGTGAAAGCACCGCCAGCATTCAAAAGTGACCAAAACATCAGCCAGGAAGCATAGGAACTGAGAAGTGGTCTGTGGTCACCACCTGCTGAACCACTCCTTTATTGGGGGTGTCTTGCTTATTGCCTATAATTTCCACCTGTTGTCTATTCCATTTGCACAACAGCATGTGAAATGTATTGTCAATCAGTGTTGCTTCCTAAGTGGACAGTTTGATTTCACAGAAGTGTGATTGACTTGGAGTTACATTGTGTTGTTTAAGTGTTCCCTTTATTTTTTGGAGCAGTATATATATATTCTTCAAAGTAGCCACCCTTTGCATTGATGACAGCTTTGCACACTCTTGGCATTCTCTCAACCAGCTTCATGAAGAATGCTTTTCCAACAGTCTTGAAGGAGTTCCCACATATGCTGAGCACTTGTTGGCTGCTTTTCCTTCACTCTGAGGTCCAACTCATCCCAAACCATCTCAATTGGGTTGAGGTCAGGTGATTGTGGGGCCAGGTCATCTGATGCAGCACTCCATCATTCTCCTTCTTGGTCAGATAGCCCTTACACAGCCTGGAGGTGTGTTGGGTCATTGTCCTGTTGAAAAAACAAATGATAGTCCCACTAAGCCTTAACCAGATGGGATGGTGTATCACTGCAGAATGCTGTGCGTCTCACAAAGACACGGCGGTTGTAACTAATAATCTCATATTTGGACCCATCAGACCAAAGGACAAATGTCCACTGGTCTAATATCCATTGCTCATGTTTCTTGGTCCAAGCAAGTCTCTTCTTCTTACTGGTGTCCTTTAGCAGTGGTTTCTTTGCAGCAATTCGACCATGAAGGCCTGATTCATGCAGTCTCTTCTGAACAGTTGATGTTGAGATGTGTCTGCTACTTGAACTCTCTGAAGCATTTATTTGGGCTGCAATCTGAGGCTGGTAACTCTAATGAACTTATCCTCTGCAGCAGAGGTAACTCTGCGTCTTCCTTTCCTGTGGTGGTCCTCATGAGGCTGGTAACTCTAATGAACTTGTCCTCTGCAGTAGAGGGAACTCTGGGTCTTCCTTTCCTGTGGCGGTCCTCATGAGGCTGGTAACTCCTCATCAGAGCCAGTTTCATCATTGAGCTTGATGGTTCAGTTTCGTGATGGTTTTCGCGACTGCACTTGAAGAAACATTCAAAGTTCTTCAAATTTTCCGTATTGACTGACCTTCAGGTCTTAAAGTAATGATGGACTGTCGTTTCTCTTTGATTATTTGAACTGTTCTTTGTATAATATGGACTTGGTCATTTACCAAATAGTATATAGAATATCTTCTGTATACAACACCTACCTTATACAACTGATTGACTCAAATGCATTAAGAAAGAAAGAAATTCCACAAATTATCTTTTTTTCTTTTTCAACCGGTTCTCCCCATTAAGCAACAAGTCGGAGTCAGAGGCCTTCTCAGGTCTCTCCTCCACCCGTTACGGGGTCTGAAACACCGAAGCCTCCTACCATTAGTTCTGACAAATTGAAAACCCTAGTCATTGGCGACTCCATTTATTATTTTACCTTTATTTAACTATGCTCTAGGCTACGCTGCGGCCCATTACCCGTAGTATTAGACTTAAAAATAATCATCCAGCGATCGTACACTGTTTACCAGGGGAAGGGCTACCGACGTTAAGGCTAATCTGAAGAGGGTGCTGGCTAAGCCTAGTGGTTAGAGAGTTGGACTAGTAACCGAAAGGTTGCAAGATCAAATCCCCAAGCTGACAAGGTAAAAATCTGTTGTTCCGCCCCTGAAAAAGGCAGGTACTGTTCCTAGGCTGTCATGGAAATAAGAATTTGTTCTTTAGCTGACTTGCCTCATTAAATAAAGGTAAAATAAAAAATAAAATAAAAATCAAGGCTAAAACTGGCGAATGTTGAGAGTATAGAGATATTGTTATCCACGTCGGCACCAACGATGTTAGGATGAAACAGTCAGAGGTCACCAAGCGCAACATAGCTTCAGCGTGTAAATCAGCTAGAAAGATGTGTCGGCATTGAGTAATTGTCTCTGGCCCCCTCCCAGTTAGGGGGAGTGATGAGCTCTACAGCAGAGTCTCACAACTCAATCGCTGGTTGAAAACTGTTTTCTGCCCCTCCCAAAATAAATAATTTGTAGATAATTGGCCTTCTTTCTGGGACTCACCCACAAACAGGACCAAGCCTGGCCTGTTGAGGAGTGACGGACTCCATCCTAGCTGGAGGGGTGCTCTCATCTTATCTACGAACATAGACAGGGCTCTAACTCCTCTAGCTCCACAATGAGATAGGGTGCAGGCCAGGCAGCAGGTTGTTAGCCACCCTGCCAGCTTAGTGGAGTCTGCCACTAGCACAGTCAGTGTAGTCAGCTCAGCTTTCCCCATTGAGACCGTATCTGGACCTCGATCTAGGTTGGGCAAAACTAAACATGGCAGTGTTCGCCTTAGCAATCTCACTGGAATAAAGACCTCCTCCATTCCTGCCATTATTGAAAGAGATTGTGATACCTCACATCTCAAAATAGGGCTACTTAATGTTAGATCCCTCACTTCCAAGGCAGTTATAGTCAATGAACTAATCACTGATCATAATCTTGATGTGATTGGCCTGACTGAAACATGGCTTAAGCCTGATGAATTTACTGTGTTAAATGAGGCCTCACCCCCTGGTTACACTAGTGACCATACCCCCCGTGCATCCGGCAAAGGCGGAGGTGTTGCTAACATTTACGATAGCAAATTTCAATTTATGAAAAAACAATGAATTCCTATCGGACCTTGTAGTCATGGCAGAAAATATTCAAATTTTTGGTGACTTTAATATTCACATGGAAAAGTCCACAGACCCACTCCAAAAGTATTTCGGAGCCATCATCGACTCAGTGGGTTTTGTCCAACATGTCTCTGGACCTACTCACTGCCACAGTCATACTCTGGACCTAGTTTTGTCCCGTGGAATAAATGTTGTGGATCTTAATGTTTTTCCTCATAATCCTGGACTATCGGACCACCATTTTATTATGTTTGCAATCACAACAAATAATCTGCTCAAACCCCAACCAAGGATCATCAAAAGCGAAGGAGAACAAATTGTCAGACAGGGCACTTCCTGTATGGAATCTTCTCAGGTTTTGGCCTGCCATATGAGTTCTGTTATACTCACAGACACCATTCAAACAGTTTTAGAAACTTTAGAGTGTTTTCTATGCACATCTACTAATTATATGCATATTCTACTTTCTGGGCAGGAGTAGTAACCAGATTAAATTGGGTACGTTTTTTATCCGGCCGTGAAAATACTGCCCCCTATCCCAAACAGGTTAAACCCCAACCAAGGATCATCAAAAGCCGTACTAATAAATTCTCGGAAAACCCAAAGATTCCTAGATGCCCTTCCAGACTCCCTCCACCTACCCAAGGATGTCAGAGTACAAAAATTGGTTAACCACCTAACTGAGTAACTACATTTAACCTTGCGTAATACTCTCGATTCAGTTGCACCCCTAAAAACAAAACACATTTGTCATAAGAAACTAGCTCCTTGGTATACAGAAAATACCCAAGCCCTGAAGCAAGCTTCCAGAAAATTGGAACGGAAATGGCGCCACACCAAACTGGAAGTCTTCCGACTAGATTGGAAAGACAGTGCCGTGCAGCATCGAAGAGCCCTCACTGCTGCTCGATCATCCTATTTTTCCAACTTAATTGAGGAAAATAAGAACAATCCGAAATTTCTTTTTGATACTGTCGCAAAGCTAACTAAAAAGCAGCCTTCGCAAATGGAGGATGGCTTTCACTTCAGCAGTAATACATTTATGAACTTCTTTGAGGAAAAGATCATGATCATTAGAAAGCAAATTACAGACTCCTCTTTAAATCTGCGTATTTCTCCAAAACTCAGTTGTCCTGAGTCTGCACAACTCGGCCAGGACCTAGGATCAGGGGAGACACTCAAGTGTTTTAGTACTATATCTCTTGACACAATGATGAAAATAGTCTTGGCCTCTAAACCTTCAAGCTGAATACTGGACCCTATTCCAACTAAACTACTGAAAGAGCTGCTTCCTGTGCTTGGCCCTCCTATGTTGAACATAATAAACGGCTCTCTATCCACCGGATGTGTACCAAGCTCACTAAAAGTGGCAGTAATAAAGCCTCTCTTGAAAAAGCCGAATCTTGACCCAGAAATTATAAAAAAACTATCGGCCTATATCGAATCTCCCATTCCTCTCAAAATCTTTAGAAAAGCTGTTGCACAGCAACTCACTGCCTTCCTGAAGACAAACAATGTATACGAAACGCTTCAGTCTGGTTTTAGACCCCATCATAGCACTTAGACTTCACTCATGAAGGTGGTAAATTACCTTTCAATGGCGTCAGACCGAGGCTCTGCATCTGTCCTCGTGCTCCTAGACCTTAGTGCTGCTTTTAATACCATCAATCACCACATTCTTTTGGAGAGATTGGAAACCCAAATTGGTCTACACGGACAAGTTCTGGCCTAGTATAGTTCTTATCTGTCGGGAAGATATCAGTTTGTCTCTGTGAATGGTTTGTCCTCTGAAAAACGTGTCAGTGTTCCTCAAGGTTCCGTTTTAGGACCACTATTGTTTTCACTATATATTTTACCTCTTGGTGATGTCATTCGAAAACATAATGTTAACTTTCACTGCTATGCGGATGATACACAGCTGTACATTTCGATGAAACATGGTGAAGCCCCAAAATTGCCCTCCCTGGAAGCCTGTGTTTCAGACATAAAGAAGTGGATGGCTGCAAATGTTTTATTTTTAAACTCAAACAAAACAGAGATGCTTGTTCTAGGTCCCAAGAAACAAAGAGATCTTCTGTTGGATCTGACAATTAATCTGGATGGTTGTACAGTCGTCTCAAATAAAACTGTAAAGGACCTCGGCGTTACTCTGGACCCTGATCTCTCTTTTGAAGAACATATCAAGACTGTTTCAAGGACAGCTTTTTTCCATCTACGTAACATTTCAAAAATCTGAAACTTTCTGGCCAAAAATGAATCCATGCTTTTGTCACTTATGGACTAGACTACTGCATTGCTCTACTTTCCGGGTACCTGGATAAAGCACTAAATAAACTTCAGTTAGTGTTAAACACTGCTAGAATCTTGACTAGAACCAAAACATTTTATAATTTTACTCCAGTGCTAGCCTCTCTACTCTGACTTCCTGTTAAGGCTAGGGCTGATTTCAAGGTTTTACTGCTAACCTACAAAGCATTACATGGTCTTGCTCCTACCTATCTTTCCGATTTGGTCCTGCCGTACATACCTACACGTACGCTACGGTCACAAGACGCAGGCCTCCTTACTGTCCCTAGAATTTCTAAGCCAACGGCTGGAGGCAGGGCTTTCTCCTATAGCGCTCCATCTTATGGAATGGTCTGCCTACCCATGTGAGAGACACAGACTCGGTCTCAACCTTTAAATCTTTGTTGAAGACTCATCTCTTCAGTAGGTCCTATGATTGAGTGTAGTCTGGCCCAGAAGTGTGAAGGTGAACGGAAAGGCAATGGAGCGACGAACCGCCCTTGCTGTCTCTGCCTGGCCGGTTCCCCTCTCTCCACTGGGATTCTCTGCCTCTAACCCTATTACAGGGGCTGAGTCACTGGCTTACTGGTGTTCTTCCATGTCGTCCCTGGGAGGTGTGCGTCACTTGAGTGGGTTGAGTCACTGACGTGATCTTCCTGTCCGGGTTGGCGTCCCCCTCGGGTTCGTGCCGTGGGGGAGATCTCTGTGGGCTATACTCGGCCTTGTCTCAGGATGGTAAGTTGGTGGTTGAAGATATCCCTCTAGTGGTGTGGGGGCTGTGCCTTGGCAAAGTGGGTGGGGTTATATGGGGTTATATCCTGCCTGTTTGGCCCTGTCCGGGGGTATAGTCAGTGTCTCCCGACCCCTCCTGTCTCAGCCTCCAGTATTTATGCTGCAATAGTTTATGTGTTGGGGGGCTAGGGTCAGTCTGTTATATCTGGAGTATTTCTCATGTCTTATCCGGTGTCCTGTGTGAATTTATGTATGCTCCCTCTAATTCTCTCTCTCTTTTTCTCTCTCTCTCTTTCTCTTTCTTTCTCTTTCTCTCTCTCTTCTCTTGGAGGACCTGAGCCCTAGAACCATGCCTCAGGACTACCTGGCCTGATGACTCCTTGCTGTCCCCAGTCCACCTGGTCATGCTGCTGCTTCAGTTTCAACTGTTCTGCCTGCGGCTATGGAACCCTGACCTGTTCACTGGATGTGCTACCTTGTCCCAGACCTGCTGTTTTCAACTCTCTCTCTCTACCACACCTGCTGTCTCTAACTCTGCTATGAAAAGCTAACTGACATTTACTCCTGAGGTGCTGACCTGTTGCACCACTGTGATTATTACTATCTGACCTTGCTGGTCATTTATGAACGTTTGGACATCTTGGCCATGTTCTGTTATAATCTCCACCCGACACAGCCAGAAGAGGACTGGCCACCCCTCAGAGCCTGGTTCCTCTCTAGGTTTCTTCCTAAGATTCAACCTTTCTAGGGAGCTTTTCCTAGCCACCGTGTTTCTACACCTGCAATGTTTACTGTTTGGGGATTTAGGCTGGGTTTCTGTACAGCACTTTGTGACATCGGCTGATGTAAAAAGGCCTTTATAAATACATTTGATTGATTGATTGCATTTTAATGTCGGACATATCATGTTTATTAAAGTTCCTAACTTGTTTGATGAGATTATTCAAGATTTGCTCAGGGGACTCCATATGGACCGACCCCAAGTTTGGGAACCACTGTACTAACCTCTCTGTCTCTCTGTTGCTCTCGCTCTCTCTCCCTCCCTCCTCTGCTTCCCCCTGCATGCATTGCAGCCTGCCTCAGCCTCACCGCTAAGCACAACATCTCTGTCTGTCTCTCCAAAAGCAAAGTTATTAGTAGAACTTAGCGGCGTATATTCTGCTGTCTGTTTAACGTCAACTTCTTACTTCATCCTTCTAGTTGGTTAAATAATACTAGCCAGAGGTCTTCAGCATTGGTTAGTGTTGTCTAGGTTCCTTGGGATGTCCCTACCCTAAACCTAACCTCTACCCTTACCCTAACCATAAACCTTACAATTTTAAATGTCTACTTCAATTAGACGTCTCAAGGATTCAGAAAAGCATGTACCCTTCAACGTTATTGCAGTAGAAGTCTCTGCCAGCAGCTACCTGACTGACTGACATATCTATAAACAACTATTTACCAGTCGTGCACTCATTCTCCGAGAGTCATATTTATTTTGTAACTCACCAGTGTTACCAGCATTACGACCAGGAATATGACTTTCCCGATCGGATCCTTTGTTCGTACCCCCCAGGTCAATTGAACTGATTCCTGAGGCTGATAAAAAGGTACTCTGAGTGGACTTCTAGTCCAACTCAGGAGGCGCGCACACCACCCACCGCTTCCGAGTGTATTACTCGCTAATGTTCAGTCTCTGGATAATAAAGTTGACGAGCTCAGGGCGAGGATTTCCTTCCAGAAAGACATCAGGGATTGTAACATACTCTGTTTCACGGAAACATGGCTCTCTCGGGATATACTGTCTGAGTCCGTACAGCCAGCTGGGTTCTCAGTTCATCACACAGACAGGAATAAACATCTCTCTGGGAAGGAGAAGGGCGGGTGTGTATGTTTCATGATTAACAACTCATGGTGTTATTGTGACAGCATACAGGAACTCAAGTCCTTTTGTTCACCCAATTTAGAACACAATCAAATGCCGCGCACGCCTCCAACTCAATCATCAAGTTTGCAGACGACACTACAGTGGTAGGCTTGATTACCAACGATGACAAGACAGCCTACAGAGAGGAGGTGAGGTCTCTGGTAGTGTGGTGCCTGGAAAACAACCTCTCACTCAATGTCAACAAAACAAAGGAGATGATAGTGGACTTCAGGAAACAGCAGAGGGAGCAGCCCCCTATCCACATCGACGAAACAGCAGTGGAGAAGGTGGAAAGCTTCAAGTTCCTCGGCACACACA
>NC_138301.1:124668012-124840512 GCF_965601325.2 Salmo salar | reverse complement strand
CTGACTGGCTGACTGGCTGACTGACTGACTGACTGGCTGACTGGCTGGTTGGCTGACTGACTGACTGACTGACTGGCTGACTGGCTGACTGACTGGCTGACTAGCTGGTTGGCTGACTGACTGACTGACTGACTGACTGGCTGACTGGCTGACTGGCTGACTGACTGACTGACTGACTGGCTGACTGGCTGACTGACTGACTGACTGGCTGACTGGCTGGTTGGCTGACTGACTGACTGACTGACTGACTGGCTGACTGACTGGCTGACTAGCTGGTTGGCTGACTGACTGACTGACTGACTAGCTGACTGGCTGACTGACTGGCTGACTGGCTGACTGACTGACTAGCTGACTAGCTGGTTGGCTGACTGACTGACTGACTGGCTGACTGGCTGACTAGCTGACTAGCTGACTGACTGACTAGCTGACTAGCTGGTTGGGTGACTGACTGACTGACTGACTAGCTGACTAGCTGGCTGACTAGCTGACTAGCTGACTAGCTGACTGACTAGCTGACTAGCTGGTTGGGTGACTGACTGACTGACTGACTGACTAGCTGACTAGCTGGCTGACTAGCTGACTGGCTGACTAGCTGGCTGACTAGCTGACTAGCTGACTAGCTGGCTGACTAGCTGACTAGCTGGTTGGGTGACTGACTGACTGACTGACTGACTAGCTGACTAGCTGGCTGACTGGCTGACTAGCTGGCTGACTAGCTGACTAGCTGACTAGCTGGCTGACTAGCTGACTAGCTGACTAGCTGGCTGACTGGCTGACTAGCTGGCTGACTAGCTGACTAGCTGACTAGCTGACTAGCTGGCTGACTAGCTGGCTGACTAGCTGACTAGCTGGCTGACTGGCTGACTGACTGACTAGCTGACTAGCTGGCTGACTAGCTGGCTGACTAGCTGGCTGACTAGCTGACTAGCTGACTAGCTGGCTGACTAGCTGACTGACTGACTGACTGGCTGACTGGCTGACTGGCTGACTGGCTGACTGACTGACTAGCTGACTAGCTGGTTGGCTGACTGACTGACTGGCTGACTGGCTGACTAGCTGACTAGCTGACTGACTGACTAGCTGACTAGCTGGTTGGGTGACTGACTGACTGACTGACTGACTGACTAGCTGACTAGCTGGCTGACTAGCTGACTAGCTGGCTGACTGGCTGACTAGCTGGCTGACTAGCTGGTTGGCTGACTGACTGACTGACTGACTGACTAGCTGACTAGCTGGCTGACTAGCTGACTAGCTGGCTGACTGGCTGACTGACTGGCTGACTGGCTGACTGGCTGACTGACTGACTAGCTGACTAGCTGGTTGGCTGACTGACTGACTGACTGGCTGACTGGCTGACTAGCTGACTAGCTGACTGACTGACTAGCTGACTAGCTGGTTGGGTGACTGACTGACTGACTGACTGACTAGCTGACTAGCTGGCTGACTAGCTGACTAGCTGGCTGACTGGCTGACTAGCTGGCTGACTAGCTGGGTGACTGACTGACTGACTGACTGACTAGCTGACTAGCTGACTAGCTGGCTGACTAGCTGACTAGCTGACTAGCTGGCTGACTAGCTGACTAGCTGACTAGCTGACTGACTAGCTGACTAGCTGGTTGGGTGACTGACTGACTGACTGACTGACTAGCTGACTAGCTGGCTGACTAGCTGACTGGCTGACTAGCTGGCTGACTAGCTGACTAGCTGACTAGCTGGCTGACTAGCTGACTAGCTGGTTGGGTGACTGACTGACTGACTGACTGACTAGCTGACTAGCTGGCTGACTGGCTGACTAGCTGGCTGACTAGCTGACTAGCTGACTAGCTGACTAGCTGGCTGACTAGCTGGCTGACTAGCTGACTAGCTGGCTGACTGGCTGACTGACTGACTAGCTGACTAGCTGGCTGACTAGCTGACTAGCTGACTAGCTGGCTGGCTGACTAGCTGACTAGCTGGCTGACTAGCTGACTAGCTGGCTGACTAGCTGACTAGCTGACTAGCTGGCTGACTAGCTGACTAGCTGGCTGACTAGCTGACTAGCTGGCTGGCTGACTGGCTGACTGGCTGACAGTTAAACAGACAGTTAACAGACCCAGACAGTTTCTAGTTGTATCAGTCATATGTACATGATTCACATGGTTTACGTCGTCCAATGAAATGCTTACTGGCAGGTTCCTTCTTGACAGTGCAACAACAAAAATAAATAATACAATTTAAGAATATGAACATAAAGTAGAATAGAATAAACATTTTAGCATCAGTATAATACAGGAAGGCACAATTTATAGTATAATATTTACACTATTGGGGATTGGGTGGAGGGCGAGTTTTTAAAATGTGCAGTATTTAGCAATGTTAATACAAGTCTGGTAGCAGCAGTTCTGATGTGTGTGTAGCATCCCTCATAGCCTGGTTCCTCTCTAGGTTTCTTCCTAGGTTCTGGCCTTTCTAGGGGAGTTTTTCCTAGCCACCCCTCAGCCTGGTTCCTCTCTAGGTTTCTTCCTAGGTTCTGGCCTTTCTAGGGGAGTTTTTCCTAGCCACCCCTCATAGCCTGGTTCCTCTCTAGATTTCTTCCTAGGTTTTGGCCTTTCTAGGGAGTTTTTCCTCGACAACCACTGACTATTATTTTAACATTTATGAACATCTTGGCCATGTTCTGTTATAATCTCCACCCGGCACAGCCAGAAGAGGACTGGCCATCCCTCATAGCCTGGTTCCTCTCTAGGTTTCTTCCTAGGTTTTGGCCTTTCTAGGGAGTTTTTCCTAGCCACTGTGCTTCTACACCTGCATTGCTTGCTGTTTGGGGTTTTAGGCTGGGTTTCTGTACAGCACTTTGAGATATCAGCTGATGTAAGAAGGGGCTTTATAAATACATTTGATTTGATTGTGTGTGTGTGTGTGTGTGTGTGTGTGTGTGTGTGTGGGGGGGGGGGGGGGGGGGGGTGAATGGATATCTGTGTGGGTGTGTGCTAAGGTGAGGAGAATCAGAGCAGGTGGTCAGTCCTGTTAGCATCAGAGCAGGTGGTCAGTCCTGTTAGGATCAGAGCAGGTGGTCAGTCCTGTTAGGATCAGAGCAGGTGGTCAGTCCTGTTAGGATCAGAGCAGGTGGTCAGTCCTGTTAGGATCAGAGCAGGTGGTCAGTCCTGTTAGGATCAGAGCAGGTGGTCAGTCCTGTTAGGATCAGAGCAGGTGGTCAGTCCTGTTGGGATCAGAGCAGGTGGTCAGTCCTGTTAGGATCAGAGCAGGTGGTCAGTCCTGTTAGGATCAGAGCAGGTGGTCAGTCCTGTTAGGATCAGAGCTGGTGGTCAGTCCTGTTAGGATCAGAGCAGGTGGTCAGTCCAGATCAAGTGTTCCGCAGTCTGATGGCTTGTAGATAGAAACTGTCTCTGAGCCTTTTGGTATCAGACCTCATGCTCCGATACCGTCTGCCCCACGGTGAGGGAGTGAACAGCTCTGGGGTGTGTGGCGTCCTTGATGATGCCGGGTGCCTTCCTCAGGCACCGTTTCAAATAGTTGTCCTGGATGTGTGGGAGCACGGTCTTCACCACCCACTGTAGGGCCTTGCAATTGTGGACGGCGCAATTCCCATTACCTTGGCTGTGATGCAGCTGGTCAGGATGCTCTCGATGGTACAGTGGTAGTATTGGGAAAGGACCCAGGGCGGCATGCAGAATTTCTTTCATCGCCTTAAGAAGTAGAGGCGCTGTTGCACCCTCTTGACCAGAGTGGTGGTGTTGGTCCATGTCAAGTCCTCGGTGATATGGACGCCAAGGAACTACAAACTGCTGACTCTCTCTACTGCAGTTCTGTTGATGTGGATCGGAGCATGTTCCCTCCTCACTAATGTGTCCAGTGTGTATCTATTGGAGTGGTAGGCTAATTGGAGTGTGTCCAGTGTGACTGGCATGCTGGCCTTGATGTGGGCAATGACCAACCTCTCGAAGCACTTCATGATGACCAGGTCAGCGTGACGGAGAGTGTCTCCTTGAAGCAAGTGGGGACTACAGCCTGGGACAGGGACAGGTTGAAGATGTCCGAGAAGACGCCAGCCAGCTGGTCAGCACACAATCTGAGGACGCGACCAGGGATGTCATCACAAAGCCGGCAGCTTTGTGAGTATTCACTCTTCTGAGAGTTTTCCTCACATCAGTCACGGAGAGGGAAAGCACCTGGTCGTCCGGAGCAACGAGAGTCCTCCTGGATGGCTCGGTATTGTCTTCCTCGAAGCGAGCGAAGAATGTGTTAAACTCGTCTGGGAGGGAGGCTTCGGTGGGCACCACACAGCTGGATTTATCTTTGCAGTTCTGTTATAGTCTGTAGTCCTTGCCACGTGTCGCAAGTCTGAGTTGTCGAACATCAATTCAAGTTTGAGTCTATTGTCTTTTTGCAGCCCTAATGGATTTGCGGAGCTCGTACCTGCTAGCCTTGTACACGTCGCGAGCCACTGAGTCACCGGGGTTCATTCTGCTGACATTAAATGCTGCAGTACGGGCTCTCAGCATTGTAAGGATATCTCAGACAGTCAGACAAGGCGTACGCTACATGATTTTGGCCCTGATTTAACTTTCCTAGACACATTTTTAAGATCAGAGACAAAATCCCAATGTTTTTGCCTACTCGGGCATGCGGACAGCACAGAGCAGGTCAGAGATGCTATCTGAGGGCTACGATCCCCTCTTTCAGCAGTCCCAGACGGCCCAACATTTTCAAATGTTTGATTTTATCGGCATAAAATCTGCAATGCTCTTGTAGTGTGATGTATGTAATGACACGTTTTGAGAACAGTGACCAGCAATAGCCAATGAGAGCTCAGAAAAGAAGCCAGTGAGATGGTTCCGTTGTTTCCCATCATCCAGAATGTGGAGACATGAGTACTATGGGCTGGATACCATAAGGTGAATGCACCAATTTGTAAGTCGCTCTGGATAAGAGCGTCTGCTAAATGACTTAAATGTAAAATGTAAATGTATTTGCTTTAGCCAATGTGTCAAATGGTTACAACTCTGATATTCACAAGCAATGATATTCAATTAAAAATGTATTGGCTAGATATTTCAACTTTTGTATGGCGAGCGTAAACGTCTGACTTTCAGCCACAGATCGTTCTAGCTACGTTAAGAGCTTGGTATGGAGAATCCTCAGAACCAAGAGAAGATGCACCACTACGTACTTTGCCAAGACAAAACTACAGGAAAGGCGGTCGTTGTGAGCGCCTCAGCAATGTTAGGATTTAGAAAGTTGTGTAGCCCGGCATTACCTGAAGCGTCCTGTCTCTGTGTTGTAGTCCTTGTTAACATCAGTGATGACAGTGGTAAATCTGATGGGGCTGGCCTTCTCTGGAGGGCTGGCGGTGCCTCTGGCCACGCTGAAGGCAGATTGGAGCAGAGGTCCTGCTGAGCCCGACTCCCCTGGCTCTCCCCGGGCTCCCTCTGGCCCTGGGGATCCCTTATCTCCTCTCACACCACTACGACCTGGCTTCCCAACCGCTCCCTTCACACCTGGCTCCCCCTTCTGGCCCTCCTCTGCTTTCTGGCCTGGTCCAGATAGAACACCTGGACAGAAGAGGGAACATTTTGAGATGTGATCATGTACCCTGGAATCTACCTGGGGGGGGGGGGGGGGTTGGTTGGGGGGTTGGTGGGGGGGGTGTACCTGACACTCCCTTCTCCCCCGTCTCTCCATCTCGTCCGTCCCTTCCTGGCAACCCTGGGAAACCATGCAGTCCAGGCGTCCCCGCCGATGTACACGTCTCCATGGTAACCAGGTCAGGCAGAGCCAACGAGAGCATAGCTCCCATAGCAATGCAAAAACAGACCATAGCAACCACTGAAGAGAGACCTGGAAAAGAGAGGAGAGCGTGGAGAGTTCAGAGAGGAGAGAGGAGAGAGGAGAGAGGAGAGTTCAGAGGGAGAGAGGAGAGTTCAGAGGGAGAGAGGAGAGCGTGGAGAGAGGAAAGGGAGAGAGGAGAGAGGAAAGGGAGAGAGGAGAGTTCAGAGGGAGAGAGGAGAGAGGAGAGAGGAGAGAAGAGAGAGGAGAGGGAGAGAGGAGAGGGAGAGAGGAGAGAAGAGAGAGGAGAGAAGAGAGAGGAGAGGGAGAGAGGAGAGAGAAGAGAGAGAAGAGGAGAAGAGACGGGACAGGAGAAAAGCAGAGAGATGAGAGGAGAGATAAAACGATCAACACCAGCTGAAATCTGTTTGTTTAAATTGTCTACAACACAAAAAAACCTGTGTATATCCAAAGACAGATAGTCATACTGATTTAACAACCTTATCAACAAATTCAGTTCAACTGTTGTGACACAAACTACAGCAGCAGAGGACAGAAGTTAATATATTATCACAGGTTATATCCGGTTATATCTCAGATTAAACAGGTTTACCTGCAGTAGAGAAGATGCACAATACTGTACGATACTGTATGCTGTGTGATTGTAGTATGAGGAGACAGACAGAGAGAGAGAGAGAGAGAGAGACAGAGAGAGAGAGAGACAGAGAGAGAGAGAGACAGAGAGAGTGACAGACAGAGAGAGAGAGACAGAGAGACACAGACAGAGAGAGAGCGAGAGATGGAACGAGAGAGAGAGAGACGGAGAGAGAGAGATAGAGAGAGAGAGTCACAGAGAGAGAGAGAGAGAGAGAGAGAGAGAGAGAGGGAGAGAGAGAGAGAGAGAGAGAGAGAGGGAGAGAGAGAGAGAGAGAAGGAGAGAGGGAGAGAGAGAGAGGGAGAGGAGAGGAGGTGTTATGTCCTCAGGGAACTGGAACCAAAGCAGAACCTGTGGTCACATCTGCATCCTCAGCAGGTTTCACATCTCCTGGGCCATGGTCACATGTGTGAACGTGTGTACGTGTGTGTGTGTGTGTGTGTGTGTGTGTGTGTGTGTGTGTGTGTGTGTGTGTGTGTGTGTGTGTGTGTGTGTGTGTGTGTGTGTGTGTGTGTGTGTGTGTGTGTGTGTGTGTGTGTGTGTACTGTATGTGTGTGTGTGTGTGTGTGAAAAAAAAAACTCTCCATTAGGTTTTCTGAAGACTGAGGCAGGACTTCCTCTAACTTCCTCTAACTTCCTCTAACTTTACTCCTTTCATAGATCCTGACAAACACCCCAGTCAAATCAAATCAAATCAAACGTATTTATATAGCCCTTCTTACATCTTACAGTCCCTGGCAGTGACAGTCATACCCATAACATGATGCTGATGACAGGATCAATACAGGATCAATAGAAATATGAAAGAGCAACGTGTGACTGTGATTTCTCACCGAGGTTTTTTTTTGTAATTTTTTTTTTATTAACTGTAACATTATAGATAGATTGTAGCTTCCACCAATGTAATTTTCTGCACCATTTCCAATCCCCCATATATATTTTTTGTAAATATATTTTCCTTTATTATTTTCCCCTAACCCTACCACAACCTCCCCTAATTGGAGTAAACTAATGGACAAGAACACTTAGGCTTCTACTTTCAGCTTATACATACTATATACATTATATATATTTATATTTTACATTAGTTATCTTGTTGTTTTTAGTCCCATCCTTCAGCTCCACTCAACCCCTCCCATCTATCTCTGACCACCATCCAGTCCCATCCTTCAGCTCCACTCAACCCCTCCCATCTATCTCTGAACACCATCCAGTCCCATCCTTCAGCTCCATCCAGTCCCATCCTTCAGCTCCATCCAGTCCCATCCTTCAGCTCCACTCAACCCCTCCCATCTATCTCTGAACACCATCCAGTCCCATCCTTCAGCTCCACTCAACCCCTCCCATCTATCTCTGAACACCATCCAGTCCCATCCTCCAGCTGTCCTCAACCCCTCCCATCTATCTCTGAACACCATCCAGTCCCATCCTTCAGCTCCACTCAACCCCTCCCATCTATCTCTGACCACCATCCAGTCCCATCCTTCAGCTCCACTCAACCCCTCCCATCTATCTCTGACCACCATCCAGTCCCATCCTTCAGCTCCACTCAACCCCTCCCATCTATCTCTGAAGACCATCCAGTCCCATCCTTCAGCTCCATCCAGTCCCATCCTTCAGCTCCATCCAGTCCCATCCTTCAGCTCCACTCAACCCCTCCCATCTATCTCTGAACACCATCCAGTCCCATCCTTCAGCTCCACTCAACCCCTCCCATCTATCTCTGAACACCATCCAGTCCCATCCTCCAGCTGTCCTCAACCCCTCCCATCTATCTCTGAACACCATCCAGTCCCATCCTTCAGCTCCACTCAACCCCTCCCATCTATCTCTGACCACCATCCAGTCCCATCCTTCAGCTCCACTCAACCCCTCCCATCTATCTCTGAACACCATCCAGTCCCATCCTTCAGCTCCCCTCAACCTCTCCCATCTATCTCTGAACACCATCCAGTCCCATCCTCCAGCTCCACTCAACCCCTCCCATCTATCTCCTATCACCATCCAGTCCCATCCTTCAGCTCCACTCAACCCCTCCCATCTATCTCCTATCACCATCCAGTTTGATTTGTATTGGCCGTATATTTTTCCACTGTGCTGTGATGCTTCACAAAACTTCTGAACCTTTCTATTCTCATAGCTTGATGCTGCAAGTTCGGTGAAACATGTCAAACGATGTTTATAATTAATAACACAGTTTCCAAAGAGGGGCCAGATGTATACAGAATGGTGTCGTCTGCGTAGAGGTGGATCAAAGAATCACCCGCAGCAAGAGCGACGTTATTGATGTATACAGAGCAAAGAGTTGGCCAGAGAATTGAACCTTGTGGCACACCGATAGAGACTGCCAGAGGTCCGGACAACAGGCCCTCCGATTTGACACACTGAACTCGATCTGAGAAGTAGTTTGTGAACCAGGCGAGGCAGTCATTAGAGAAACCAAGGCTTTTGAGTCTGCCGATGAGGATGCGGTGATTGACAGAGTCGAAAGCCTTGGCCAGGTCGATGAAGACGGCTGCACAGTACTGTCTTTTATCGATGGCGGTTATGATATCGTTTAGTACCTTGAGCGTGGCTGAGGTGCACCGTGACCAGCTCTGAAACCAGATTGCATAGCAGAGAAGGTACGTTGGGATTTGAAATGGTCGGTGATCTGTTTGCTCACTTGGCTTTCGAAGACTTTAGAAAGGCAGGGCAAGATAGATATAATCTGTAACAGTTTGGGTCTAGAGTGTCACCCCCTTTGAAGAGGGGGATGACCGCAGCCACTTTCCAATCTTTAGGAATCTCAGCTGATATGAAAGAGAGGTTGAACAGATTAGTAATAGGGGTTGCAACAATGGCGGCGGATAATGTTTGGAAGAGAGGGTCCAGATTGTCTAGCCCAGCTGATTTGTAGGGGTCCAGATTTTGCAGCTCTTTCAGAACATCAGCTGTGGGTCTTCCAAATGGACAATGACCCCAAGCATTACATTTACATTTACATTTAAGTCATTTAGCAGACGCTCTTATCCAGAGCGACTTACAAATTGGTGCATTCACCTTATGATATCCAGTGGAACAACCACTTTACAATAGTGCATCTAAATCTTTTAAGGGGGGGGGGGGGGGGGGGGGGGGTTAGAAGGATTACTTTATCCTATCCTAGGTATTCCTTAAAGAGGTGGGGTTTCAGGTGTCTCCATACTTCCAAAGTTGTGGCAAAATGGCTTAAGGACAACAAAGTCAAGGTATTGGAGTGGCCATCACA
Organism: Salmo salar; assembly: GCF_965601325.2. Lineage (NCBI taxonomy): Eukaryota > Metazoa > Chordata > Actinopteri > Salmoniformes > Salmonidae > Salmo > Salmo salar. The sequence continues at coordinate 124,830,841 of NC_138301.1, read as the reverse complement.
AAGCCCTGACCTCAATCCCATAGAAAATTTGTGGGCAGAACTGAAAAAGCGTGTGCGAGCAAGGTGGCTTACAAACCTGACTCAGTTACACCAACTCTGTCAGGAGGAATGGGCCAAAATTCACCCAACTTATTGTGGGAAGCTTGTGGAAGGCTACCCGAAACATTTGACCCAAGTTAAACAATTTAAAGGCAATGCTACCAAATACTAATTGAGTGTATGTAAACTTCTGACCCACTGGGAATGTGATGAAAGAAATAAAAGCTGAAATAAATCATTCTCCCTACTATTATTCTGACATTTCACATTCTTAAAATAAAGTGGTGACCCTAACTGACCTAAGACAGGGAATCTTTACTAGGATTAAATGTCAGGAATTGTGGAAAAACTGAGTTTAAATGTATTTGGCTAAGGTGTATGTAAACATCCGACTTCAAACTACTTGAAAATCTCTGGCAAGACTTGAAAATGATTGTCTAGCTATGATCAATAAACAATATGATCAATAAACAATTTGACAGAACTTGAAGAATTTTATAAGAATAACGGGCAAATGTTGCACAATCCAGATGTGGAAAGCTCTTAGAGCCTGACCCAGAAAGACTCACAGCTCTTAGAGACTGACCCAGAAAGACTCACAGCTCTTAGAGACTCACCCAGAAAGACTCACAGCTCTTAGAGACTGACCCAGAAAGACTCACAGCTCTTAGAGACTCACCCAGAAAGACTCACAGCTCTTAGAGACTGACCCAGAAAGACTCACAGCTCTTAGAGACTCACCCAGAAAGACTCACAGCTCTTAGAGACTGACCCAGAAAGACTCACAGCTCTTAGAGCCTGACCCAGAAAGACTCACAGCTCTTAGAGCCTGACCCAGAAAGACTCACAGCTCTTAGACTAACCCAGAAAGACTCACAGCTCTTAGAGCCTGACCCAGAAAGACTCACAGCTGTAATCGCTGCCAAAGGTTCTTCTACAAAGTATTGACTCACAGGTGTGAATATTTATGTCATTGTGACGTTTCTGTATTTCATTTTCAATAAATGTGCTACATAAAAATAAAAAAATTAACGTTTTCACTTTGTCATTCTATTTAATCCATTTTGAATCCAAGCTGTAACACAATAAAATGTGGAATAAATCAAGGGTAATGAATACTCTCTGATTACTGTGTGTTGCCCTAAGAGTCTCAACATGATTCACAGCTGTAATGGTGTTTCCAGAATGTATTAGCTGTAATGGTGTTTCCAGAATGTATTAGCTGTAATGGTGTTTCCAGAATGTATTAGCTGTAATGGTGTTTCCAGAATGTATTAGCTGTAATGGTGTTTCCAGAATGTATTAGCTGTAATGGTGTTTCCAGAATGTATTAGCTGTAATGGTGTTTCCAGAATGTATTAGCTGTAATGGTGTTTCCAGAATGTATTAGCTGTAATGGTGTTTCCAGAATGTATTAGCTGTAATGGTGTTTCCAGAATGTATTAGCTGTAATGGTGTTTCCAGAATGTTTTAGCTGTAATGGTGTTTCCAGTATTTATTCGCTGTTGGATGTGAAGACATACACAATCAAGACATCTTCGTTTTAAATTGTATTTTTATTATTCATTTGGAAAATGTTCTATAATTTCTTTAAAATGTGGAGTAGGATGTGTAGATTGGTAAGAAAAACATCGAATGTAATCCCTTTTTAGATTTAAGGCATCAAAATGTGAAGACTTCAAGGGGTGTGTGTGACTTTCACTAGGCACTGTGTTTTATATCAATAATGGCAGGGTTGGTATAGAACAGTATAGATCAGTATAGAACAGTATAGATCAGCATAGAACAGTATATATATCAGTATAGATCAGTATAGATCAGTATATAGAGCAGTATAGAACAGTACAGAACAGTATAGATCAGTATAGATCAGTATAGATCAGTATAGAACAGTATATATCAGTATAGAACAGTATCGAACAGTATATATATCAGTATAGAACAGTATAGATCAGTATAGAACAGTATATAGAGCAGTATAGATCAGCATAGAACAGTATATAACAGTATATATATCAGTATAGAACAGTGTATAGAGCAGTATAGATCCATATAGAACAGTATATATATCAGTATAGAACAGTATAGATCAGTATAGATCAGTATATAGAACAGTATAGAACAGTATAGAACAGTATAGATCAGTATAGAACAGTATAGATCAGTATAGATCAGTATAGAACAGTATAGATCAGTATAGAACCGTATAGATCAGTATAAATCAGTATATAGAACAGTATAGATCAGTATAGAACAGTATAGAGCAGTATAGATCCGTATAGAACAGTATATATATCAGTATAGATCAGTATAGATCAGTATATAGAACAGTATAGAACAGTATAGAACAGTATAGATCAGTATAGATCAGTATAGAACAGTATATAGAACAGTATAGAACAGTATAGATCAGTATAGAACCGTATAGATCAGTATAGATCAGTATATAGAACAGTATAGATCAGTATAGAACAGTGTTAGTAATGGTTGGTTCCTGGGACAGCTCGTGTGACGAGGTCACTGCACGGCGTTGTGACATCACTTCTCGGTGGGGAAGAGCAGGAAGCCGTTGAACACGATCTTCTTGTCCTTCTTGTCATCCTTCACATTCTCCGGCTGCTCGTCTTTAAACGTCTCCAGCCACACCTGGATATATTAACACACCTGGTTACACACCTGTTTATACAATCATTGTGTGTTGTTGGTATGGACGATGCTACACTCCATGTAGAAGAGGCCTATGAAGAGGCCTAGAAGAGGCCTATGTAGCACAGCTGATGGGAAGACAGCAGTCACATCCCATTCAATCTGACGTAATAAACCAGCAGGCCCCAAGCATGACAATAAAAACACAACCATTCAGCGTTTCCAAATCAAAATGTACTACTATTAGCTAGCTACATCCCATTGCAAACATATTTTATAAAGTTCTGCACACAAAGTAACCGGTGATCTAAAGTTTAATGCAGTCGTGTTTCACCCAGTCACGGTCACCCGTGTTTCACCCAGTCATGGTCACCCAGTCACGGTCACCCGTGTTTCACCCAGTCATGGTCACCCAGTGATGGTCACCCGTGTTTCACCCAGTCATGGTCACCCAGTCACGGTCACCCGTGTTTCACCCAGTCATGGTCACCCAGTCGCGGTCACCCGTGTTTCACCCAGTCACGGTCACCCGTGTTTCACCCAGTCAAGGTCACCCGTGTTTCACCCAGTCTTGGTCACCCAGTCAAGGTCACCCGTGTTTCACCCAGTCATGGTCACCCGTGTTTCACCCAGTCACGTTCACCCGTAGATAGTTAACAGCAAGCGAGATGCAATAATAAAACAGTGGCATGATTATGCCTATTTTAACTTCTTGTTGAAAGTTAATCTTAAAAAAAGGGCAATGGTAACAAATTAGCAAACACATCCTCCTCAGTCCTCAAAGCTAACACCTACACACTAGCCTACAACACAAAGTAACTTGCCCTTAGGAAAACTAGTGCTCGTGCTATTGGCTCACACTCTCAGTAGGGGCGTGTCTCTAGCCCTACATTTTCCTATTTTTTGGGGGGAAAACTGTCCCACCCATTGCAAGTCAAAATGTGATTGGTTGATACCACTGTCACTCCAAAAATTCTGCTCTAATACAGTTGAATGGCAGAGGCATTCTTCCTAGTGTCTGAAAGCCAATAGCTAAGCTAGTTAACTGGTTTTATCTCCCCGGAGACCACCAAAGAAAATCCTGATTGGATATTTTTTTCTCTCCAGCATTAACCCTTTCCTTTCCAACACACACTGAAGACATTAAATTACAAAATCATTGAAAATAATATAATAATCAAATTACCATTTAAATATTATTGAAAAGATAGAAATGAAATAGAAATTGAAACTACATTTTTATTTATAAATTACATCTATTATTTGATCAACCATTTGATCAAGCATTCTCTGTAGGTCTAGAAGGCACTTACAGTTCCTACTGGATGATGCTCTGTGCTGATTGGTTAGAATGGATGATGCTCTGTGCTGATTGGTTAGAATGGATGATGCTCTGTGCTGATTGGTTAGAATGGATGATGCTCTGTGCTGATTGGTTAGTATGGGGGATGCTCTGTGCTGATTGGTTAGTATGGAGCATGTATTCCCAAACTGGGGTACGTGCAATGCTGTTGGGGGTACGCCAAATTAAAATGTGATTCACATTTTAAAAAATATATATATATTATTATTATTATTATATATTTTTTCACATTTTCAAACAGTACATTTCTATTTTCCAACAGGGCTATACGTTTGGGCTATTTTTTTTTCCTCGCCTGAGTAGCCTCGTTTCACTGCCAAAAATAAAATTAAACCATCTAGTGTTCAGCAAAATAACAACACAATGTCAAATACAGGAAGCCGAGTCAAATAATGAACATCCAATCACATTAAGCGTTACTCTCTCACAGGAAACCTTCGCTCTTACACAGACATTTAGAAACGAAGCATGCCAATTTGAAAAATAAGCCACGGGGAGTTTTTTGAGTGAGAATAAAGACAACTTTCAAGAAGTAAGACATGTATAAAAGCAACAGATACCATTAATCAGAAGGGGATAGAAGAGTCTTATATGGTGAGCTACCGAGTGGCGAGGACAGGCAAGACCCATACTATTGTGGAGGACTTAATTCTTCCTGCTGCCGCGGATACGGCTGGGATAATGCTGGGGGGAAAAGGCCCCAAAACAACTATACAGACAATCTCTTCATCAAACAACACTGTTTCACGACGCATCAGTGACATGGCAGGAGACGTTTTGAAACAGTTACTGCTTCGCATACAAGCCAGTGAATTATATGCGTTACAGCTGGATGAGTCAACAGGCGTGGCCGGCCTGGCACAGCTCCTGGTATATGGATGATTTAACAGGCCTGGTACAGCTCCTGGTATATGGATGAGTTAACAGGCCTGGTACAGCTCCTGGTATATGGATGATTTAACATGCCTGGTACAGCTCCTGGTATATGGATGAGTTAACAGGCCTGGTACAGCTCCTGGTATATGGATGATTTAACATGCCTGGTACAGCTCCTGGTATATGGATGAGTTAACAGGCCTGGTACAGCTCCTGGTATATGGATGAGTTAACAGGCCTGGTACAGCTCCTGGTATATGGATGAGTTAACAGGCCTGGTACAGCTCCTGGTATATGGATGATTTAACAGGCCTGGTACAGCTCCTGGTATATGGATGAGTTAACAGGCCTGGTACAGCTCCTGGTATATGGATGATTTAACAGGCCTGGTACAGCTCCTGGTATATGGATGATTTAACAGGCCTGGTACAGCTCCTGGTATATGGATGAGTTAACAGGCCTGGTACAGCTCCTGGTATATGGATGAGTTAACAGGCCTGGCACAGCTCCTGGTATATGGATGAGTTAACAGGCCTGGTACAGATCCTGGTATATGTCTGTTACGTTTATGGGGGGTCAATTAAGGAAGACATCCTCTTCTGCAAACCACTGGAAACCAGGACGACAGGAGAGGATATTTTTAAAGTACTGGACAGCTTTGTGACATCAAATGTCCATTGGTGGTCAAGATGTGTTGGTATCTGTACTGATGGCGCAAAAGCCATGACACGGAGACATAGTGGAGTGGTAACGCGCCTGCAAGCAGTTACTCCCGACGCCATTTGGGTCACTGCAGCATCCACCGAGAGGCTCTCGCTGCCAAGGGAATGACTGACAGCTTGAAAGACGTTTTGGACACTACAGTAAAAATGGTTAACTTTGTTAAAGCAAAAGGCCCCTGAACTCTCGTGTATTTTCTGCACTATGCAATGATATGGGCAGCGACCATGTAACGTTTTTACAACATACAGGAAGTGCGCTGGTTATCAAGGGGCAAAGTATTGACATGTTTTTTTTAAATTGAGAGACTGAGACTCTCTCCAATACAACCCAACATTGCAGAGTTATGTGCATCCTTTCAAGTACACTCTTCTCATTAACCTATGGTGAGCTCTTCACCATTTGTGATGAACAAATAAGGTTTTATATGTAAGATGGTTAAATAAAGAGCAAAATTATTGATTATTATTATATTATTATTTGTGCCCTGGTCCTATAAGAGCTCTTTGTCATTTCCCACGAGCCGAGTTGTGACAAAAACTCACACTCATTCTTATGTTTAATAAATGTATCGTACAGTGTGTGTGTGTGCGGCAGGATTACAATGATGGCAAAAATCAACATTTGAGAGTGCGCTGACCCTGACGCTAGAGGGGGTACAGCTGGAGGTTGGATAGAGGGGGTACAGCTGGAGGTTGGATAGAGGGGGTACAGCTGGAGGTTGGATAGAGGGGGTACAGCTGGAGGTTGGATAGAGAGGGTACAGCTGGAGGTTGGATAGAGGGGGTACAGCTGGAGGTTGGATAGAGGGGGTACAGCTGTAGGTTGGATAGAGAGGGTACAGCTGGAGGTTGGATAGAGGGGGTACAGCTGGAGGTTGGATAGAGGGGGTACAGCTGGAGGTTGGATAGAGGGGGTACAGCTGGAGGTTGGATAGAGGGGGTACAGCTGGAGGTTGGATATAGAGGGTACAGCTGGAGGTTGGATAGAGGGGGTACAGCTGGAGGTTGGATAGAGGGGGTACAGCTGGAGGTTGGATAGAGGGGGTACAGCTGGAGGTTGGATAGAGAGGGTACAGCTGGAGGTTGGATAGAGGGGGTACAGCTGGAGGTTGGATAGAGGGGGTACAGCTGGAGGTTGGATAGAGAGGGTACAGCTGGAGGTTGGATAGAGGGGGTACAGCTGGAGGTTGGATAGAGGGGGTACAGCTGGAGGTTGAATGTTTGAAGGGGTACGGGACTATAAAAAGTTTGGGAACCACTGGTATGGAGGATGCTGTGTGGTGATTGGTTAGTTAGGAGGATGCTGTGTGGTGATTGGTTAGTTAGGAGGATGCTGTGTGGTGATTGGTTAATATGGATGATACTCTGTGCTGATTGGTTAGTATGGAGGATGGTTCCCACCTTGTTGCCGCGTGATAGGTCCAACACCACACCTCCGGACAGAACCTATACACATCATGGAATTAACGATAAAATAAAAACGATAAAATAATGTTAAGATATTTGGCTTCATAGCCAATATATGTTGTTAAATCTGTATACGGTTGATACTGAAATTGATTAGTTAACGTTCTAAAAAAGTCTTTACCCAGGTTTCGTCATAGAAACCCAACCTGGTGTCGTCATAGTAACCCAACCTGGTGTCGTCATAGTAACCCAACCTGGTGTCGTCATAGTAACCCAACCTGGTGCCGTCATAGTAACCCAACCTGGTGCCGTCATAGTAACCCAACCTGGTGTCGTCATAGTAACCCAACCTGGTGTCGTCATAGTAACCCAACCTGGTGTCGTCATAGTAACCCAACCTGGTGCCGTCATAGTAACCCAACCTGGTGTCGTCATAGTAACCCAACCTGGTGCCGTCATAGTAACCCAACCTGGTGTCGTCATAGTAACCCAACCTGGTGTCGTCATAGTAACCCAACCTGGTGCCGTCATAGTAACCCAACCTGGTGTCGTCATAGTAACCCAACCTGGTGTCGTCATAGTAACCCAATTTGGTGACATCAGTCCCTACTTGGTGTTGTCATAGTAACACTACCTGGTGTTGTCATAGTAACCCTACCTGGTGTCGTCATAGTAACCCAACCTGGTGTCGTCATAGTAACCCAACCTGGTGTCGTCATAGTAACTCCATTCTGGTGTCATCAGTCCCTACTTGGTGTTGTCATAGTAACCCTACCTGGTGTTGTCATAGTAACCCAATTTGGTGACATCAGTCCCTACTTGGTGTTGTCATAGTAACCCTACTTGGTGTTGTCATAGTAACCCTACTTGGTGTTGTCATAGTAACCATACCTGGGTAGTGGCTCTGTTGTTGTAGTCACAGAAACCTAGCTTCCTCTCTCCCAGCACGTCACTGTTCAGATATAGACACATGCCCACCTACACACACACACACACACACACACACACACACACACACACACACACACACACACACACACACACACACACACACACACACACACACACACACACACACAGTTTTACAAGATGTCGAAAGAGAGAGTAATACCTGTCTGTCTGTCTGTCTGTCTGTCTGTCTGTCTGTCTGTCTGTCTGTCTGTCTGTCTGTCTGTCTGTCTGTCTGTCTGTCTGTCTGTCTGTCTGTCTGTCTGTCTGTCTGTCTCTCTAATACCTGTCTGTGTGTCTGTCTGTTTATGTAATACTTGTCTGTCTGTGTATCTCTCTGTCTATGCAATACCTGTCTGTGTGTCTGTCTGTCTATGTAATACCTGTCTGTGTGTCTGTCTGTCTATGTAATACCTGTCTGTGTGTCTGTCTGTCTATGTAATACCTGTCTGTGTGTCTTTCTGTCTATGTAATATCTGTCTGTGTGTCTGTCTGTCTGTCTGTCTGTCTGTCTGTCTGTCTGTCTGTCTGTCTGTCTGTCTGTCTGTCTGTCTGTCTGTCTGTCTATGTAATACCTGTCTGTGTGTCTGTCTGTCTGTGTAATACCTGTTTGTCTGCCTACCTTGGCCTCTGAGTGGAAGACAAAGTAGTAGACTCCAGGTATGCTGCAGGTGAACTTTCCAGAGTTCAAAACGATCATGCTGCTGCTTGTGATGGCGGAGTTATAGGTCACGGTTCGTTTGTAGGGGGGGTAGGAGACGTCTGTCCGGGACACGGAGAAGGCCGCACGGTGTTGATGGGATTGGCCCCCGCCACTCCCTGGGGGGCCAGGGGGGCCAGGGGGCCCAGAGGGACCCTCAGGTCCCAGATCTCCACTTAAGCCTTTAGGCCCCATGTCCCCCGGAACTCCCCGGCTACCCTTCGCCCCTTTCAGTGCACGGGGCAACACCTCATCCAGCTGCAGCGCTGGGAGGAAGATGAGGGATCAATACCACAGACCCACTGTAACAGACCCACTGTAACAGACCCACTGTAACAGACCCACTGTAACAGACCCACTGTAACAGACCCTGGCCACCCCACTGTAACAGACCCACTGTAACAGACCCTGGCCACCCCACTGTAACAGATCCACTGTAACAGACCCTGGCCACCCCACTGTAACAGACCCACTGTAACAGACCCACTGTAACAGACCCACTGTAACAGACCCTGGCCACCCCACTGTAACAGACCCACTGTAACAGACCCTGGCCACCCCACTGTAACAGACCCACTGTAACAGACCCTGGCCACCCCACTGTAACAGACCCACTGTAACAGACCCTGGCCACCCCACTGTAACAGACCCACTTTAACAGACCCTGGCCACCACACTGTAACAGACCCTGGCCACCACACTGTAACAGACCCACTGTAACAGACCCTGGCCACCCCACTGTAACAGACCCACTGTAACAGACCCTGGCCACCCCACTGTAACAGACCCACTGTAACAGACCCTGGCCACCCCACTGTAACAGACCCACTGTAACAGACCCTGGCCACCCCACTGTAACAGACCCACTGTAACAGACCCTGGCCACCCCACTGTAACAGACCCACTGTAACAGACCCTGGCCACCCCACTGTAACAGACCCACTGTAACAGACCCTGGCCACCCCACTGTAACAGACCCACTGTAACAGACCCTGGCCACCCCACTGTAACAGATCCACTGTAACAGACCCTGGCCACCCCACTGTAACAGACCCACTGTAACAGACCCTGGCCACCCCACTGTAACAGACCCACTTTAACAGACCCTGGCCACCACACTGTAACAGACCCTGGCCACCACACTGTAACAGACCACCACACTGTAATAGACCCACTGTAACAGACCCTGGCCACCACACTGTAACAGACCCTGGCCACCCCACTGTAACAGACCCACTGTAACAGACCCACTGTAACAGACCCTGACCACCCCACTGTAACAGACCCACTGTAACAGACCCTGGCCACCACACTGTAACAGACCACCACACTGTAACAGACCCACTGTAACAGACCCTGACCACCCCACTGTAACAGACCCACTGTAACAGACCCACTGTAACAGACCCACTGTAACAGACCCTGACCACCCCACTGTAACAGACCCACTGTAACAGACCCACTGTAACAGACCCTGGCCACCACACTGTAACAGACCCTGGCCACCCCACTGTAACAGACCCTGGCCACCCCACTGTAACAGACCCACTGTAACAGACCCTGGCCACCCCACTGTAACAGACCCACTGTAACAGACCCTGACCACCCCACTGTAACAGACCCACTGTAACAGACCCACTGTAACAGACCCACTGTAACAGACCCTGGCCCCCACACTGTAACAGACCCTGGCCACCACACTGTAACAGACCCTGGCCACCACACTGTAACAGACCCACTGTAACAGACCCTGGCCCCCACATTGTAACAGACCCTGGCCCCCACATTGTAACAGACCCTGGCCACCCCACTGTAACAGACCCACTGTAACAGACCCACTGTAACAGACCCACTGTAACAGACCCTGGCCCCCACACTGTAACAGACCCTGGCCACCACACTGTAACAGACCCTGGCCACCACACTGTAACAGACCCACTGTAACAGACCCTGGCCCCCACATTGTAACAGACCCTGGCCACCCCACATTGTAACAGACCCTGGCCCCCACATTGTAACAGACCCTGATCACACTAACCACACAGTCCTCTTTGCTGTTTCTTCTCTCCTCCCTTCCTCTCCCTTCTCCCTCCTCCCTTCTCCCTTCTCCCTCCTCCCTTCTCCCTCCTCCCTCCTCCCTTCTCCCTCCTCCCTCCTCCCTCTCCCTCCTCCCTTCTCCCTCCCCACTCCTCCCTTCTCCCTTCTCCCTCCTCCCTCCTCCCATCTCCCTCCTCCTTCCTCCCTTCTCCCTCCTCCCTCCTCCCTTCTCCCTCCTCCCTTCTCCCTTCTCCCTCCTCCCTCCTCCCTCCTCCCTTCTCCCTCCTCCCTCCTCCCATCTCCCTCCTCCTTCCTCCCTTCTCCCTCCTCCCTCCTCCCTCCTCCCATCTCCCTCCTCCCTCCTCCTTCCTCCCTTCTCCCTCCTCCCTCCTCCCTTCTCCCATCTCCCTCCTCCCTCCTCCCTCCTCCCTCCTCCTTCCTCCCTTCTCCCTTCTCCCTCCTCCCTTCTCCCATCTCCCTCCTCCCTCCTCCCTCCTCCCTCCTCCTTCCTCCCTTCTCCCTCCTCCCTCCTCCCTTCTCCCATCTCCCTCCTCCCTTCTCCCTCCTCCCTCCTCCCTCCTCCCTCCTCCTTCCTCCCTTCTCCCTCCTCCCTCCTCCCTTCTCCCATCTCCCTCCTCCCTCCTCCCTCCTCCCTCCTCCCTCCTCCCTCCTCCCATCTCCCTCCTCCCTCCTCCTTCCTCCCTTCTCCCTTCTCCCTCCTCCCTCCTCCCATCTCCCTCCTCCTTCCTCCCTTCTCCCTCCTCCCTCCTCCCTTCTCCCTCCTCCCTCCTCCCTCCTCCTTCCTCCCTTCTCCCTCCTCCCTCCTCCCTTCTCCCTTCTCCCTCCTCCCTCCTCCTTCCTCCCTTCTCCCTCCTCCCTTCTCCCTTCTCCCTTCTCCCTTCTCCCTCCTCCCTCCTCCCTCCTCCCTCCTCCTTCCTCCCTTCTCCCTCCTCCCTCCTCCCTTCTCCCTTCTCCCTCCTCCCTCCTCCTTCCTCCCTCCTCCCTCCTCCCTTCTCCCTTCTCCCTTCTCCCTCCTCCCTCCTCCTTCCTCCCTTCTCCCTTCTCCCTCCTCCCATCTCCCTCCTCCCTCCTCCCTCCTCCCTCCTCCCTTCTCCCTCCTCCCTCCTCCTTCCTCCCTCCTCCCTCCTCCCTTCTCCCTTCTCCCTTCTCCCTCCTCCCTCCTCCTTCCTCCCTTCTCCCTTCTCCCTCCTCCCATCTCCCTCCTCCCTCCCTCCCTCCTCCCTCCTCCCTCATCCCTCCTCCCTCCTCCCTCCTCCCTCCTCCTTCCTCCCTTCTCCCTCCTCCCTCCTCCCTTCTCCCCCCTCCCTCGTCTCCCTTCTTTATTTCCTCTCCAATCCCTCCTCCCTCCTCCCTCCTCCCTCCTCCCTCCTCCCTTCTCCCTCCTCCCTCCTCCCTCCTCCCTCCTCCTTCCTCCCTTCTCCCTTCTCCCTCCTCCCTTCTCCCTCCTCCCTTCTCCCTTCTCCCTCCTCCCTCCTCCCTTCTCCCTCCTCCCTCCTCCCTCCTCCCTCCTCCCTTCTCCCTCCTCCCTCCTCCTTCCTCCCTTCTCCCTCCTCCCTCCTCCCTCCTCCCTCCTCCCTCCTCCCTTCTCCCTCCTCCCTTCTCCCTTCTCCCTCCTCCCTCCTCCCTCCTCCTCCCTCCTCCCTCCTCCCTCCTCCCTCCTCCCTCCTCCCTTCTCCCTCCTCCCTCCTCCCTCCTCCCTTCTCCCTTCTCCCTCCTCCCTCCTCCCTTCTCCCTCCTCCCTCCTCCTTCCTCCCTTCTCCCTCCTCCCTCCTCCCTCCTCCCTTCTCCCTTCTCCCTCCTCCCTCCTCCCTCCTCCCTCCTCCCTCCTCCTTCCTCCCTCCTCCCTTCTCCCTCCTCCCTCCTCCCTTCTCCCTCCTCCCTCCTCCCTCCTCCCTCCTCCCTTCTCCCTCCTCCCTTCTCCCTTCTCCCTTCTCCCTCCTCCCTTCTCCCTCCTCCTTCCTCCCTCCTCCCTCCTCCCTCCTCCCTCCTCCCTCCTCCCTCCTCCTTCCTCCCTTCTCCCTCCTCCCTTCTCCCTTCTCCCTCCTCCCTTCTCCCTTCTCCCTCCTCCCTCCTCCCTCCTCCTTCCTCCCTTCTCCCTCCTCCCTCCTCCCTCCTCCCTCCTCCCTCCTCCCTCCTCCCTTCTCCCTCCTCCCTTCTCCCTTCTCCCTCCTCCCTCCTCCCTCCTCCTTCCTCCCTCCTCCCTCCTCCCTCCTCCCTCCTCCCTCCTCCCTCCTCCCTCCTCCCTTCTCCCTCCTCCCTTCTCTCTCCTCCCTCCATCTCTCTGTTACCTGTCTCTCCTTTTCCTCCCTTTGCGCCTTGTCGTCCATCCCGGCCTGGAGTTCCTGGCGCTCCTGGTGTTCCGTCCTGGACCGAGCATCTGTCCTGGCATCGCCCCAAGGAAAAGAACAGCGCCACACACACCACAGACAGTGAATACCCTGACGTCATCCTCAGGAACCCTGAGAGGACAGGACGCAGAGAGATGACATCATAGAGGGTCAAACACGACGTCACAGGAGAGATGACTCTAGAATACTTTCCCTTCATCCCAGACAACTCCAGCTGACTGCTCAAGTTATATTATTCCACCAACACACCTGAACCCAAAGGCTTGATGGTTAGTTAATGGGCTGAACCCAAAGGCTTGATGGTTAGTTAATGGGATGAACCCAAAGGCTTGATGGTTAGTTGATGGGCTGAACCCAAAGGCTTGATGGTTAGTTAATGGGCTGAACCCAAAGGCTTGATGGATTAGTTAATGGGCTGAACCCAAAGGCTTGATGGTTAGTTAATGGGATGAACCCAAAGGCTTGATGGTTAGTTAATGGGATGAACCCAAAGGCTTGATGATTAGTTAATCGGATGAACCCAAATGCTTGATGGATTAGTTGATGGGCTGAACCCAAAGGCTTGATGGTTAGTTGATGGGCTGAACCCAAAGGCTTGATGGTTAGTTAATGGGATGAACCCAAAGGCTTGATGGATTAGTTGATGGGATGAAATAAAGGCTTGATGGTTAGTTAATGGGCTGAAACAAAGGCTTGATGGTTAGTTGATGGGCTGAAACAAAGGCTTGATGGTTAGTTGATGGGCTGAAACAAAGGCTTGATGGTTAGTTGATGGGCTGAAACAAAGGCTTGATGGTTAGTTGATGGGCTGAAACAAAGGCTTGATGGTTAGTTGATGGGCTGAAACAAAGGCTTGATGGTTAGTTGATGGGCTGAAACAAAGGCTTGATGGTTAGTTGATGGGCTGAAACAAAGGCTTGATGGTTAGTTAATGGGCTGAAACAAAGGCTTGATGGTTAGTTGATGGGATGAACCCAAAGGCTTGATGGTTAGTTGATGGGCTGAACCCAAAGGCTTGATGGTTAGTTGATGGGCTGAACCCAAAGGCTTGATGGATTAGTTGATGGGCTGAACCCAAAGGCTTGATGGTGATATGCTGCCACTGGAATGGAACCAGTATGTGTACTGGCTGGGAGGCAGGAGGACCGATCTGGATAACAGCTGTAGCGTTTCATGTGTCTACATGCTCAGATCCAGAACGGAAGTCTCTGATGGTTCAGTTGGTTAGAATAGGGTTTCCTACCCCCCCTCTCCTCTCCCCCCCCCCTCCCCAAGATGTTTGACAGGTTTCCCAACCCTCACCCCCCCCTCTCCTCTCCCCCCCCCTCCCCAAGATGTTTGACAGGTTTCCCAACCCTCACCCCCCCCTCTCCTCGCCCCCCCCCCCCCCCCCCTCTCCCCAAGACGTTTGACAGGGCAGAGGAGAGAGTTGGGAAAGCCTGGGTTAGAGCATGGAGCTGGTAACTCTTTCAACCTCTAATCCTGCTCTCCAAAAAGACAACAAGCAAACAAAAACTCTATTACTAATAAACCAGTATAATATAACATGCCTAGTTAATATGTGTAGATGTATATCACTCACCAGCGTTGTTGATCAGCGAGAGATGTCTTGTCTATGTGTTCCTTCTTTTAAAGTTATGTTGAATAAAGTCCCTCCTGCAGTTATTACATTGATCACACACACACACACACACACACACACACACACACACACACACACACACACACACACACACACACACACACACACACACACACACACACACACACACACACACACACACTCTGAAACACATGAGTCAGTAGCTTTATTTCCTCAAACTCCGTTGGTGGTGGTGATCCAAACACTAAACCACTTCTTTCTGGTACAACTGACAGTCATTCCGCTAAGTGAGAATAGTAAACCCACCGTTTACTGGCTCCAATAGCCCATCCGCTCAGCTTGTTACCAACCCTTAGTAAACTTCTGGGGGAAAAAAATGGTGTTTGATCAGATACAATGCTATTTTACAGTAAATAAATTGACAACAGAATTTCAGCACACTTATAGGGAAGGACATTCAACAAGCACAGGACTTACACAAATGACTGATGATTGGCTGAGAGAAATTGATGATGAAAAGATTGTCGGGGCTGTTTTGTTAGACTTCAGTGCAGCTTTTTACATTATTGATCAAAGTCTGCTGCTGGAAAAACGGTTGTGTTATGGCTTTACACCCCCTGCTATAATGGATTTACACCCCCTGCTATAATGTGGATAAAGAGTTACCTGTCTAACAGAACACAGAGGGTGTTCTTTAATGGAAGCCTCTCCAACATAATCCAGGTAGAATCAGGAATTCCCCAGGGCAGCTGTTTAGGCCCCTTTACATTTTTCAATCTTTACTAACGACATGCCACTGGCTTTGAGTAAATCCAGAGTGTCTATGTATGTGGATGACTCAACACTATACATGTCAGCTACTACAGCGACTGAAATGACTGCAACACTCAACAAAGAGCTGCAGTTAGTTTCAGAATGGGTGGCAAGGAATAAGTTAGTCCTAAGTTTTTCCAAAACTAAAAGCATTGTATTTGGGACATATCATTCACTAAACCTTAAAACCTCAACTAAATCTTGTAATAAATAATGAGGAAATTGAGCAAGTTGGGGTGACTAAACTGCTTGGGGTAACCCTGGATTGTAAACTGTCATGGTTAAAACATATTGATACAACAGTAGCTAAGATGGGGAGAAGTCTGTCCATAATAAAGCTCTGCTCTGCCTTCTTAACAACACTATCAACAAGGCAGGTCCTACAGGCCCTAGTTTCTACCTTCTTAACAACACTATCAACAAGGCAGGTCCTACAGGCCCTAGTTTCTACCTTCTTAACAACACTATCAACAAGGCAGGTCCTACAGGCCCTAGTTTCTACCTTCTTAACAACACTATCAACAAGGCAGGTCCTACAGGCCCTAGTTTCTACCTTCTTAACAACACTATCAACAAGGCAGGTCCTACAGGCCCTAGTTTCTACCTTCTTAACAACACTATCAACAAGGCAGGTTCTAGCTAAGATGGGGAGAAGTCTGTCCATAATAAAGCGCAGTCTGTTTAAACGACTAGTACACAGCTCAGACACACATGCATACTCCACCAGAGGTCTCCAAACGGGACAGTTTTATCTCCATCTCTTCATTCAAAGACTCAATCATGGACACTCTTACTGACAGTTGTGGCTGCTTTGCGTGATGTATTGTTGTCTCTACCTTCTTGCCCTTTGTGCTGTTGTCTGAGCCCAATAATGTTTGTACCATGTTTTGTGCTGCTACCGTGTTGTGCTGCTGCAATGTTGTGTTGCTACCATGTTGTTGTCATGTTGTGTTGCTACCATGCTGTGTTGTCATGTGTTGCTACCATGCTGTGTTGTCATGTGTTGCTGCCTTGCTGTGTTGTCATGTTGTGTTGCTACCATGCTGTGTTGTCATGTGTTGCTACCTTGCTATGTTGTCATGTTGTGTTTCTACCATGCTGTGTTGTCATGTTGTGTTGCTGCCATGCTGTGTTGTCATGTGATGCTAGCATGCTGTGTTGTCATGTTGTGTTGCTACCATGCTGTGTTGTCATGTGATGCTACCATGCTGTGTTGTCATGTGATGCTACCATGCTGTGTTGTCATGTTGTGTTGCTACCATGCTGTGTTGTTATGTTGTGTTGCTACCATGCTGTGTTGTCATGTTGTGTTGCTACCATGCTGTGTTGTCATGTGATGCTACCATGCTGTGTTGTCATGTTGTGTTGCTACCATGCTGTGTTGTCATGTTGTGTTGCTACCATGCTGTGTTGTCATGTTGTGTTGCTACCATGCTGTGTTGTCATGTGATTCTACCATGCTGTGTTGTCATGTTGTGTTGCTACCATGCTGTGTTGTCATGTGATGCTGCCATGCTGTGTTGTCATGTGATGCTACCATGCTGTGTTGTCATGTTGTGTTGCTACCATGCTGTGTTGTCATGTGATGCTACCATGCTGTGTTGTCATGTGATGCTACCATGCTGTGTTGTCATGTGATGCTACCATGCTGTGTTGTCATGTTGTGTTGCTACCATGTTGTTGTCATGTTGTGTTGCTACCATGCTGTGTTGTCATGTTGTGTTGCTACCATGCTGTGTTGTCATGTTGTGTTGCTACCATGTTGTTGTCATGTTGTGTTCCTACCATGCTGTGTTGTCATGTTGTGTTGCTACCATGTTGTTGTCATGTTGTGTTGCTACCATGCTGTGTTGTCATGTTGTGTTGCTACCATGTTGTTGTCATGTTGTGTTGCTACCATGCTGTGTTGTCATGTTGTGTTGCTACCATGCTGTGTTGTCATGTTGTGTTGCTACCATGTTGTTGTCATGTTGTGTTCCTACCATGCTGTGTTGTCATGTTGTGTTGCTACCATGTTGTTGTCATGTTGTGTTGCTACCATGCTGTGTTGTCATGTTGTGTTGCTACCATGCTGTGTTGTCATGTTGTGTTGCTACCATGTTGTTGTCATGTTGTGTTGCTACCATGCTGTGTTGTCATGTTGTGTTGCTACTATGTTGTTGTCATGTTGTGTTGCTACCATGCTGTGTTGTCATGTTGTGTTGCTACCATGCTGTGTTGTCATGTTGTGTTGCTACCATGCTGTGTTGTCATGTTGTGTTGCTACCATGTTGTTGTCATGTTGTGTTGCTACCATGTTGTTGTCATGTTGTGTTGCTACCATGCTGTGTTGTCATGTTGTGTTGCTACCATGCTGTGTTGTCATGTTGTGTTGCTACCATGCTGTGTTGTCATGTTGTGTTGCTACCATGCTGTGTTGTCATGTTGTGTTGCTACCATGCTGTGTTGTCATGTTGTGTTGCTACCATGCTGTGTTGTCATGTTGTGTTGCTACCATGCTGTGTTGTTGTGTTGTGTTGCTACCATGTTGTTGTCATGTTGTGTTGCTACCATGCTGTGTTGTTGTGTTGTGTTTCTACCATGTTGTTGTCATGTTGTGTTGCTACCATGCTGTGTTGTTGTGTTGTGTTGCTACCATGTTGTTGTCATGTTGTGTTGCTACCATGCTGTGTTGTTGTGTTGTGTTGCTACCATGTTGTTGTCATGTTGTGTTGCTACCATGCTGTGTTGTTGTGTTGTGTTGCTACCATGTTGTTGTCATGTTGTGTTGCTACCATGCTGTGTTGTTGTGTTGTGTTGCTACCTTGTTGTTGTCATGTTGTGTTGCTACCATGCTGTGTTGTTATGTTGTGTTGCTACCATGCTGTGTTGTTATGTTGTGTTGCTACCATGCTGTGTTGTCATGTTGTGTTTCTACCATGCTGTGTTGTTATGTTGTGTTGCTACCATGCTGTGTTGTCATGTTGTGTTGCTACCATGCTGTGTTGTCATGTTGTGTTGCTACCATGCTGTGTTGTCATGTTGTGTTGCTACCATGCTGTGTTGTCATGTTGTGTTGCTACCATGCTGTGTTGTCATGTTGTGTTGCTACCATGCTGTGTTGTCATGTTGTGTTGCTACCATGCTGTGTTGTCATGTGATTCTACCATGCTGTGTTGTCATGTTGTGTTGCTACCATGCTGTGTTGTCATGTGATGCTACCATGCTGTGTTGTCATGTGACGCTACCATGCTGTGTTGTCATGTTGTGTTGCTACCATGCTGTGTTGTCATGTTGTGTTGCTGCCATGCTGTGTTGTCATGTTGTGTTGCTACCATGCTGTGTTGTCATGTTGTGTTGCTACCATGCTGTGTTGTCATGTTGTGTTGCTACCATGCTGTGTTGTCATGTTGTGTTGCTACCATGCTGTGTTGTCATGTTGTGTTGCTACCATGCTGTGTTGTCATGTTGTGTTGCTACCATGCTGTGTTGTCATGTTGTGTTGCTACCATGCTGTGTTGTCATGTTGTGTTGCTACCATGCTGTGTTGTCATGTTGTGTTGCTACCATGTTGTTGTCATGTTGTGTTGCTACCATGTTGTTGTCATGTTGTGTTGCTACCATGCTGTGTTGTCATGTTGTGTTGCTACCATGCTGTGTTGTCATGTTGTGTTGCTACCATGCTGTGTTGTCATGTTGTGTTGCTACCATGCTGTGTTGTCATGTTGTGTTGCTACCATGCTGTGTTGTCATGTTGTGTTGCTACCATGCTGTGTTGTCATGTTGTGTTGCTACCATGCTGTGTTGTCATGTTGTGTTGCTACCATGCTGTGTTGTCATGTTGTGTTGCTACCATGTTGTTGTCATGTTGTGTTGCTACCATGCTGTGTTGTTGTGTTGTGTTTCTACCATGTTGTTGTCATGTTGTGTTGCTACCATGCTGTGTTGTTGTGTTGTGTTGCTACCATGTTGTTGTCATGTTGTGTTGCTACCATGCTGTGTTGTTGTGTTGTGTTGCTACCATGTTGTTGTCATGTTGTGTTGCTACCATGCTGTGTTGTTGTGTTGTGTTGCTACCATGTTGTTGTCATGTTGTGTTGCTACCATGCTGTGTTGTTGTGTTGTGTTGCTACCTTGTTGTTGTCATGTTGTGTTGCTACCATGCTGTGTTGTTATGTTGTGTTGCTACCATGCTGTGTTGTTATGTTGTGTTGCTACCATGCTGTGTTGTCATGTTGTGTTTCTACCATGCTGTGTTGTTATGTTGTGTTGCTACCATGCTGTGTTGTCATGTGATGCTACCATGCTGTGTTGTCATGTGATGCTACCATGCTGTGTTGTCATGTGTTTCTACCATGCTGTGTTGTCATGTGATGCTACCATGCTGTGTTGTCATGTTGTGTTGCTACCATGTTGTTGTCATGTTGTGTTCCTACCATGCTGTGTTGTCATGTTGTGTTGCTACCATGTTGTTGTCATGTTGTGTTGCTACCATGTTGTTGTCATGTTGTGTTGCTACCATGCTGTGTTGTCATGTTGTGTTGCTACCATGTTGTTGTCATGTTGTGTTGCTACCATGCTGTGTTGTCATGTTGTGTTGCTACCATGTTGTTGTCATGTTGTGTTGCTACCATGCTGTGTTGTCATGTTGTGTTGCTACCATGCTGTGTTGTCATGTTGTGTTTCTGCCATGCTGTGTTGTCATGTTGTGTTGCTACCATGTTGTTGTCATGTTGTGTTGCTACCATGTTGTTGTCATGTTGTGTTGCTACCATGCTGTGTTGTCATGTTGTGTTTCTACCATGTTGTTGTCATGTTGTGTTGCTACCATGCTGTGTTGTCATGTGTTGCTACCATGCTGTGTTGTCATGTGATGCTACCATGCTGTGTTGTCATGTTGTGTTGCTACCATGTTGTTGTCATGTTGTGTTCCTACCATGCTGTGTTGTCATGTTGTGTTGCTACCATGTTGTTGTCATGTTGTGTTGCTACCATGCTGTGTTGTCATGTTGTGTTGCTACCATGTTGTTGTCATGTTGTGTTTCTACCATGTTGTTGTCATGTTGTGTTGCTACCATGCTGTGTTGTCATGTTGTGTTGCTACCATGTTGTTGTCATGTTGTGTTCCTACCATGCTGTGTTGTCATGTTGTGTTGCTACCATGCTGTGTTGTCATGTTGTGTTGCTACCATGCTGTGTTGTCATGTTGTGTTGCTACCATGCTGTGTTGTTGTGTTGTGTTGCTACCATGTTGTTGTCATGTTGTGTTGCTACCATGCTGTGTTGTTGTGTTGTGTTGCTACCATGTTGTTGTCATGTTGTGTTGCTACCATGCTGTGCTGTTGTGTTGTGTTGCTACCATGTTGTTGTCATGTTGTGTTGCTACCATGCTGTGTTGTTGTGTTGTGTTGCTACCATGTTGTTGTCATGTTGTGTTGCTACCATGCTGTGTTGTTGTGTTGTGTTGCTACCATGTTGTTGTCATGTTGTGTTGCTACCATGCTGTGTTGTTGTGTTGTGTTGCTACCATGTTGTTGTCATGTTGTGTTGCTACCATGCTGTGTTGTTATGTTGTGTTGCTACCATGCTGTGTTGTCATGTTGTGTTGCTACCATGCTGTGTTGTCATGTTGTGTTGCTACCATGCTGTGTTGTCATGTTGTGTTGCTACCATGCTGTGTTGTCATGTTGTGTTTCTACCATGCTGTGTTGTCATGTTGTGTTGCTACCATGCTGTGTTGTCATGTTGTGTTGCTACCATGCTGTGTTGTCATGTTGTGTTGCTACCATGCTGTGTTGTCATGTTGTGTTGCTACCATGCTGTGTTGTCATGTTGTGTTGCTACCATGCTGTGTTGTCATGTTGTGTTGCTGCCATGCTGTGTTGTCATGTTGTGTTGCTACCATGCTGTGTTGTCATGTTGTGTTGCTACCATGCTGTGTTGTCATGTTGTGTTGCTACCATGCTGTGTTGTCATGTTGTGTTGCTACCATGCTGTGTTGTCATGTTGTGTTGCTACCATGCTGTGTTGTCATGTTGTGTTGCTACCATGCTGTGTTGTCATGTTGTGTTGCTACCATGCTGTGTTGTCATGTTGTGTTGCTACCATGTTGTTGTCATGTTGTGTTGCTACCATGCTGTGTTGTCATGTTGTGTTTCTACCATGCTGTGTTGTCATGTTGTGTTGCTACCATGCTGTGTTGTCATGTTGTGTTGCTACCATGCTGTGTTGTCATGTTGTGTTGCTACCATGCTGTGTTGTCATGTTGTGTTGCTACCATGCTGTGTTGTCATGTGTTGCTACCATGCTGTGTTGTCATGTTGTGTTGCTACCATGCTGTGTTGTCATGTTGTGTTGCTACCATGCTGTGTTGTCATGTTGTGTTGCTACCATGCTGTGTTGTCATGTTGTGTTGCTACCATGCTGTGTTGTCATGTTGTGTTGCTACCATGCTGTGTTGTCATGTTGTGTTGCTACCATGCTGTGTTGTCATGTTGTGTTGCTGCCATGCTGTGTTGTCATGTTGTGTTGCTACCATGCTGTGTTGTCATGTTGTGTTGCTACCATGCTGTGTTGTCATGTTGTGTTGCTGCCATGCTGTGTTGTCATGTTGTGTTGCTACCATGCTGTGTTGTCATGTTGTGTTGCTGCCATGCTGTGTTGTCATGTTGTGTTGCTACCATGCTGTGTTGTCATGTTGTGTTGCTACCATGCTGTGTTGTCATGTTGTGTTGCTACCATGCTGTGTTGTCATGTTGTGTTGCTACCATGCTGTGTTGTCATGTTGTGTTGCTGCCATGCTGTGTTGTCATGTTGTGTTGCTACCATGCTGTGTTGTCATGTTGTGTTGCTACCATGCTGTGTTGTCATGTTGTGTTGCTACCATGCTGTGTTGTCATGTTGTGTTGCTACCATGCTGTGTTGTCATGTTGTGTTGCTACCATGCTGTGTTGTCATGTTGTGTTGCTACCATGCTGTGTTGTCATGTTGTGTTGCTACCATGTTGTTGTCATGTTGTGTTGCTACCATGCTGTGTTGTCATGTTGTGTTGCTACCATGCTGTGTTGTCATGTTGTGTTGCTACCATGCTGTGTTGTCATGTTGTGTTGCTACCATGCTGTGTTGTCATGTTGTGTTTCTACCATGCTGTGTTGTCATGTTGTGTTGCTACCATGCTGTGTTGTCATGTTGTGTTGCTACCATGCTGTGTTGTTATGTTGTGTTGCTACCATGTTGTTGTCATGTTGTGTTGCTACCATGCTGTGTTGTCATGTTGTGTTGCTACCATGCTGTGTTGCTACCATGCTGTTGTCTCTTTTGTAGTGATGAGTGTTTTGTTCTACATTTTACTTAGAAGTAGAATCAGATTTAAAAAAAAACAGATAAAAATACACTTTATGGAACAGCGGGGACCGTGAAGCGACACAAACACAGACACAGACACATGCAGACACACACACATGATAACATACGCACTATACACACACGTACACATGCATTTTGTGTTGTAGATATGTGGTAGTGGAGTAGGGGCCTGAAGGCACACACTTAGTGTGTTGTGAAATCTGTTATAAATGTACAGTAGTGTAATGTTGAATAACTGCCATAATTTAGCTGGATTCAACCTATCAACTAATCATCAAGCCTGGGACTACAGAAATCAGCTGACCTAGTTGAGGGCTACAACAAAACCGTGAAATTGGCTGGTGTGGAGTAAATGGACTACATCACTGATGGTGTATAGCAGAGTGGGGGTAAATGGACTACATCACTGATGGTGTATAGCAGAGTGAGGAGGGGGGTAAATGACCCTAGCCCTCCTGTCTCAGCCTCCAGTATTTATGCTGCAGTAGTTTATGTGTCGGGGGGCTAGGGTCAGTCTGTTACATCTGGAGTATTTCTCCTGTCTTATCCGGTGTCCTGTGTGAATTTAAATATGCTCTCTCTAATTCTCTCTTTCTTTCTTTCTCTCGGAGGACCTGAGCCCTAGGACCACACCTCAGGACTACCTGGTATGATGACTCCTTGCTGTCCCCAGTCCACCTGGCCGTGCTGCTGCTCCAGTTTCAACTGTTCTGCCTGCGGCTATGGAATCCTGACCTGTTCACTGTGATTACTATTATTTGACCATGCTGGTCATTCATGAACATTGTAACATGTGCTGTTATAATCTCCACCCGGCACAGCCAGAAGAGGACTGGCCACCCCTCATAGCCTGGTTCCTCTCTAGGTTTCTTCCTAGGTTTTGGCCTTTCTAGGGAGTTTTTCCTAGCCACCGTACTTCTACACCTGCATTACATTTACATTTGAGTCATTTAGCAGACGCTCTTATCCAGAGCGACTTACAGTAGTGAATGCATACATTTCATACATTTCATTTCATGCATTTTTATTTTTATAAATGTTTTTGTGCTTGCCCCCCGTGGGAATCAAACCCACAACCCTGGCGTTGCAAACACCATGCTGGCGTTGCAAACACCATGCTCTACCAACTGAGCCACAGGGAAGCTGCATTGCTTGCTGTTTGGGGTTTTAGTCTGGGTTTCTGAACAGCACTTTGAGATATCAGCTGATGTAAGAATGGCTTTATAAATACATTTGATTTGATTTGATCCTCCCAGACACCCTGGACCCACTCCAATTCACATACCGCCCCAACAGATCCACAGATGACGCAATCTTACTCGCGCTCCTCACTGCCCTTTCCCACCTGGACAGGGTTCTAACAAGCTGATTGGTTGGCTATTTGAGCCTTTCCTACCTGGACAGAAGGAACACCTATGTGGGAATGCTATTCATTGACTACAGCTCAGCGTTCAACACCATAGTGCCCTCAAAACTCATCACTTTTTCCAGAAGTTTACTAAGGGTTGGTAACAGGCTGATTGGTCGGCTATTTGAGCCAGTAAAGGAGGCTTTACTATTCTTAGGTAGCAGAATAACTTTAGCTTCCCTCCAAACCTGGGGGCACACACTTCCTAGCATGCATAAAATGACAATATGCCAAATAGGAGTGGCAATATCGCCCGCTATTATCCTCAGTAATTTCCATCCAAGTTGTCAGACCCCGGTGGCTTGTCATTGTTGATAGACAACAATAATATTTTCACCTCTTCCACTCTTACTTTCCGGATTTCAAAAGTACAATTCTTTGGTTTTCATAATTTGATCAGATATATACTTGGATGTGTAGTGTCAGCGTTTGTTGCTGGCATGTCATCCCTAAGTTTGCTTGTCTTGCCAATGAAAAAGTCATTAAAGAAGTGGGTAATATCAGTGGCTTTGTGATGAATGAGCATCTGATTCAATGAATGAAGGAGCCATGTTGGCTTTTTCCCCCAAAATGTAATGTAAGGTGTCCCAAAGCGTTTTACTATCATTCTTTATATAATTTATTTGTTTCATAGTGTCGTTTCTGTTTCTTTTTATTTAGTTTAGTCACATGATTTATTAATTTGCAGTATGTTTGCCAATCGGTTGTGCTGCCAGACCTATTTTCCATTCCTTTATCCTCGTCCCGCTCAACCGTATCATTTTTTCAATTCCTCATCAATCCACAGGGATTTAACAGTTTTTACAGTCATGTTCTTAATGGGTGCTTATTAGTAACTGGAATAAGTAGTTTCATAAATGTGTCCAGTGCAGCGTCTGGTTGCTCCTCATTACACACCACAGACCAACAAATATTATTCACATCAACAACATATGAATCACTACAAAACCTTAATGTATGACCTCTTATATATTAGGACCAGCCTTTGGAACTTACGGCTAGGTAATATATTGTGATCACTATGGCAACACCCACCATCGAGGCAGCTATATGATGAATGTGAAATTCAGATTAGGAGCTTGGAATCACTGGGTGTAGTTGTCAGAAACCTACGGAAGCCTACTATGCCCAATCTTACTGCAGATGATACCAGAGGACATAGCTCTTGACTATAGTCGTCAGAGGGGAGTAGATGATGAATGGAAAGTGTCTAAGATCGTCACTTTCCTACAGAAGGAGGTTCAGAGCAGGGAGAGAGCGATACAAATGACAAGATCATGCAACCAACAGAAAGACAGCAAAGCATGGAACAAAGCATGCTCCTCCAATGAAATGAAAACAAAAATACCCAACATGCCATCTGCTACGGCACTGCACACAGCCAACCAAGAAGGAACGAAACTGTCTATTCTGTGACCACAAATCAGAAAACTGCCCTGACCACAATATTGCTACACTCAAAGAGAAATTAAAGAACATGGGAAGATGCTTTGTATTTTTAGGACAGAAACACATAGCAAAATTCTGTAAAGTCAAAGATGTGTCATGTGTAACATGTGGAAGCAGACATCCCATTGCTGTGTGTAGCGGTAAGTGAGGTGCAACCCCCTACTGTTTCTGCAGATACTGTTGTTTCCTCAGTTATTCCCCATTCAGTGAAGATGAAACCGGATGGACACAACACTGTGTTGCTACAAACGGCAAAGGCATGAGTAGAAGGCCCATCGGGCAGTAAGATAGCTCACTAGCTGGACCCAGTCAGAGAGGCTTCGTACATGAAAACGTTGTGAAGGGCTTGAAGCCACCAGTAGTTAGACAAGAGGCACTCACTCTTCACACGTTTGGCTCCTCTGCTCCAGAAACGTCCCAAAGCAACACAGTGAAAGTCATCTTGGAGAACGTCTGGGACAAACAGCAGAGAATAGAGATAGAGGCAATTGAAACCCCACAAGTGGTGTACAGTTGTGATGAAGGTTCCTGGTGAACAGATTCAACATGAGCTCTATAGAAAGGGACTGCAGCTCGCAGACTTTCCAGGAGATGACAATGATCCTGAACTCTCTGTCCCGATAGGAGCAGACTACTACTGGCAGATAGTATCAGGCAGAGTGGAGCGACTGACGGAGATGCTGGTTGCTTTAGAGAGCACCTTTTGGATGGTCGGTGCAGGGACCAGTGTCCATGTCAAGTGTCGCCGAGGCAGCATGCATGTTCATCCCACTTGATGAAGACACACTAGTCTCCGAATAGCTGCGTGCATTCTGGGAGCTTGAGTCTCTGGGTATTATAAGCGAGAAAACACAGAAACCAGAGGAAAACGAGGTTCTACAGGTTGTTCGAGGAAACAACCACCTTCAAAGATGGATGATACCACGTGGGGTTGCCATGGAAATGAGAAATGCCAGAACTCCAAGACAACTATAGAATCGCCAAGAAACGGTTTGAAGGTCTGAAGAAAAGACTGAAGAAGGATGTGACGTTGTACAGCAGATACAATGAAGTAGTAGAGGACTACTTAGAACAGGATACGGCAGAGGACCTGCCCAAGGACATCAAGCGCAGACAACGTAAAATACTACTTACCTCACCATGCAGTACTCCGAGAAGATAAGGTGACGACAAAACTGAGAGTGGTGTTTGATGCCTCGTCCCATGAAGATGGCTGTCCATCCCTCAATGACTGTCTACTCACAGGACCGAACCTGAATCCGGATCTGCTCAGCGTTCTGATAAAGTTCAGACTACATGAGATTATGCATTCATGGCAGACATCAAGAAGGCTTTCCTGCAGATATACCTAGCAGAGAGAGACAGAGACGCCGTGAGATTCCTATGGCTCACAGGCCCACCAAGGGGAGAAAATGCAGAGGAGCTGCGCATGCTGAGGATGAAAAGAGTGGTATTTGGAGCTTCCCCAAGTCCATTCTTGCTGGCAGCTACAATCAGGAAGCACCGGAAACAATATGAAACAAAACCACCAGAAGTTGTGGAGATACTGAGAGAGTCACTAGATGGACTTCATTGCAAGTTCGCGCAATGTTGAAGAGGCTTACCTTGTGACAACAACTGCAAAGCGAATGCTGTCAATTGCAGGCATGGACCTCTGCAAGTGGATGACCAACTCTCCTGAACTGAAAAACAAAATGGAAGGAGAGTACGACAACTGACCACACGTTCACTGAGGGTGGCGAAAGCGAAAACCCCAACCTAAGTGCAGAGGAGCTCAACCGAACCGTGCACTCCCTGAACAAACAAAGCACCAGTACCGGACGGGATCCCAGGAGAGTTCTACCAGACTTTCTGGGACCGCCTCAATGACGGAGGTCTTCAGCGCAGTATACAAGGAAAAGAGACAGAGTACGGTCTCTCTTATCCCCAAGAAAGGGGACCTCGTGGATCTCCAGAACTGGTGCCTCATTAAGCTCCTCTCTGTCGAATACAAAATCATGACCAATGCCCTCAAACAGTTCGAGACCCACCTCCCCTCAGTAAATGCCCCAGACCAGACTTGCAGCATCCCTGGTAGGTCCATCAATGACAACCTGCTCCTGGTGAGAGATCTCATCCTGCACTCCCAGAAGGGCGCTAGAAACACAAGGAGTAGTGCTGAAGGTTTTAGGTTTAGTATGGAGACCGGGAACAGATGACTTTGTGTTTGACTTCAGGCCGCTACTGAGCATTCTAAAGCAAAAGGAAAACACAAAGAGAAGTGTTCCACAGTCGTCTGTATCTTCGACCGCTTCCTGATCCCCTTCACCATCAGGATCAAGTGCATGTTCCAGGAAATGTGGGAGAGGGGACTCAGCTGGGACGAGGTATTACCACCTGATCTGACACGAGAATGGCAACAGTGGTGTTCAGAACTATCCCAGTTACACCAGCTCACCATACCAAGGTGGTACAGAACAGACATGCGGCCAACAGAACAGCCACAACCTGAAACTACACGTGTTCTGTGATGCAAGTGAAAGGGCTTACGGTGCAGCAGCTTACTTGCAAGGTGAATCACAAGACAGGGAAACAACGACAAGTCTAGTCACATCCAAGTCCAGGGTAGCCCCACTCAAGAAAAGGATGCTGCCACACATGGAGCTCATGGGAGCTGTGATTGGAGCGAGACTAGCAAACAACCTGATGACCACACTGAAAATGAACTGAAAAACTGATCAAAATGTGGACAGACTCGATGATTGTGCTGCATTGGATTTGCAGCAAAGCTCAGAAATGGAAACAGTTTGTCGCGAACAGAGTGACAAGAGATCCAGTCCTTGACCAATCCAGAGTTATGGTCACATATTGAAGGGAAAACTAATCCAGCCGACCTTCCTACAAGAGGACAAACTGTTTCGAAACTTGACACAGAGCCAGCTATGGTGGAATGGACCCAGAATTCTGGCATCACCCAATCAGTCCGAGGAGACTGATGATAACAAGGTTCCAGAAGAGGTAAATACAGAACTCAAGTCCAGTCGCCAGGTTACTGTACAACTCACAGCAAACAGCACAGACATTACTGAACCTGTGTTGGAGCTTGAAAGGTAAGCAAACTGAAAAGAGTCTTTAGAGTCACCTCCTGGATAAAGAGATTCATAGCCAATGCTCGTACAAACTTAAAGATGCAAGGTGAACTGACTGCTGACGAACTGTTCAATGCAGAAAAGTACTGGATCAAGGTAACACAACAACAGAGTTTTGGACAGGAGATCAAACTACTGAAGGCAGGAAAATACCTAAACAATGACTGTAAAATCAGAGAACTGAAACCGTTCCTGGACGAACACAAACTACTCAGTGTAGGAGGAAGACTGCAACAGTCCACTTTCAGAGAGCAGCACCCATGGGTTCTGCCCAACAAGTAAAGATACTCAGAAATGCTGATACAGTACCACCATGAGAAGGTGATGCATTCTGGAGCAAGAGACACTCTAGTACAAATCAGAGAGCGATACTGGATCTTGCTTGCTAGGCAGCTAGTCAAGAGCACAATGACAAGATGTGTAGTGTGCAAGAGATTCAAGGCAAGGGCCGGACAGCAGGTCACTGCGCCTTCACCAAAAGACAGAATAACTGATTCGAAGTCAACAGGTGTGGATTTTGCAGGACCGCTCTATGTGAAAGAAAATGGTTCCGTGAAGAAGTCATACGTTGCACTGTTCACTTGAGCTGTAACCAGAGCAGTGCATTTGCAACTGGTCTCAGATCAGTCAACTGAGACATTCCTGTTAGCTCTAAAAAGATTAATCTCAAAGAGAGGATTATGCAAGGTAATCTACTCAGACAATGCAAAAATGTTCAAGAGAGCTGATCAGGACTTGAAAGAGCTGTCGAAGGCAATCGAAGAGCCCCAACTCTTGGCGTTCTTCTCAGAAAGGGGCATCACCTGGAGGTTCATCGCCGAGCGAGCAGCCTGGTGGGGCGGATTCTGGGAAAGACTCGTCAGGTCAGTGAAAACATGCCTGAGAAAGGTTCTTGGGAGAGCTTCACTCAACTTTGAAGAGATGTGCACAGTCCTGACAGAGGTTGAACCTATCCTAAATTCTAGGCCTCTGACCTTTGTGCACAATGAAGTGGATGAACCACAACCCCTGACCCCAGCACACTTCCTGGTGGGTAAAAGAATAACCTCTCTGCCTCCAAAGCCATTTCCAGCTGACACTCAGCACCCAACGCCAAACAAGGACAAAATGACACGCAGATGGAAGTACAGGCAGAGACTTGTGACCAGCTTCTGGAACAGTTGGCAAAGAGACTACTTGCTGGATCTAAAGTCAGCACACCGCTGTGACACACCCCAGCCCAACCCACTGAAAGCGGGTGACGTTGTACTCACTGGAGAAGATAACACACCCAGACAAACCTGGAAGCTAGGAAAGATTGAGGAACTGTTTCCAGGCCGAGATGGCCTAGTTAGGTCACGTTCAGTTCGTACTGCTTCAGGGACTTTGTTGAGGAGACCTATTCAGTTGATATACTGCCTAGAGATTTAGATGAACACAGTTGTTCATCGGGGGGGGGGGAGGATGCTGTAACTTTAATGGGTTACAGAGTTAATGTTTAAGTTAATTCATTCAGCTGTATCTAAAGATATCTTCTTTACAGTTATTTACATATGTAATTGTATTAGAATTCGTGTGTTGGAGATTGAGAGAACTACATACATATTTTTGTTGTATTGGTTAGTATTGGATTATGCTTTTGACTGCAAGTTCCAGAATGCATTGCGACAGGAAGTAGAGAGAGAACGCGCCAGTTATGTACAAGTGACAAGTGATTATCCTGACTTTCGCTAGCAACTTTCTGTTATTGTTTTGTAGAATCTAAAGTTGTTAAATGTAACGTGAACAAATAGTATTACTAAAAGAAGCTTTCATTTCAAACCCGACATCCCGAGTCATTTCTTTGAAGATAGTTATTCTATACCCCCAAAGCCAATTCCTCCTTTGGCCGCCTTTCCTTCCAGTTCTTTGCTGCCAATGACTGGAACGAATTGCAAAAATCACTGAAGCTGGCAACTCATATCTCCCTCACTAATTTCAAGCATCAGCTATCAGAGCAGCTTACAGTTCATTGCACCTGTACATAGCCCATCAGTAAATAGCCCATCCAACTACCTCATCCCCATATTGTTATTTATTTATTTATTTTTGCTCCTTTGCACCTCAGTATCTCTACTTGCACATTCATCTTCTGCACATCAATCACTCCAGTGTTCATTTGCTAAATTGTAATTATTTCGCCACTACGGCCTATTTATTGCCTTGCCTCCCGAATCTTACTTTATTTGCACACACTGTATATAGACCTTTTCTACTGTATTATTGACTGTACGTTTGTTTACTCCATGTGTAACTCTGTGTTGTTGTTTGTGTTGCACTGCTTTGCTTTATCTTGGCCAGGTCGCAGTTGTAAATGAGAACTTGTTCTCAACTGGCCTACCTGGTTAAATAAAGGACTTGTTCTCAACTGGCCTACCTGGTTAAATAAAGGACTTCTTCTCAACCGGCCTACCTGGTTAAATAAAGGTGAAATAATTTTTTCAAATACATCCAATGGATGGATCTGCTTTAAAGCAAATTTCTGCAGCATTAGTAAAGATGTGATCAATACATGTTGATGATTTCATTCCTGTGCTGTTTGTAACTACCCTGGTAGGTTGGCTGATAACCTGAACCAGGTTGCAGGCACTGTGTCATCATAGTGGTCTCTGACTTGTGGTCAGACTCGCGTGGAACAAATTTAAACTTGCGACCTTTTCTGAATGCTGATTTGAATGTCATTGAGAAAACAGAGAAGTGTCAAAGATTTTTTTCTGAATTTAAAAGTAATCATTGAGGCAATCATCTATTTTTTCAAAATTATCTGATTACAATATTTTTTTCTGGTAACGTAACAGATTACAGTTAACGTTTTTTTTGTAATCCCTTACATCTAACGGATTACATGTAATCCTTTACTCTCCAACACTGGTAACGGCAATAAACAATTTCAGAAATGTGTCAATCTGTTTGCTCCTCATTACACAACACAGACCAATACATATTTTTTACATCAACAACATAAGAATCACTACAAAACTATTGCATAAACTCTTATACACTATATTTTGCCCAGCCTTTGGAACTTTGGTTTTCCTAGATATGGCTACTATATTGTGATCACTACATCCTATGGATCTGGATAATGCTTTCAAGCAAATTTCTAATAAAGATGTGATCAATACATGTTGATGATTTCATTCCTGTGCTGTTTGTAACTACCCTGGTAGGTTGACTGATAACCTGAACCAGGTTGTAGTTACAGTTTGAAGATTTCTCCTGAGTGGGCAGGTTGATGAAAGCCAGTCAATATTTAAATCACCCAGAAAATATACCTCTCTATTGATATCACAAACATTATCAAGCATTTCACACATGTTATCCAGATACTGACTGTTAGCACTTGGTGGTCTATAGCAGCTTCCCACCAGAATGGGCTTTAGGTGAGGCAGATGAACCTGTAGCCATATTACTTCAACAGGATTTAACATGAGATCCTCTCTAATCTTTACAGGAATGTGGTTCTGAATATAAACAGCAACACCTCCACCATTGACATTTCTGTCTTTTCTGTAAATGTTATAAGCTTGTATTGCTACCACTGTATCATCAAAGGTATTATCCAAGTGAGTTTCAGAGATAGTCAGAATATGAACGTCATCTGTTACTAGCAAATTATTGATTTCATGAACCTTGTTTCTTAAATTACGTTAACGGCGGCCATTTTGAGCACTTTTCTTCTGGAATGTCTTTTTTCATTGCTTTACTGGGCAACGTAGCAGAAGTAAGTTACATTTGGCATTTTGTGTATGATCGATGAAAATCACCATATCGCAAATGTACGGTCCCTTACTAGATGTCCGCAAATGTTTTTAAAATAGGCCGACGGTCTCGGGCCGTGCCCCGGGGCCAGATCTAACGGGAAGTCATCGAATGAAGTCTCTCGGACATTTGGTTTCAGTTTTATAAAAAGGTCAACATTTTTGTCATTTTTCCGCTGTTCTGGAAAATTCCACCAGATGGAGACTGGCTGCTTATTTCAAATGTACAAAACATCACCAATGTGACATGGCCATTTCTCCTAAACGGAAAAGACTTTGAAGACGAAACTCGGTGAGCACGGGTTTGCCCAAATAGGCTTTTAGCCCAGAAACAAGATGGCGTCGAGGCCTCAACGCTTTTTGAGTTAAGGCCCATTTTCTGGATTGAAGGTAAAAAAATAGAGCGCTAATTCGACCGCTTCACGTCAAAGTACATGAACCTACGGTGTAAGGAAAAAAAGAACCATCCATTTATCTATTGAAATTTAAGAGAAATTGAACAATTGGTGATGGTCAAATAATTATTTATTTTTTTATTCAAAAAAGATATTGATCCAGTTGCGGCGTGTTCAGACGAATCCGTTAACGTGGGTTTCGGAGCTCTGCGAGATTTCTGTGATTTTCTGTGATTTCTGAAATCACACACACACACACACAGTCAATGGTGAGTGACACAGTGTGGGGCTTACAGACACACAGAGCCTGCAATAGTTACCTTCGTTCGAACTATCAAAGAACCGTCAGACCTAGAGCTCTGAAACTTTATATACATGTTCTAGAGCTTAAGTCGATCGTGCACAGTGCGTTATGTCACTCTAGAAGGTTCTCAGACCGAGAAACAGTCTCGTACATTTGCAATGACTTCAATTCATTTTGACCATCGCGAAAATGACCACATTTAGAAAAGTCCCAGAGTCACAAGTCTAGGTGCATTGAAACCGCCTTGGCCCATAGAGACGGACCCTAAAGTTTCTGTCCGGTACCTCATTCAAGGACCCCGTAGCAACAACCGGGAAATGTGGATTTTCAGCACAAATGAAGGTCACTGCTCGGGCTCCGAATGACCTATCGAGAAACTCGGGATTCGGGGTCGCATCAGCTAGGCCTACACACAATGTCGGAACTGGACCCGCAGCTAGAACGTAACTGTGTTTTATATTTTTATTATGGTTTAAGCTGAAGGCGCTGTGAATTATGGGCCTGCTCTGAAATATGTGATAGTTGGCTTCTAAACGAGTTGGAAAAAGTGGGCTTGGTGTCCATTTGTATCAGTTTGGTGTCAGAATGATATCTATTTGACTGATGGACGCTGACTTGCTAGCTGACTTTTGTCCATTTACGATATGTTTAAACAGTGATAAACCATCACCAAATTGACATGCTGAAATAAACACCAACGAGCGATGGAGAGGAACCAGAATCACTGCCCGGCCATCCCGAGTTCAACGAGTCAGTCAATTGGGCATTTCTGCAGTATTTTAGAGCATGTCAAATTCGTGATGGTAAATGACCATTGTAAGACATTGCATATAGACAGCCGTGCACCTGGTGATCGGAACGGGTTACCAGGAGTACATTTTAAAAACGTTTTTTAATGCCTTTAGGGGGGTGAAAGGGGTCCATGGCCGGGTAGGGAGCACCCCCACCCATGCCCATCCAATAGGGGCGCCCCTAGTCATTTTGGACCTTTTTCAAAATATCTTTAAAAATCGAGTCCCACTTATCTCTCATCAGGGTTGATTCAGGGCTTAACATAGTGATATATATCATTTGGTCAGTATAAATGCCATTTGGACATTTCTTATGCCATTTTGACACGGTTCACTGACTTTTGGGTTCGGAAACCGACATCCTATGATCATATAAGGCAAATGGACATAACATCCTAATTTGGCACTTTCAATACTTATGAAATAGCATCTTATGGTATTTGGAGATTTCTTATGCCATTTGGCCATGGTTCACTGACTTTTGACTTCTTATGATAGAATATTGCAAATGGACAAAACATATGCCTTATGGACATATCAATAAAATAAGACAAAGGTATATTCATACAGTTATACATGTATAATTGACCAAAAAATCGAAAGAATTTTGAAAAATGGTCCAGAAAGCACTTTTTTAAGGGGGTGATATATTTTTGAAATCTTTTGAATATTTTTTTGAAATTTTTGCCTTGGGTCTTGACTTGGTGACCATTTGCCATATGAAAATTTACGGTAGAGCGCGCTCACTATCTATGGGATTTTTGGGGTATGACGCTTGGCATTTGCCATATGCCACTTGCCATCAGCTTTGAATGACAATTTGAGTGCTCTTTTTAATCGTGTATATGTTTCGTGCAATGTCAATAACTTGCCATTCATTTTTGTCCATTTCAGGGTTTTTTTCCCTTACTTCTGTTAGTGCAGGGTGAGCTGCACACAGTGGACTTCCTACTAGGGCACACCGGTTTAGCGCTAACAGTATAAATCTGGTTCATAAGCTCCGGGAAAGGACATTGTTTTTTGCACCAGGAAAGGTCACATTGCTTGCCATGGAGCTGGCCAAAATCACAGCTGGTATTTAGGCCTCCTGAGTGGCGCAATGGTCTAAGTCACTGCGTTGCAGTGCTAGCTGTGCCACTAGAGATTCTGGGTTCGAGTCCGGGCTCTGTCACAGCTGGCCACGACCGGGAGACCCATAGGGCGGCGCACAATTGGCCCAGCGTCATCCGGGTCAGGGGAGGGTTTGGCTGGCAGGGATGTCCTTGTCCCATTGCGCACTAGCAACTCTTGTGGCGGGCCGGGTGCAGTGCATGCTGAAACGGTCACCAGGTGTACGGTGTTTCCTCTGACACATTGGTGCGGCTGGCTTCCAGGTTAAATGGGCATTGTGTCAAGAAGCAGTGCGGCTTGGTTGGGTTGTGTTTCGGAGGACGCACGGCTCTCGACCATCGCCTCTCCCAAGTCCGTACGGGAGTTGCAGTGATGAGACAAGACTGTAACTACCAATTGCATACCATGAAAAAGGGGTAAAAAATATAAATAATTATTTTAAAAATCACGGCTGGTGAGAAGGACGAGGACATCTGCCCACTCTTCACAGGATTCGGAGAACCCTTTATGGACGGGCGAGAGGCAGGTTAACTTGAGCCCGTTGTTCCCGGCCCCTGTTGCAGGCCTCCAACAGATGGAGAAGCCACGCTCGATCCAGAGTAGGGATGGAAGGTTGCTGACGTCGACTTCGAAATCATAGGAGTGGGTACTGCGGCCGCAGACACAGGTACCCCCTGTGACGAAGATGCAGGAAGATCAGACTCCAGGATGGAGCAACTGTTAATTGTTTGTATCCTCTCCGGGCCTCTGGCTTTGCGGGAGGCCGTTGTCTATGGCTTCCATGGCTTGTTACATGCGCCAATCGTTGATTGCCATGCTCCTCTTGCTGTGCTCCTTCGATTCCGCTATGAGATGGAGGAGGAGAGGCAGGAGATGGCTCCCCTGGTGAACGGACTCCGGGAAACACCGGCCAGTCAGATAACAACAAACAACAAGGCTGAGATGCATCTGACAAGCGCGAACGCCGTCCAGCCACCGGCGTAGAAAAGGTAAACATTTCACTCTGCGTTTCCCCAGTTTCTTACATAGGCTGGTGACCTACGTGATCAAGGAAGCCACCTCAAGCCTATAATCCTCGGCAAGCAAGCAATTGCCCATTAGAACTCTGAGGAATCCAGTTTGTCCTGAAACAGATTGTAGTAGATACAGCTCCTACAGCTCTGGAACACAGTGGTCTGGTTTGTCCTGAAACAGATCGTAGTAGATACAGCTCCTACAGCTCTGGAACACAGTGGTCTGGTTTGTCCTGAAACAGATCGTAGTAGATACAGCTCCTACAGCTCTGGAACACAGTGGTCTGGTTTGTCCTGAAACAGATCGTAGTAGATACAGCTCCTACAGCTCTGGAACACAGTGGTCTGGTTTGTCCTGAAACAGATCGTAGTAGATACAGCTCCTACAGCTCTGGAACACAGTGGTCTGGTTTGTCCTGAAACAGATCATAGTAGATACAGCTCCTACAGCACTGGAACACAGTGGTCTGGTTTGTCCTGAAACAAAGTGTAGTAGATACAGCTCCTACAGCACTGGAACACAGTGGTCTGGTTTGTCCTGAAACAGATCGTAGTAGATACAGCTCCTACAGCTCTGGAACACAGTGGTCTGGTTTGTCCTGAAACAGTGGGTGATAGCTTCAGCTCCTACAGCTCTGGAACACAGTGGTCTGGTTTGTCCTGAAACAGATCATAGTAGATACAGCTCCTACAGCACTGGAACACAGTGGTCTGGTTTGTCCTGAAACAGTGGGTGATAGCTTCAGCTCCTACAGCTCTGGAACCATTCATTTACTTCTCCAGATAAAGAGGGCTCCATTGGAAAACTCATCTGGGACTAACTTTGTTAGCTTGGTGGCTAGCAGCTTAGCATATCTGTCAAGCAGGCTTCAACCTGTCTGTAATTCTTTGATTTTTTTACCTTTATAGGCTAGTCAGTTAAGAACAAAGTTTTATTTTCAATGACAGCCTAGGAAAAGTGGATTAACTGCCTTGTTCAGAGTGACAGATTTGTACCTTTTCAGCTCGGGGATTCGATCTTGCAACCTTTCGCTTACTAGTCCAACACTAGCCACTAGGCTACCTGCCGCCCCCCCACTCTAACCACTAGGCTAGCTGCCGCCCCTCCGCTCTAACCACTAGGCTACCTGCCGCCCCCCCCACTCTAACCACTAGGCTACCTGCCTCCCCTCCACTCTAACCACTAGGCTACCTGCCTCCCCTCCACTCTAACCACTAGGCTACCTGCCTCCCCTCCACTCTAACCACTAGGCTACCTGCCGCCCCTCCACTCTAACCACTAGGCTACCTTCCTCCCCTCCACTCTAACCACTAGGCTACCTGCCGCCCCTCCACTCTAACCACTAGGCTACCTGCCGCCCCTCCACTTTAACCGCTAGGCTACCTGCCGCCCCTCCACTCTAACCGCTAGGCTACCTGCCGCCCCTCCACTCTAACCGCTAGGCTACCTGGCGCCCCTCCACTCTAACCGCTAGGCTACCTGCCGCCCCTCCACTCTAACCGCTAGGCTACCTGCCGCCCCTCCACTCTAACCGCTAGGCTACCTGGCCCCCCTCCAATCTAACCACTAGGCTACCTGCCTCCCCTCCACTCTAACCACTGGGCTACCTGCCGCCCCTCCACTCTAACCGCTAGGCTAGCTGCCGCCCCTCCACTCTAACCGCTAGGCTACCTGCAGCCCCGTTAAGCGGGATTCCAGGACAAGAAATAGTGGTTCTAGCTGTTGAAAGCTAACAGCGTCGCAGAATCGATGCAAAAACAAGTTCTGTATTTGATATTTAAGAATATTATGTTTTAGTCAAAAATAACAAACTAAGTGTTTCCATTATACAGGCAGACTGCCTGCCTGACAGTTTGTCTGTCTGTCTGTAGTCTCTCTCTGTCTGTCTGCAGTATCTGTCTGTAGTCTGTCTACCTGTTTAACCTGTTTGACCGTCTGTCTGGCTTTTTACATTTTTTACATTTGACATTTTAGTCATTTTAGCAGACGCTCTTATCCAGAGCGACTTACAGTAGTGAATATATACATTTCATTTCATGCATTTTTTTTGTTTTTGTACTGACTGTCTGCCTGTCTATCAAAGCTTTAGTGAGTATCACCTTAGAACAACTAAATTCTTTTGTATTTATTTTGATGTTTTGATATGCATGTGTGTTTTTGTTTCAATTGCAGTTTATCTTTATATTAGTGTAAGAATTCTTAAACCAAGTTATAGTATAATAAACATTGTGTCAATCTTTCATGTTATTATCAGTAGTTGAATCAAAACACACTCAGGTAACCCTCCAGGATTATCAGTAGTTGAATCAAAACACATTCAGGTAACCCTCCAGGATTATCAGTAGTTGAATCAAAACACATTCAGGTAACCCTCCAGGATTATCAGTAGTTTAATCAAAACACACTCAGGTAACCCTCCAGGATTATCAGTAGTTGAATCAAAACACATTCAGGTAACCCTCCAGGATTATCAGTAGTTGAATCAAAACACATTCAGGTAACCCTCCAGGATTATCAGTAGTTTAATCAAAACACACTCAGGTAACCCTCCAGGATTATCAGTAGTTGAATCAAAACACATTCAGGTAACCCTCCAGGATTATCAGTAGTTGAATCAAAACACATTCAGGTAACCCTCCAGGATTATCAGTAGTTGAATCAAAACACATTCAGGTAACCCTCCAGGATTATCAGTAGTTGAATCAAAACACATTCAGGTAACCCTCCAGGATTATCAGTAGTTTAATCAAAACACATTCAGGTAACCCTCCAGGATTATCAGTAGTTGAATCAAAACACATTCAGGTAACCCTCCAGGATTATCAGTAGTTTAATCAAAACACACTCAAGTAACCCTCCAGGATTATCAGTAGTTGAATCAAAACACATTCAGGTAACCCTCCAGGATTATCAGTAGTTGAATCAAAACACACTCAGGTAACCCTCCAGGATTATCAGTAGTTGAATCAAAACACATTCAGGTAACCCTCCAGGATTATCAGTAGTTGAATCAAAACACACTCAGGTATCGCTCCAGGATTATCAGTAGTTGAATCAAAAATACTTTTGGAAGTCTCCATCTATGAATTTTGCACAGTCCTTGACAGAGTCTAGAAAGGCAGATATGTCACTAGTAGGACAGGCATTACTGGTATAAAGGTCACCATAGAATTCTGAAACATATTTTGAAATATCTTTGGGGTTTTCATTTTCTTTGCCATCTATATTGAGCTTATGAATAGATGTAAATTCAGATTGTTTTTTTCTAAATTGTATTTTTTTCACCTTCCTCCAACCATCTCCTTCTTGATCTTACCCCTTTTTGCTCTCTCTTCATACATTCAGTCCAATGCCCCTTTTGCTCTCTCTTCATACATTCAGTCCAATGCCCCTTCTGCTCTCTCTTCATACATTCAGTCCAATGCCCCTTCTGCTCTCTCTTCATACATTCAGTCCAATGCCCCTTCTGCTCTCTCTTCATACATTCAGTCCAATGCCCCTTTTGCTCTCTCTTCATACATTCAGTCCAATGCCCCTGCTGCTCTCTCTTCATACATTCAGTCCAATGCCCCTTCTGCTCTCTCTTCATACATTCAGTCCAATGCCCCTTCTGCTCTCTCTTCATACATTCAGTCCAATGCCCCTTCTGCTCTCTCTTCATACATTCAGTCCAATGCCCCTTCTGCTCTCTCTTCATACATTCAGTCCAATGCCCCTTCTGCTCTCTCTTCATATATTCAGTCCAATGTCCCTTTCGCTCTCTCTTCATACATTCAGTCCAATGCCCCTTTTTGCTCTCTCTTCATACATTCAGTCCAATGCCCCTTCTGCTCTCTCTTCATACATTCAGTCCAATGCCCCTTTTGCTCTCTCTTCATACATTCAGTCCTATGTCCCTTTCGCTCTCTCTTCATACATTCAGTCCAATGCCCCTTCTGCTCTCTCTTCATACATTCAGTCCAATGCCCCTTTTTGCTCTCTCTTCATACATTCGGTCCATTTGTAGTTGTAAAGAGAATAACTGACCCTTTCCTTCTTCATCAAGGTCCTCCATAGAGATTAGAGAAAGTATTTCCTTAACAAGTTTATCTTCCCTTAATCTTTTAAGTTCAGCAATTTCTTTACCTCTCTTCATGGCTGTTTGTCTTATTTCATACTTCATTCATTCCCAATATTTCCCATAAGACTTAAATAGTTGGGCTTTCCTCCAATGTTCTTGTATAATATCTTTGGCATCCATCTTGAAATGATCCTCTTCCAACAGTCTACTATTGAGTTTCCAATAACTCCGATTCGGTTTAACTTCAGATCCATTCATATTTAAAGATAAGAATATAACTTTATGATCAGTAAGAATTGATGGTTCAATTGAATACCTTGACTACAGAATTATCTAATGAATTAGAAATCAACCAGAAGTCAATTCTTGAATGTCCTTGTTACTCCAAGTGAAGTCCTTTTCATCAGGATAGTTACATCTCCAAATATCGACTAATCCAAGACCAAGACATAGGTTATTAAACTCAGGATTAACTATGCAGGATCTGTTAGGAGGGGGATATCTGTCAATCATCACATTAGATACAGAATTAAAATCTCCACCTAAGATCATTTTGATATCCTGAAATACACCTATAACTCTATTAATTTCTTCTTCAAATTCTTGAAATAATATCTTGTTGTTTTGTTTGTTGTTGGATGCATAAATATTCCCTAATAAAAACATTTCACTGTTGAAATTTACTGTTAAAATTAACCAACGACCAGAGTGGTGAGTCTTACTACCGATGACCTTCCCTTTAAATGCACCTCTTAAAACTGTTACACCTGCAGAGTGGTGAGTCTTACTACTGATGACCTCCCCTTTAAATGCACCTCTTAAAACTGCTACACCTGCAGAGTGGTGAGTCTTACTACCGATGACCGTCCCTTTAAATGCACCTCTTAAAACTGTTACACCTGCAGAGTGGTGAGTCTTACTACCGATGACCTCCCCTTTAAATGCACCTCTTAAAACTGCTACACCTGCAGAGTGGTGAGTCTTACTACCGATGACCGTCCCTTTAAATGCACCTCTTAAAACTGCTACACCTGCAGAGTGGTGAGTCTTACTACTGATGACCTCCCCTTTAAATGCACCTCTTAAAACTGCTACACCTGCAGAGTGGTGAGTCTTACTACCGATGACCGTCCCTTTAAATGCACCTCTTAAAACTGCTACACCTGCAGAGTGGTGAGTCTTACTACTGATGACCTCCCCTTTAAATGCACCTCTTAAAACTGTTACACCTGCAGAGTGGTGAGTCTTACTACTGATGACCTCCCCTTTAAATGCACCTCTTAAAACTGCTACACCTGCAGAGTGGTGAGTCTTACTACTGATGACCTCCCCTTTAAATGCACCTCTTCAAACTGTTACACCTGCAGAGTGGTGAGTCTTACTACCGATGACCTCCCCTTTAAATGCACCTCTTAAAACTGCTACACCTGCAGAGTGGTTGTAGCCATATGATAACCAGATATCGTTACCCCATTGATTTTTCCAAAAAGATAGATCGGAAGAACAAGCATGAGTCTCTTGTAAAAAGTAAAAGTCTGCATTAAACCGTTTTCAAGACAGGAAAATAGCCTTACGTTTGAGTAAATGACGAATACCCCTGACATTAATTAAACAAAGAGATAAAGACATAAACTTCATCCAACAACCTTGTTATGCTAATATGAGCTTTTCCTAAGAATATATATAACTCAAAAGGATTTCCATCCCATTATTAACCTCTCCAACAAAAACACAAACAAATACTGGTCATAAAGTTACCAAAGTATTGTTACTCCCACAAGGGGGAGACATTGTGTAGACTTTACAATAAGCAGTTATTCTCCCATAGTTAGTGTTTAGTTGACCAGTTCTCAGGTCAGCCTTTTCTCATTCAAGTGTTTGGGTCCATTTTTTATAATAAAAGGCTGCTTTTCACCTGGTAATCAGTTTTTTTTTGGCGTGACAGTTCTGTCCGAGTTAGACTTTGGCTTTCTCTCAAATGTTCTGATTTGGCCGCGTTTCTTTCCCATCGATGAGCACTCTTTCACTGGTTAAAAAAATGCAGTTTTCCCTGCCTTTCGAGCTGCAGCCACCATCGGCCACAGTTTCTCTCTTGTCAATTTGTCTGCTGAGGTCAGATCCTCCGTGAACCTCAATTTTTGCTTGATGGAGGAATTCACAATTCTTCGCTCGCATCCAGAGAAGATCCCGTGTAGATCTGTTGGTGAACCGGATGATGGTTGTCCTCGGTCTCTTGTCTTGATCCTTGAGTCTTCCCAAACGATGAACGATGTCTACATTTCCCTGAAGTTTGGCTTTTGATTCGGGAATGACAGCTCCACAGATGTCAACAACTCTGCATTTGATGTTCTCACCTGCCTGCTCTGGAATTACATGGAGCCTCAGGTTCCACCTGCGCTGGTATCTCTCCGCCTCATTCACCTTTTGCTCGAGTTCAGCCAACTTCTTTTCATTTTCCTGGCAGATAACTTCCACTTTCTTTATGAACATTTTGAAGTTTTTCACTTCTCCAAAGATAAAGTCAACAGATTTTTTTATGGCCTCAGTTTTCATCGTATTCTCCCTAACCGTGACCTCCAAGCCATTTGCCCTTTCATCTATCTTTGCTGTCAAAAGCATTACAATATTATTTTGCATCTCAAGAAGTGACATACCCTCTTGGACTCTCATCTTTTTCCCCTGGGGCTTGACTGGAGTGCCGGGGTCGTAAGGTAACGGCCTGACCTGGGGACTGGAGGGGCGCAAGTTGTGAGCATTGTTGTCCGTGCTCACCACATTTTCCTCTCCCATTGCAGTATTTCCCCCCCACAGTTACATTCTGAAGAGGAGTACCCAAAATCATACCATCTTTTGTGGTTAATTGTCCATCTGACGATCTCTCCATTTCTTTCCTTTTGGTTCTGGTCGTGGCAGTTTCCATGTACATTCGACAAGCTAGTTTTTGAGCTAGCTAGCTAGCTTATCTGGCTATCTAGTGTTGTCGCAAACTTCGTTTTAGAGGTGAATAACTTGCAGAAAGTAATCAATTACTTTGGTAAACAAACTAAACCATATTCATACAGTGTTTTATGACCGTAGAAATGACCCAATGGTCATATTTGGGTAAGGAAATCCAATAATTCCTTCAGCTACCAAAACAAATTATCTGCACTGACCGCCATCTTGCGGTCACAGCAGGTCACGGTGTGTAGGCTGCCTGTTAGCTAGCTAGCTATCTACAGCAGGTTACTGTGTGTAGGCTGCTTGTTAGCTAGCTAGCTATCTACAGCAGGTTGCTGTGTGTAGGCTGCCTGTTAGCTAGCTAGCTATCTACAGCAGGTTACTGTGTGTAGGCTGCCTGTTAGCTAGCTAGCTATCTACAGCAGGTCACAGTGTGTAGGCTGCCTGTTAGCTAGCTAGCTATCTACAGCAGGTTACTGTGTGTAGGCTGCCTGTTAGCTAGCTAGCTATCTACAGCAGGTCACAGTGTGTAGGCTGCCTGTTAGCTAGCTAGCTATCTACAGCAGGTTGCTGTGTGTAGGCTGCCTGTTAGCTAGCTAGCTATCTACTTTACATACTGTAACGACCCTGGGTTTATTAGCGCGGATATCGACTCTGCCGCTTGAGCATGCATTTCCTGCACAGTCGATAGCGTGCTGGACTCCGGGCTAGAAGGTCGAGGGTTCCAGACCTGCTCTCTGCCTA
Source organism: Salmo salar (assembly GCF_965601325.2). Lineage (NCBI taxonomy): Eukaryota > Metazoa > Chordata > Actinopteri > Salmoniformes > Salmonidae > Salmo > Salmo salar. The sequence goes on along the minus strand of NC_138301.1, from coordinate 124,786,852 downwards.
TTTCATTACAATACTATAGCTAAGAGAAATATCATCAGCTAGTTAAAGTCATATTAGCTTGTTATCTTGATGTAGGCCTATTTATTATTGTAAATGAAAAACTCGTCCTCCAATGCAATTGTAGATAACAGCAATGGAAGACAGCAAAGACTCCAGCCACCCTAGTCATAGACTGTTCTCTCTGCTACCGCACGGCAAGCGGTATCGGAGCGCCAAGTCTTGTTCCAAAAGGTTCCTTAACAGCTTCTACCCCCAAACCACAAGACTGCTGAACAATTAATCAAAATGGAACACCCGGACTATTTACACTAACAGCCCCCCCACCCCTTTGTTTTAACACTACTCCTACTAACTGTTTATTATCTATGCATAGTCACTTTACCCCTACCTACAAGTACAAATTACCTTGACTAACCTGTACCCCCGGACATTGACTCAGTACCGGTACCTCCTGTATATAGCGTCGTTATTGTTATATAATTGTGTAATTTTTTATACATTTTTTTTTTTTACTTTAGTTTATTTAGTAAATATTTTCTTAACTCTAAGTAAGCATTTCACGGTAAGGTCTGTTGTATTCGGCTCATGTGACAAGTACAATTTGATTTGATTGAGGTTTTATGGGTATTATGACATACTGTGATACTCAATTGCCACGTGTGCTCTAGCCAACAGCGCTATCTGCACTCTGTTGGCTAGAAAGCATGTATAGCCTACATGATGAGATTATTATTATGAACAAATGAGCTGGATCATTTTTACTCGTCAAACGGCAGCCAAGCATCGATTATCATCTCATATAATATAATCATATAATCATATATATATATATCATATAATCATATAATCACATATATATATATATATATATATATCATATCATATCATATAATCACCAGAATAAGTGTCACACCCTTATCTGTTTCACCTGTCTTTGTGATTGTCCCCCACCCCCCTCCAGGTGTCGTCATCTTCCCCATTATCCCCTGGGTATTTATACCTGTGTTCTCTGTTTGTCGGTTGCCAGTTCGTCTTGTTTGTTCTAGTCAACCAGCGGTTTTGTCTCAGGTCCTGCTTGTCCCCAGTCTCTCTCTTTCTCGCCCTCCTGGTTTTGACCCTTGCCTGTCCTGACTCTGAGCCTGCCTGCCTGACCACTCTGCCTGCCTGCGTCCTGTACCTTTGCCCCACCTCTGGATTATTGACCTCTGCCTACCCTGACCCTGAGCCTGCCTGCCATCCGGTACCTTTGCCCCACCTCTGGATTATTGACCTCTGCCTACCCTGAGCCTCCCTGCCATTCGGTACCGTTGCCCCACCTCTGGTTTACTGACCCCTGCCTACCCTGACCCTGAGCCTGCCTGCCTGCCATCCGGTACCTTTGCCCCACCTCTGGATTATTGAGCTCTGCCTGCCTTGACCTTTGCCCCTGTTGGATTATTAAACCATTGATTTAATTCAACGTTGTCTGCATCTGGGTCTTACCTTCATATTATCATTATTATCATATAATATAATCATATAATCACATATATATATATATATCATATAATATAATCATATAATCATATATATCATATAATCATATAATCATATATATATATCATATAATATAATCATATAATCATATATATATCATATCATATAATCATATATATATATATATCATATAATATAATCATATAATCATATATATATATATCATATCATATAATCATATATATATATATCATATAATATAATCATATAATCATATATATATATCATATCATATAATCATATATATATATATATCATATAATATAATCATATAATCATATATATATATAATATAATCATATATATATATATATCATATAATAAGACCCTCGATATTTATTGGAAAGGAGCATCAAGCTCATCACCTTGAACTTTCACCACCCTGTGAAGTTCATCATAATTCATTAAATCTGTGACACTGTTGTCCTGTTGAGAAGCTTTGCTGGTGACACGGTCTGTGATTTATTTAGAATTCAATTCAAATCAAATCAAGTTGTATTTCTCACATGCTCCGAATACAACAGAATACAGTGAAATGCTTACTTACAAGCCCTCAACCAACAATGCTTAAAGAAGTTTTAAGAAAAATGCATAAAAGTTAGTGGCATGTAGAAAATAGAAAATAAATGTAACAAATAATTAAACAGCAGCAGTAAAATACAAGCGAGGCTATATACATTTACATTTAAGTCATTTAGCAGACGCTCTTATCCAGAGCGACTTACAAAATGGTGCATTCACCTTATGATATCCAGTGGAACAACCACTTTACAATAGTGCATCTAAATATTTTAAGGGGGGGGGGGGGGGGTTAGAAGGATTACTTTATCCTATCCTAGGTATTCCTTAAAGAGGTGGGGTTTCAGGCGTCTCCGGAAGGTGGTGATTGACTCCGCTGTCCTGGCGTCGTGAGGGAGCTTGTTCCACCATTGGGGTGCCAGAGCAGCGAACAGTTTTGACTGGGCTGAGCGGGAACTGTGCTTCCTCAGAGGTAGGGGGGCCAGCAGGCCAGAGGTGGATGAACGCAGAGCCCTTGTTTGGGTGTAGGGCCTGATCAGAGCCTGAAGGTATGGAGGTGCCGTTCCCTTCACAGCTCCGTAGGCAATCACCATGGTCTTGTAGCGGATGCGAGCTTCAACTGGAAGCCAGTGGAGAGAGCGGAGGAGCGGGGTGACGTGAGAGAACTTGGGAAGGTTGAACACCAGATGGGCTGCGGCGTTCTGGATGAGTTGTAGGGGTTTAATGGCACAGGCAGGGAGCCCAGCCAACAGCGAGTTGCAGTAATCCAGACGGGAGATGACAAGTGCCTGGATTAGGACCTGCGCCGCTTCCTGTGTGAGGCAGGGTCGTACTCTGCGAATGTTGTAGAGCATGAACCTACAGGATCGGGTCACCGCCTTGATGTTAGTGGAGAACGACAGGGTGTTGTCCAGGGTCACGCCAAGGCTCTTAGCACTCTGGGAGGAGGACACAAGGGAGTTGTCAACCGTGATGGCGAGATCATGGAACGGGCAGTCCTTCCCCGGGAGGAAGAGCAGCTCCGTCTTGCCGAGGTTCAGCTTGAGCTGGTGATCCGTCATCCACACTGATATGTCTGACAGACATGCAGAGATGCGATTCGCCGCCTGGTTATCAGAAGGGGGAAAGGAGAAGATTAATTGTATGTCGTCTGCATAGCAATGATAGGAGAGACCATGTGAGGATATGACAGAGCCAAGTGACTTGGTGTATAGTGAGAATAGGAGAGGGCCTAGAACAGAGCCCTGGGGGACACCAGTGGTGAGAGCACGTGGTGCGGAGACAGATTCTCGCCACGCCACCTGGTAGGAGCGACCTGTCAGGTAGGACGCAATCCAAGCGTGGGCCGCGCCGGAGATGCCCAACTCGGAGAGGGTGGAGAGGAGGATCTGATGGTTCACAGTATCAAAGGCAGCAGATAGGTCTAGAAGTATGAGAGCAGAGGAGAGAGAGTTAGCTTTAGCAGTGCGGAGAGCCTCCGTGACACAGAGAAGAGCAGTCTCAGTTGAATGCCCAGTCTTGAAACCTGACTGATTAGGATCAAGAAGGTCATTCTGAGAGAGATAGCAGGAGAGCTGGCCAAGGACGGCACGTTCAAGAGTTTTGGAGAGAAAAGAAAGAAGGGATACTGGTCTGTAGTTGTTGACATCGGAGGGATCGAGTGTAGGTTTTTTCAGAAGGGGTGCAACTCTCGCTCTCTTGAAGACGGAAGGGACGTAGCCAGCGGTCAAGGATGAGTTGATGAGCGAGGTGAGGAAGGGGAGAAGGTCTCCGGAAATGGTCTGGAGAAGAGAGGAGGGGATAGGGTGAAGTGGGCAGGTTGTTGGGCGGCCGGCCGTCACAAGACGCGAGATTTCATCTGGAGAGAGAGGGGAGAAAGAGGTCAAAGCACAGGGTAGGGCAGTGTGAGCAGGACCAGCGGTGTCGTTTGACTTAGCAAACGAGGATCGGATATCGTCAACCTTCTTTTCAAAATGGTTGACGAAGTCATCCGCAGAGAGGGAGGAGGGGGGGGGGAGGGGGAGGAGGATTCAGGAGGGAGGAGAAGGTAGCAAAGAGCTTCCTAGGGTTAGAGGCAGATGCTTGGAATTTAGAGTGGTAGAAAGTGGCTTTAGCAGCAGAGACAGAAGAGGAGAATGTAGAGAGGAGTGAGTGAAAGGATGCCAGGTCCGCAGGGAGGCGAGTTTTCCTCCATTTCCGCTCGGCTGCCCGGAGCCCTGTTCTGTGAGCTCGTAGTGAGTCGTCGAGCCACGGAGCAGGAGGGGAGGACCGAGCCGGCCTGGAGGATAGGGGACAGAGAAAATCAAAGGATGCAGAAAGGGAGGAGAGGAGGGTTGAGGAGGCAGAATCAGGAGATAGGTTGGAGAAGGTTTGAGCAGATCGAAGAGATGATAGGATGGAAGAGGAGAGAGTAGCGGGAGAGAGAGAGCGAAGGTTGGGACGGCGCAATACCATCCGAGTAGGGGCAGAGTGAGAAGTGTTGGATGAGAGCAAGAGGGAAAAGGATACAAGGTAGTGGTCGGAGATTTGGAGGGGAGTTGCAATGAGATTAGTGGAAGAACAGCATCTAGTAAAGATGAGGTCAAGCGTATTGCCTGCCTTGTGAGTAGGGGGGGGAAGGTGAGAGGGTGAGGTCAAAAGAGGAGAGGAGTGGAAAGAAGGAGGCAGAGAGGAATGAGTCAAAGGTAGACGTGGGGAGGTTAAAGTCACCCAGAACTGTGAGAGGTGAGCCATCCTCAGGAAAGGAACTTATCAAGGCGTCAAGCTCATTGATGAACTCTCCAAGGGAACCTGGAGGGCGATAAATGATAAGGATGTTAAGCTTGAAAGGGCTGGTAACTGTGACAGCATGGAATTCAAATGAGGAGATAGACAGATGGGTCAGGGGAGAAAGAGAGAATGTCCACTTGGGAGAGATGAGGATTCCAGTGCCACCACCCCGCTGGCTCGATGCTCTAGGGGTATGCGAGAACACGTGGGCAGACGAAGAGAGAGCAGTAGGAGTAGCAGTGTTAGCTGTGGTAATCCATGTTTCCGTCAGCGCCAGGAAGTCTAGGGACTGGAGGGTAGCATAGGCTGAGATGAACTCAGCCTTGTTGGCTGCAGACCGGCAGTTCCAGAGGCTGCCGGAGACCTGGGGGTATATACAGGGGGTACCGGTTAGTCGAGGATCAATGCACACTTAACCAGCATGGCTCCCACAGCATTCTGCAGCGATACGCCATCCTATCTGGTTTGAGCTTAGTGGGACTATCATTTGTTTTTCAACAGTACAATGACCCAACACACCTCCAGGGTGTGTAAGGGCTATTTGACCAAGAAGGAGAGTGATGGAGTGCTGCATCAGATGACCTGGCCTCCATAATCACCCGACCTCAACTCAATTGAGATGGTTTGAGATGAGTTGGACCGTAGAGTGAAGGAAAAGCAGCCAACAAGTGCTCAGCGTATGTGGGAACTCCTTCAAGACCATTTGAAAAGCATTCCAGGTGAAGCTGGTTGAGAGAATGCCAAGACTGTTGAAAGCTGTCATCAAGGCAAAGGGTGGCTACTTTTAAGAATCTCAAATATAAAATACATTTTGATTTGTTTTAACACTTTTTTGGTTCCTACATGATTCTTTTTAGTTTTGATTTCTTCAATATTATTCTACAATGTAGAAAATAGTAAAGATAAATAAAAACCCATGAATGAGTAGGTGTGTCCAAACTTGTGACTGGTACTTGTATACAAATATTTAGATACAGACACAACACAGAGATATGAAATGAAAAATTGCTAATTTGAGAAATTTACATCCATATGCATTCATATCCAACTGGCACCATCAATAAAGGACTGATATTGGTCAATTGAGCCACATTTTACGTGTCCTTAAAAACAGCCTATAACAAATTACCAAAACACTATTCCTTGTGTTTCGATGTGTAGCGTATGCAAAACTTTACAGACAATTTTTTATTGTTTTTTTAGGCATTATCTCGGTAGATAATGCAGTCGGCATTTGATTGTAAGGAATTCTAGGTCAGGTGGACAAAAGGACTTTAGTTCCTGTATGTTGTTATGATTACACCATGAGTCGTTAATCATAAGGCATACACCCCCGCCCTTCTTCTTGCCAGAGAGATGTTTGTTTCTGTCGGCGCGATGCGTGAAGAAACCGGGTGGCTGTACCGACTCTGACAACATATCCCGAGTGAGCCATGTTTCCGTGAAACAGAGAACGTTACAATCTCTGATGTCTTTCTGGAAGGCAACTCGTGCCCTAATTTCATCCACCTCATTGTCTAGAGATTGGACATTGACGAGTAATATGCTCGGGAGCGGTGGATGGTGTACTCACCTTCTGAGTCTGACCAGTAGGCCGCTCCGTCTGTTGGTAAATTGACGTCATTTTTACATTCAATAGTTCTTCCCGGCTGTATGTAATAACACTTGAGATTTTCTGGGTTAACAATGTAAGAAAAAATATGTAAACTAATTATGCATAGTTTCCTAAGGACCTGAAGCGAGGCGACCATCTCTGTTGGTGCCATCATGTGACTCACCACCTGGATTCGGTCTTATGTAGCAACATTTTAAATGGTGTTTTTTACATTGGATAAAAGTAGACTCAGAGCTACAAAATGGTATATCACACACTACAGTTTAGGAAACAATGGGAAAGTAATTCTGCTTTGAAAGTTGATAAACTTGTAAACTCACTTTTGAGAAAATGGCCTTTGAATGTTTTGGTACCTACTGGAGAGCTCTTCTTTGTCTCCACCCATTCAGCATCGTTCACACCCTCTTAAGCTTTAGCCCCACCCATCTCGTTTCACTCTCGGAGCGTTCAGACGCTCTGGCCAATGATTTGTTTACCTCTGGATAACATGAAAACAGCCTAACCAGCTCTGCTGGCAACAATTTCATTAAGCTTTTTTGCCGAAGTTTACTGACACCGGCCATATTCAACGGTTGCTGTACACTTTAGCTTAAGACATGTAGCTAGTTAGCAAGATAAACAATGAACCTACCTAGGTAAACAATGAACCTAGCTAGGTAAACAATGAACCTAGCTAGGTAAACAATGACCCTAGCTAGGTAAACAACGTGTAAGATCACACACGTCACATAACGTTAGTTAACGAGCCAGCCAGCTAACGCTAACTAGTTAAAAAACAATGAACATAGTGCCAAATCATGTCGTTATTGCCCTGCATCTGCTGGAGGCTAATCAACCAGGTTTAATGTTGGCTAGCTAACATACGGCTCTAACTAGAAAAGAAAACACCTCTGGTATACGAATAATAAAGTCAGCTAGGGAGCCAGCCAGCTAACGCTAGCTAGCTAGCTAACGGTACACTTTAGCTTGAAATTAAACCACTTTCTGTCAAAATTAAAAATGTGTAGTATCTGAAAATGTAGCTAGCTAACGCTAGACTATCTTACCTGTATACATCATCATGCATGATGGACGCGTCTCCCTGTCACGGACGCCATACCACAGTTGCCCTTAGTTTAAAGATGTAATCCGGAGACAGGTGTTTCCTCCATCTCTTTAGCTATCACACTCTAATTCCACTGATTTCAAAACTTGATCCTCCAGAAAGTGGAGTGCAACACTTATGCAGCTCCACTTTAAAATACATTTTAACAAAAGCTGCGCTCAACAGTATTACCAACACAGACTGACCAGCTCAAATATGGCAGACCAATCTGAACTCCTCTCTCGGCATGTCCAGCCCACTCATTATCTCAGCCAATCATGGCCAGTGGGAAGGTTGCCGGCTTTTTCTGTGGCTAAACCAACTAGGCTCGTAATTTAACAATTTCATTAGCATTTACAGATGGCATACAAGTTTATTATTAAGCACATGAAAGTTCACATGTTCCAGAAGGCATTTCTGCCTCCCCCCCCCCCTCAATTATTATTCTTTTTTTTTTAAATGGCTCTCCTGTGAAGTCGTGACTTCCGACATATGCCTAATTTCCTGAAACGGGTCACATATCAAAAGTAAGTCAAGTCATTGTTTATAGGGAAAATACGAGCAGAAGAGCTAATGTAAACCAGGGAAATAATGCACTACCATGCCCTGTGCCCCCCCCCCCCCCCAAAACCACACAACCCTCCCCTATTTTGGACCACCCCTCCCCCTGTAAATGTCGATCTGTCCCTAAACGAAAATGCTTCTTTGTAAATTATGTGTTATACAGTGGGCTCCAAAATTACTGGCACACCTGACTGGCAATGCACAAACAATACTTAAACATATATAAACAATATAATTATAGAGATAAACTCAAAATACCAACATGTGAAAAATACTGTACTTAATTAAATTACTTAACGTAATTTTGGAGCCCACTGTAAATTATGTCTGAGTGTTTGTATTTGTATTTATTATGGATCCCCATTGGAACTCTTCCTGGGGTTCAGCAAAATTAAGGCAGTTTATACCATTTTAAAAGCATTACAATACATTCACATATTTCACAACAGACTGTGTGCCTTCAGGCCCCTACTCCACCACTACCACACATCTACCGTACTGAGTTCCCTGAATTCCTATCGGACCTTGTAGTCATAGCAGATAATATTCAAATTTTTGGTGACTTTAATATTCACATGGAAAAGTCCACAGACCCACTCCAAAAGTATTTCGGAGCCATCATCGACTCAGTGGGTTTTGTCCAACATGTCTCTGGACCTACTCACTGCCACAGTCATACTCTGGACCTAGTTTTGTCCCATGGAATAAATGTTGTGGATCTTAATGTTTTTCCTCATAATCCTGGATTATCGGACCACCATTTTATTGCGTTTGCAATTGCAACAAATAATCTGCTCAGACCCCAACAAAGGAGCATTAAAAGTTGTGCTATAAATTCTCAGACAACCCAAAGATTCCTTGATGGCCTTCCAGACTCCCTCTGCCTACCCAAGGACGTCAGAGGACGAAAATCAGTTAACCACCTAACTGAGGAACTCAATTTAACCTTGCGCAATACCCTAGATGCAGTTGCACCCACTAAAAACTAAAAACATCTGTCATAAGAAACTAGCTGCCTGGTATACAGAAAATACACGAGCTCTGAAGCAAGCTTCCAGAAAATTGGAACGGAAATGGCGCCACACCAAACTGGAAGTCTTCCGACTTGCTTGGAAAGACAGTACCGTGCAGCATCGAAGAGCCCTCACTGCTGCTCGATCATCCTATTTTTCCAACTTAATTGAGGAAAATAAGAACAATCCGAAATTTCTTTTTGATACTGTCGCAAAGCTAACTAAAAAGCAGCCTTCGCAAATGGAGGATGGCTTTCACTTCAGCAGTAATACATTTATGAACTTCTTTGAGGAAAAGATCATGATCATTAGAAAGCAAATTACGGACTCCTCTTTAAATCTGGGTATTCCTCCAAAGCTCCATTGTCCTGAGTCTACACAACTCTGCCAGGACCTAGGATCAAGGGAGATACTAAAGTGTTTTAGTACTATATCTCTTGACACAATGATGAAAATAATCATGGCCTCCAAACCCTCAAGCTGCATACTGGACCCTATTCCAACTAAACTACTGAAAGAGCTGCTTCCTGTGCTTGGCCCTCCTATGTTGAACATAATAAACGGCTCTCTATCCACCGGATGTGTACCAAGCTCACTAAAAGTGGCAGTAATAAAGCCTCTCTTGAAAAAGCCGAATCTTGACCCAGAAATTATAAAAAACTATCGGCCTATATCGAATCTTCCATTCCTCTCAACATTTTTTGAAAAAGCTGTTGCACAGCAACTCACTGCCTTCCTGAAGACAAACAATGTATACGAAACGCTTCAGTCTGGTTTTAGACCCCATCATAGCACTGAGACTGCACTTGTGAAGGTGGTAAATGACCTTTTAATGACGTCAGACCGAGGCTCTGCATCTGTCCTCGTGCTCCTAGATCTTAGTGCCACTTTTTATACCATCGATCACCACATTCTTTTGGAGAGATTGGAAACCCAAATTGGTCTACATGGACAAGTTCTGGCCTGGTTTAGATCTTATCTGTCGGAAAGATATCAGTTTGTCTCTGTGAATGGTTTGTCCTCTGACAAATCAATTGTAAATTTCGGTGTTCCTCAAGGTTCCGTTTTAGGACCACTATTGTTTTCACTATATATTTTACCTCTTGGGGATGTCATTCGAAAACATAATGTTAAATTTCACTGCTATGCGGACGACACACAGCTGTACATTTCAATGAAACATGGTGAAGCCCCAAAATTGCCCTCGCTAGAAGCCTGTGTTTCAGACATAAAGAAGTGGATGGCTGCAAACGTTCTACTTTTAAACTCAGACAAAACAGAGATGCTTGTTCTAGGTCCCAAGAAACAAAGAGATCTTCTGTTGAATCTGACAATTAATCTGGATGGTTGTACAGTCGTCTCAAATAAAACTGTGAAGGACCTCGGCGTTACTCTGGACCCTGATCTCTCTTTTGAAGAACATATCAAGACTGTTTCAAGGACAGCTTTTTTCCATCTACGTAACATTGCAAAAATCTGAAACTTTCTGTCCAAAAATGACGCAGAAAAATGAATCCATGCTTTTGTTACTTCTAGGCTGGACTACTGCAATGCTCTACTTTCCGGCTACCTGGATAAAGCACTAAATAAACTTCAGTTAGTGCTAAATACGGCTGCTAGAATCCTGACTAGAACCAAAAAATGTGATCATATTACTCCAGTGCTAGCCTCCCTACACTGGCTTCCTGTTAAGGCAAGGGCTGATTTCAAGGTTTTACTGCTAACCTACAAAGCATTACATGGGCTTGCTCCTACCTATCTTTCCGATTTGGTCCTGCCGTACATACCTACACGTACGCTACGGTCACAAGACGCGGGCCTCCTAATTGTCCCTAGAATTTCTAAGCAAACGGCTGGAGGCAGGGCTTTCTCCTATAGAGCTCCATTTTTATGGAATGGTCTGCCTACCAATGTGAGAGACGCAGACTCAGTCTCAACCTTTAAGTCTTTACTGAAGACTCATCTCTTCAGTAGGTCCTATGATTAAGTATAGTCTGGCCCAGGAGTGTGAAGGTGAACGGAAAGGCTGGAGCAACGAACCGCCCTTGCTGTCTCTGCCTTGCCGGTTCCCCTCTCTCCACTGGGATTCTCTGCCTGTAACCCTATTACAGGGGCTGAGTCACTGGCGTACTGGTGTTCTTCCATGCCGTCCATGGGAGGGGTGCGTCACTTGAGTGGGCTGAGTCACTGACGTGGTCTTCCTGTCTGGGTTGGCGCCCCCCCCCCCCCCCCCTCCCTTGGGTTGTGCCGTGGCGGAGATCGTTGTGGGCTATACTCTGCCTTGTCTTAGGACAGTAAGTTGGTGGTTGGAGACATCCCTCTAGTGGTGTGGGGGCTGTGCTTTGGCAAAGTGGGTGGGGTTATATCCTGCCTGTTTGGCCCTGTCCGGGGGTTTCATCGGATGGGGCCACAGTGTCTCCTGACCCCTCCTGTCTCAGCCTCCAGTATTCATGCTGCAGTAGTTTATGTGTCGGGGGGCTAGGGTCAGTCTGTTACATCTGGAATATTTCTCTTGTCTTATCCGGTGTCCTGTGTGAATTTAAATATGCTCTCTCTAATTCTCTCTTTCTCTCTTTCTGTCTTTCTCTCGGAGGACCTGAGCCCTAGGACCATGCCTCAGGACTACCTGGCATGATGACTCCTTGCTGTCCCCAGTCCACCTGGCCGTGCTGCTGCTCCAGTTTCAACTGTTCTGCCTGCGGCTATGGAACCCTGACCTGTTCACCGGACGTGCTTGTTGCACCCTCGACAACTAGTATGATTATTATTATTTGACCATGCTGGTCATTTATGAACATTTTAACATCTTGACCATGTTCTGTTATAATATCCACCCGGCACAGCCAGAAGAGGACTGGCCACCCCTCATAGCCTGGTTCCTCTCTAGGTTTCTTCCTAGGTTTTTGGCCTTTCTAGGGAGTTTTTCCTAGGGAGTTTTTCCTAGCCACCGTGCTTCTTTCACATGCATTGCTTGCTGTTTGGGATTTTAGGCTGGGTTTCAGTACAGCACTTTGAGATATCAGCTGATGTATGTAGGGCTATATAAATACATTTGATTTGATTCTCTGTTTGTCTGTTGCCAGTTAGTTTTGTTCGTCAAGCCTACCAGCAGTTTCCCCTTGCGGCTGTCTTTTTCTACTTCCTGTTTCTGGTTTTCCCCGGTTTTAACCATTCTGACTGCCCTGACCCTGACCCTGACCCTGCCTGCCATTCTGTACCTTGTCACACCATCCTGGATTATTGACCTGCCCTTGACCTGTCATTTTGCCTGCCCCCGTGTTCTAGTAACAAACTTTTGTTTCTTCGACACTGTCAGCATCTGGGTCTTCTCCTGAAACATGATAACGTGTGTGTATAGTGTGTGTGTGTGTGTGTGTCTGTGTGTGTGTGTGTCTGTGTCTATGTTTGTGTTGCTTCACAGTCCCGCTGTTCCATAAGGTGTTTTTTTAATCTGTTTTTAAAATAAAGTTTTATTGCTTGCATCGGTTACTTGATGTGGAATAGAGTTCCATGTAGTCATGGCTCTATGTAGTACTGTGCACCTCCCATAGTCTGTTCTGGACTTGGGGACTGTGAAGAGACCTCTGGTGGCATGTCTTGTGGGGTATGCATGGGTGTCTGAGCTGTGTGCCAGTAGTTTAAAACAGACAGCTCGGTGCTTTCAACATGTCAATACCTCTCATAAATACAAGCAGTGATGAAGTCAATCTCTCCTCAACTTTGAGCCAGGAGAGATTGACATGCATATTATTAATAGTAGCTCTCTGTGTTCATCCAAGGGCCAGCCGTGCTGCCCTGTTCTGAGCAAATTGCAATTTTCCTAAGTCCTTTTTTGTGGCACCTGACCACAAGACTGAACAGTAGTCCAGCTGTTAGAGCCGATTTGGACATATTTGTATAAAAGACAGAACATTCAGAGCTCCATGTATATTTGTGTAAATATGAATGTATATGATGAAATATTAGGTACGTACCTGTATGATTTATATTTACCTGTTTGAGATGTATTCATTTGTTGTTAGTGTAACTTAGTTTTTGTCCTCCCCCCTCTTGCCCATTCATTGTACTGCAGTAAGTGTGTTAGGATAAAAGCAGGAAGTTGGGGGGAGGAGTCCTTGCTAGACGCGGGAGCGGTATAGTTTTTTGACCATACAGACATACAGACATACAGACAGGTCATATTGTGTATTTTCCATATCAAGTAACCTATGTTTTAAGTTGATTGGATATTCATTTTCCTGTTAGATATAAGAAGAATAAACATTTTTGTTGCACCATATCCCTGGATCACATTGAATGTTTGGCCTTTTGGAAACCTTGAGTGTGGACTGTATGCGTACCAAACAACCCCGCTTCAGGCTTGGGCAGTGGCTATGGTAAAGAGGAAAGGAAGCCACTACACCAGGTGTGACAAAACTAGGACCTGTAGAACCTGCCTTGTTGATAGTGTTGTTAAGAAGGTAGAAACTAGGGCCTGTAGGACCTGCCTTGTTGATAGTGTTGTTAAGAAGGTAGAAACTAGGGCCTGTAGGACCTGCCTTGTTGATAGTGTTGTTAAGAAGGTAGAAACTAGGGCCTGTAGGACCTGCCTTGTTGATAGTGTTGTTAAGAAGGTAGAAACTAGGGCCTGTAGGACCTGCCTTGTTGATAGTGTTGTTAAGAAGGCAGAGCAGAGCTTTATTATGGACAGACTTCTCCCCATCTTAGCTACTGTTGTATCAATATGTTTTGACCATGACAGTTTACAATCCAGGGTTACTCCAAGCAGTTTAGTTATCTCAACTTGCTCAATTTCCACCTTATTTATTACAAGATTTAGTTGAGGATTAGTGAATGATTTGTGCAAATACAATATTTGTAGTTTTAGAAATATTTAGGGCTAATTTATTCCTTGCCACCCACTCTGAAACTAACTGCAGCTCTTTGTTGAGTGTTGCAGTCATTTCAGTCGCTGTAGTAGCTGACGTGTATAGTGTTGAGTCATCCTCATACATAGACACTCTGGCTTTACTCAAAGCCAGTGGCATGTCATTAGTAAAGATTGAACAAAGTAAGGGGTCTAGACAGCTGCCCTGGGGAATTCCTGATTCTACCTGGATTATGTTGGAGAGGCTTCTATTAAAGAGCAAGTAACTCTTATCCACAATATAGCAGGGGGTGTAAAGCCATAACACCTACGTTTTTCCAGCAGCAGACTATGATCGATAATGTCAAAAGCTGCACTGAAGTCTAAAAAGACAGCCCTTGCAATAATTGTATCAATTGTATCATGTGCCTCTGGCAACAACAACAAAAATATCTTAAAACTGGTTGGTTAAGGGCTTGTAAGTAAGGTCTACCTACACCTGTTGTATTTGGCAGATGTGACAAATACAATTTGATTTATCAGTAAATTTAAAAAACTTAAAGAAAATCTATGTATACTTTTAAGTATATTTTAGCAATTCCATTAACTTTTTTTTATTTAAGTACATTTAAAACCAAATAATTTTAGACTTTTACTCAAGTAGTATTTTACTGGGTGACTTTCACTTTTACTTGAATCATTTTCTATGAAGGTATCTTTACTTTTACTACAGTATGACTATTGGGTACTTTTTGCACTACTGGGAAAACATCAACGGATAAACTGTCCGTTGACTATGAGGATAACGTCGATCAAAAGTTTCATGCATTAACTTTGCAGATGTTACACTATATCACATTCACACCATATTTGACTAAACCACTCCACAACGTACGTAGCAAATCAAACTGGCAATTCCCCTTGTGTGTAGGCGAGTCGAGTCGAGTCATAAGCATAGATATAAAGTTCCACGTCTAGTCTTTCTGGTTAGTTTACTTCTTCGTTACTGTGATCTGCCTGAAAGCTGTTGGACAAAGGTAAGTTAACCATTTTATTACTCTGTTGTCATGTTCATATTCACACCATAATATGATCGATCATGTGATCTAAAAGTAAAAACCAACAATGTCCATTCATGGACAAGCACACATTTCCTAGAATGGATGTTGTAATCTAGCCTACTGTACATTTTAAACAACTTGATGTGTATAACTTGTTGAAATAAAAAATGTTATTTGATCTTGTAATTAATTATGGTTAAAAAGAAATGTGATTATTATTTTCTGTAAGGAAATATGACATTTTGTTATGTTGTTTCGTTTTGCTATGAAATTACCTGTCATTATGAATGGAATTATAATGATAACTAATAACTTTTCACATTGATGTTTGTTTCTATGTTAGAGGGACTATAGACGGTGGGATTTCTAGAAGTACTTGGTTTGTTCTCGTCGTAACATTTACTGGAAAGGAAGTGACCGCAGAAGGGGATTTCTACAGACTACAAGTCTTTGATCAGAGATATTTGTGGTGAGTCACTGGTCTAAAGCCAGGAGGACTTATTAACAGTTGTATTTAACCAAGGTTTCCAAGGTTTCCCTCTTCTGGTCCTGTTGAGGCTGTAATATTTACTTTAGATCCCCTGTAACCACGTAGCTAGCTAGTTAGCAGTTATGGATAGCATAGCAACAATGTCCCGACGCCATTTAGCTACACAGACAACACCAGCTAACGTTAGCTAACCCTCGTTTTTTTTTAAAAAACAAAACGTTTCACCATCTCAGACATGTTTCTACACCACATTTTAAAATGTGAAATTACAGCAGATCCTGAAGGTTGTACTGGAGGGGAAATTAACTCGTTGAATTTAGCAATATGACTTCCGTGCTCCATATAATGCAATGTAATTTTAGCCTAACTTGACTTAGCTAGCTAGCTACGTAGCAAGTCAGCGTGCTGTATTTCAACATATTTTAAAATATACGCGGTGTGTGTGCGTTTAGGCAACATTATACCTGGTCTGAGGAAACACTACATACATGCTATGATAAAAATCTTCTAAGACCGATTCATTTCCTCCAATTCAAAAGCAGGAAGTGCTGAACCATTACAGGGGAAATTAACCAGTAGGACACTTCCTATTAATGTGATGTCTCTCTGTCCTCTGTCCTACACCCCACTACACCTGCTGTTGTCTTCAGTATGTTTAACCACTAGGACACTTCCTATTAATGTGATGTCTCTCTGTCCTCTGTCCTACACCCCACTACACCTGCTGTTGTCTGAGTATGTTTAACCAGTAGGACACTTCCTATTAATGTGATGTCTCTCTGTCCTCTGTCCTACACCCCACTACACCTGCTGTTGTCTTCAGTATGTTTAACCACTAGGACACTTCCTATTAATGTGATTGTCCTCTGTCCTACACCCCACTAAACCTGCTGTTGTCTGAATGTGGAATTAGCTGAATGTAATTTAGCTGTAATTTGGACCCAGGAAGAGTAGCCACTGCTTCTACACCAGCTAATTGTTGATCCTAATAAATACTTCTACTATAACATTCTACTAATGTAATATTTCTGTCTCCCCTACAGGTGTTATCAACATTTATGCTGTAAAGGAGGACAACTTTTTTTTTATTCTCCCATTTAAACCTTCCTCTCAGACAGATACATTTGTTTGTCTGGTTAATCTCTGCTGCCATGGAAACGTAAACTACCCCAGGAGGGTTGTTCCACTCAGGGGGAGAGGGTTGACCAGCCATACCCAGGGCGTGTGTGTGTGTGTGTGTGTGTGTGTGTGTGTGTGTGTGTGTGTGTGTGTGTGTTCTGTCCATATTCACCAAGCGGACAGAGTGGTGTGGCCTAGTCTGGTGGTTGCAGACAGACAGACACTTCTCTGTGGCTCAGACATGACTGACTACTTGCTTTTTATAAAATCATCTGCTAAATGTCATATCATTTATTATTATAAGGTGTTCTGACATATTGTGATATTATTATGACAGAAGGTATTCTGGCATATTGTGATTTATTATGACAGAAGGTGTTCTGGCAGATTGTGATTTATTATGACAGAAGGTATTCTGGCATATTGTGATTTATTATGACAGAAGGTGTTCTGGCATATTGTGATTTATTATGACAGAAGGTATTCTGGCATATTGTGATTTATTATGACAGAAGGTGTTCTGGCATATTGTGATTTATTATGACAGAAGGTATTCTGGCAGATTGTGATTTATTATGACAGAAGGTATTCTGGCAGATTGTGATTTATTATGACAGAAGGTATTCTGGCATATTGTGATTTATTATGACAGAAGGTATTCTGGCAGATTGTGATTTATTATGACAGAAGGTGTTCTGGCATATTGTGATTTATTATGACAGAAGGTTGGCAGTTTCTCTAATTTTTTCTTTTTTTGATCAGTTCTGAAACCTTCAGTTTCATTTCCAGGCTGATGTGTGAGATGACAGGAAACACACCCTGTTTTCATCAATCGCGTGGCGTGTGTGTGTGTGTGTGTGTGTGTTTATATTCCCCCTGCCCTGGGTTACTCATCCCTCTCTCCCTGAGGAGAATGGACCTTCCTTTTCTCTAATTCTACAAACTCTTCATCAAAAAAAAAAACAATCTAGAAGCTAAATCTACACTCTAATACCTGTATATCTAGATTCTAGGCTGTCTATATCTAGACTGTCTACCCTATTTGTAAATGGACACCCTGGTACATCTCCAGAACAGCCCGTTCCTCATGGGTCTGTGTCGAAACGGAACCCCAGTTAACCTGCAGTATGACAACTCCTCAGGTAGGCCTCACACAGACACAAACACGTTAGACACAAGGAATCCAGTACAGAATAAATATATTCCAAAACATGCATTTTGTTTGCAACAAGACACTAAAGTAAAACTGCAAAAAAATGTGGCAAATGAATCAACTGTATGTCCTGAATACAAAGCGTTTTGTTTTGGGGGAAAATTCAACAACACATCACTGAGTACCACTTCATATTTTCAAGCATTGTGGTGGCTGCATCATGTTATGGGTATGCTTGTCATCAGCACGGACTAGGGAATGGCGCAGCGGTCTAAGGCACTGTATCGCAGTGCTAGAGGCGTCACTACAGACCCTGGTTCGATCCCTGGCTGTATCACACCTGGCCGTGATCGGGGAGTCCCATAGGGCGGCGCACAATTTGCTCAGCGTCGTCCGGGTTAGGGGAGGTTTTTGCCGGGGGGGGGGGGGGGGGGGGCTTTACTTGGCTCATGGCGCTCTAGCGACTCCTTGTGGCGGACCGGGCGCCTGCAGGCTGACCTCGGTCGTCAGGTAGGCCGTCATTGTAAATAAGAATTTTGTTCTTAACCGACTTGCCTATTTTAAATAAAGTAAAATACAAATTGTCTGGCTGGATTAACGTTGGCAGGCGCCTCATTCTTTTGAAGCAAACAGCAGTGGCTGCTATTATCCATGGACATTAGAAACATGGAAATTATCTGTATGACTCATGGGACTAGTGAAAGAAACATATTTGTTCTCATCACCGTATGACTCTGTCAAGACTGCTATTGTGAACCACTAATGTAACTTTGGCTTGGGGAATTCCTGGGGGTGGGAACTGTTTGTCTTGTTCGTCTGTCTAGGCGTACCTGTTTTGTGTACTGTACCTTTCTTAAAAATAATACAAACAAACATTTGAACACAACAACAACAAAAAGTCTCGGGTTGCAAAAAAATGACTAAAAGTATGTGGACACCTGCTAGTCGAACATCTCATTACAAAGTCATGGGAATTAATATGGAGTTGGTCCACCATTCGCTGCTATAACAGCCCTCCACTCTTCAGGGAAGGCTTTCCACTAGATGTTGGATCATTGCTGATATAACAGCCTCCACTCTTCTGGGAAGGTTTTCCACTAGATGTTGGAACATTGCTGCTATAACAGCCTCCACTCTTCTGGGAAGGCTTTCCACTAGATGTTGGAACATTGCTGCTATAACAGCCTCCACTCTTCTGGGAAGGCTTTCCACTAGATGTTGGAACATTGCTGCTATAACAGCCTCCACTCTTCTGGGAAGGCTTTCCACTAGATGTTGGATCATTGCTGATATAACAGCCTCCACTCTTCTGGGAAGGCTTTCCACTAGATGTAGGAACATTGCTGCTATAACAGCCTCCTCTCTTCAGGGAAGGCTTTCCACTAGATGTTGGATCATTGCTGCTATAACAGCCTCCTCTCTTCAGGGAAGGCTTTCCACTAGATGTTGGAACATTGCTGCTATAACAGCCTCCACTCTTCTGGGAAGGCTTTCCACTAGATGTTGGAACATTGCTGCGGGGACTTGCTTCCATTCAGCCACAAGAGCATTGTGGTCGGGCACTGATGTTGGGTGATTAGGCCCTGGCTCGCAGTCGGCGTTCCAATTCATCCCAAAGGTGTTCGATGGTGTTGAGGTCAGGGCTCTGTGCAGGCCAATCAAGTTCTTCCACACCGATCTTCACAACCAATTTCTGTATGGACCTTGCTTTGTTCACGGGAGCATTGTCATGCTGAAACAGGAAACTGTTGCCACAAAGTTGGAAGCACAGAATCGTCTAGAATTTCATTGTATGCTGTAGCGTTAAGATTTCCCTTCACTGGAACTAAGGGGCCCAAACCATGAAAAACAGCCCCAGACCATTATTCCTCCTCCACCAAACTTTACAGTTGGCACTATACATCTGACCTCTGTTATTATTATAATACACTGTATAGTTTACCACCTGACCTCTATTATTATTATTATTATTATACACTGTATAGTTTACCACCTGACCTCTATTATTATTATTATAATACACTGTATAGTTTACCACCTGACCTCTATTATTATTATAATACACTGTATAGTTTAACACCTGACCTCTATTATTATTATTATTATAATACACTGTATAGTTTACCACCTGACCTCTATTATTATTATAATACACTGTATAGTTTACCACCTGACCTCTATTATTATTATAATACACTGTATAGTTTACCACCTGACCTCTATTATTATTATTATAATACACTGTATAGTTTACCACCTGACCTCTATTATTATTATTATTATAATACACTGTATAGTTTACCACCTGACCTCTATTATTATTATTATAATACACTGTATAGTTTACCACCTGACCTCTTATTATTATTATAATACACTGTATAGTTTACCACCTGACCTCTATTATTATTATTATTATAATACACTGTATAGTTTACCACCTGACCTCTATTATTATTATAATACACTGTATAGTTTAACACCTGACCTCTATTATTATTATTATTATAATACACTGTATAGTTTACCACCTGACCTCTATTATTATTATAATACACTGTATAGTTTACCACCTGACCTCTATTATTATTATAATACACTGTATAGTTTACCACCTGACCTCTTATTATTATTATAATACACTGTATAGTTTACCACCTGACCTCTATTATTATTATTATTATAATACACTGTATAGTTTACCACCTGACCTCTATTATTATTATTATAATACACTGTATAGTTTAACACCTGACTTATTATTATTATTATAATACACTGTATAGTTTACCACCTGACCTCTATTATTATTATTATTATAATACACTGTATAGTTTACCACCTGACCTCTATTATTATTATTATACACTGTATAGTTTAACACCTGACTTATTATTATTATTATTATTATAATACACTGTATAGTTTACCACCTGACCTCTATTATTATTATAATACACTGTATAGTTTACCACCTGACCTCTATTATTATTATAATACACTGTATAGTTTACCACCTGACCTCTATTATTATTATAATACACTGTATAGTTTAACACCTGACCTCTATTATTATTATTATCCTGATGTACCCCTGCCTCATTATTATAATACACTGTATAGTTTAACACCTGACTTATTATTATTATTATTATTATATTTAACACCTGTTAGTTTAACACCTGACTTATTATTATTATTATAATACACTGTATAGTTTACCACCTGACCTCTGTTATACACTGTATAGTTTTACATTATAACGCTCATCCAGGTTTCACCTACCTTACTCTGTACACACTCACCTTACACACTACTTACACACACGCTGTACACACTCACCTTACACACACACACACCTTTTTATAAAGTTGTGATTTTTATTTTCTCCTCAGAACTGTTCCGTATCTCCACCTTTGCCCTCTTCCCGTCTGCAGCGGTAACGGAGCGCACCCTGGCCAGGGCAGGATGGTTCTATACTGGTGTGGGAGACAGGGTGCAGTGTTTCAGGTAGGTGATGGTTCTATACTGGTGTGGGAGACAGGGTGCAGTGTTTCAGGTAGGTGATGGTTCTATACTGGTGTTGGGAGACAGGGTGCAGGTAGGTGATGGTTCTATACTGGTGTTGGGAGACAGGGTGCAGGTAGGTGATGGTTCTATACTGGTGTTGGGAGACAGGGTGCAGTGTTTCAGGTAGGTGATGGTTCTATACTGGTGTGGGAGACAGGGTGCAGGTAGGTGATGGTTCTATACTGGTGTGGGAGACAGGGTGCAGTGTTTCAGGTAGGTGATGGTTCTATACTGGTGTGGGAGACAGGGTGCAGGTAGGTGATGGTTCTATACTGGTGTGGGAGACAGGGTGCAGTGTTTCAGGTAGGTGATGGTTCTATACTGGTGTGGGAGACAGGGTGCAGGTAGGTGATGGTTCTATACTGGTGTTGGGAGACAGGGTGCAGTGTTTCAGGTAGGTGATGGTTCTATACTGGTGTTGGGAGACAGGGTGCAGGTAGGTGATGGTTCTATACTGGTGTGGGAGACAGGGTGCAGTGTTTCAGGTAGGTGATGGTTCTATACTGGTGTGGGAGACAGGGTGCAGGTAGGTGATGGTTCTATACTGGTGTGGGAGACAGGGTGCAGTGTTTCAGGTAGGTGATGGTTCTATACTGGTGTGGGAGACAGGGTGCAGGTAGGTGATGGTTCTATACTGGTGTTGGGAGACAGGGTGCAGTGTTTCAGGTAGGTGATGGTTCTATACTGGTGTTGGGAGACAGGGTGCAGGTAGGTGATGGTTCTATACTGGTGTTGGGAGACAGGGTGCAGGTAGGTGATGGTTCTATACTGGTGTGGGAGACAGGGTGCAGGTAGGTGATGGTTCTATACTGGTGTGGGAGACAGGGTGCAGTGTTTCAGGTAGGTGATGGTTCTATACTGGTGTGGGAGACAGGGTGCAGGTAGGTGATGGTTCTATACTGGTGTTGGGAGACAGGGTGCAGTGTTTCAGGTAGGTGATGGTTCTATACTGGTGTGGGAGACAGGGTGCAGGTAGGTGATGGTTCTATACTGGTGTTGGGAGACAGGGTGCAGGTAGGTGATGGTTCTATACTGGTGTTGGGAGACAGGGTGCAGTGTTTCAGGTAGGTGATGGTTCTATACTGGTGTTGGGAGACAGGGTGCAGGTAGGTGATGGTTCTATACTGGTGTGGGAGACAGGGTGCAGTGTTGCAGGTAGGTGATGGTTCTATACTGGTGTGGGAGACAGGGTGCAGGTAGGTGATGGTTCTATACTGGTGTTGGGAGACAGGGTGCAGGTAGGTGATGGTTCTATACTGGTGTTGGGAGACAGGGTGCAGGTAGGTGATGGTTCTATACTGGTGTTGGGAGACAGGGTGCAGGTAGGTGATGGTTCTATACTGGTGTGGGAGACAGGGTGCAGTGTTTCAGGTAGGTGATGGTTCTATACTGGTGTTGGGAGACAGGGTGCAGGTAGGTGATGGTTCTATACTGGTGTTGGGAGACAGGGTGCAGTGTTTCAGGTGATTGTCCTGCCACGCTGGCCCATCCCTCCTCTTCACCACATCATTTAAATGGTTCTACCTACTAGCTGATATTGTGTGTGTGTTCTAATTCTCAGGTGTAACGTGACATCATCTAATTGGTATTTCCCTGCTCCAGGTGTAACGTGACATCATCTAATTGGTATTTCCCTGCTCCAGGTGTAACGTGACATCATCTAATTGGTATTTCCCTGCTCCAGGTGTAACGTGACAGCGGACGGCTGGCAGACAGGTGACTGTCCTACTGAGAGACACAGACAGCTGTCCCCTTCTTGCGTCTTCATCCAGACTCTACCCTCTACTGCCAACCTCCTCTCCTCTTCTCACAGCGCCTTCTCTCCGCTATGCAGCGCACTCGTCACACCGGTGAGATGGTGGTGATGATGATGATGATGATGATGATGATTAAATTGTATTTGTCACATGCGCCGAATACAACAGGTGTCGACCTTATGTGGGTAATGGTGGTGGTGGGGGTTATAGGGGTGGGGGTTATAATGATAGTGATGGTGGTGGGGGTTATAATGATAGTGATGGTGGTGGGGGTTATAATGATAGTGATGGTGGTGGGGGTTATAATGATAGTGATGGTGGTGGTGGGGGTTATAATGATAGTGATGGTGGTGGTGGGGGTTATAATGATAGTGGTGGTGGTGGTGGTGGGGGTTATAATGATAGTGATGGTGGTGGTGGGGGTTATAATGATAGTGATGGTGGTGGTGGGGGTTATAATGATAGTGATGGTGGTGGTGGGGGTTATAATGATAGTGATGGTGGTGGGGGTTATAATGATAGTGATGGTGGTGGGGGTTATAATAATAGTGATGGTGGTGGGGGTTATAATGATAGTGATGGTGGTGGGGGTTATAATGATAGTGATGGTGGTGGGGGTTATAATGATAGTGATGGTGGTGGGGGTTATAATGATAGTGGTTGTGGTGGGGGTTATAATGATAGTGGTGGTGGTGGGGGTTATAATGATAGTGATGGTGGTGGGGGTTATAATGATAGTGATGGTGGCGGGGGTTATAATGATAGTGGTTGTGGTGGGGGTTATAATGATAGTGGTGGTGGTGGGGGTTATAATGATAGTGATGGTGGTGGGGGTTATAATGATAGTGATGGTGGCGGGGGTTATAATGATAGTGGTTGTGGCGGGGGTTATAATGATAGTGGTGGTGGTGGGGGTTATAATGATAGTGATGGTGGTGGGGGTTATAATGATAGTGATGGTGGCGGGGGTTATAATGATAGTGGTTGTGGTGGGGGTTATAATGATAGTGGTGGTGGTGGGGGTTATAATGATAGTGATGGTGGCGGGGGTTATAATGATAGTGATGGTGGCGGGGGTTATAATGATAGTGATGGTGGCGGGGGTTATAATGATAGTGATGGTGGCGGGGGTTATAATGATAGTGATGGTGGTGGGGGTTATAATAATAGTTGGGGTGGTGGGGGTTATAGTGATAGTTGTGGTGGTGGGGGTTATAGTGATAGTTGAGGGGGTTATAGTGATAGATGGGGTGGTGGGGGTTATAGTGATAGTTGGGGTGGTGGGGGTTATAGTGGTGGTGGGGGTTATAATGATAGTTGGGGTGGGGGTTATAGTGGTGGTGGTGGGGGTTATAGTGGTGGTGGTGGGGGTTATAGTGATAGTGGTGGTGGTGGGGGTTATAGTGATAGTGGTGGTGGTGGGGGTTATAGTGATAGTGGTGGTGGTGGGGGTTATAGTGATAGTGGTGGTGGTGGGGGTTATAGTGATAGTGGTGGTGGTGGGGGTTATAGTGATGGTGGTGGTGGGGGTTATAGTGATGGTGGTGGTGGGGGTTATAATGATAGTGGTGGTGGGGGTTATAGTGATAGTTGGGGTTATAATGATAGTTGGGGTGGGGGTTATAATGATAGTTGGGGTGGGGGTTATAGTGATAGTGGTGGTGGTGGGGGTTATAGTGATAGTGGTGGGGGTTATAGTGATAGTGGTGGTGGTGGGGGTTATAGTGATAGTGGTGGTGGTGGGGGTTATAATGATAGTTGGGGTGGTGGGGGTTATAGTGATAGGGGTGGTGGGGGTTATAATGATAGGGGTGGTGGGGGTTATAATGATAGTTGGGGTTATAATGATAGTTGTGGGGGTTATAATGATAGTTGGGGTGGTGGGGGTTATAATGATAGTTGTGGTGATGGTGGTGGGGGTTATAATGATAGTTGTGATGATGGTGGAGGGAGTTATAATGATAGTCGGGGTTATAATGATAGTTGTGGTGATGGTGGTGGGGGTTATAATGATAGTTGTGGTGGGGGTTATAATGATGGTGGGGGTTATAATGATAGCTGTGGTGGTGGGGGTTATAATGATAGTTGTGATGGTGGTGGGGGTTGTAATGATAGTGGGGGTTATAATGATAGTTGTGGTGATGGTGGTGGGGGTTATAATGATAGTTGTGGTGGTGGGGGTTATAATGATAGTTGTGGGGGTTATAATGATAGTTGTGGTGGTGGTGGTGGGGGTTATAATGATAGTTGTGGTGGTGGGGGTTATAATGATAGGATGGGGGTGGGGGTTATAATGACAGTTGTGGTGATGATGGTGGGGGTTATAATGATAGTTGTGGTGGTGGGGGTTATAATGATAGTTGTGATGATGGGGGTGGGGGTTATAATGATGGGGTGGGGGTTATAATGATAGGATGGGGTGGGGGTTATAATGATAGTTGTGGTGGTGGGGGTTATAATGATAGTTGTGGTGGTGGGGGTTATAATGATAGTTGTGGTGGTGGGGGTTATAATGATAGTTGGGGTGGTGGGGGTTATAATGATAGTGGTGGTGATGGTTGTGGGGGTTATAATGATAGTTGTGGTGATGGTGGTGGGGGTTATAATGATAGTGGGGGTTATAATGATAGTGGTGGTGATGGGGGTTATAATGATAGTGGTGGTGATGATGGTGGGGGTTATAATGATAGTGGTGGTGATGATGGTGTTGGTGGGGGTTATAATGATAGTTGTGGGGGTTATAATGATAGTGGTGGTGGTGGGGGTTATAATGATAGTGGTGGTGATGGGGGTGGGGGTTATAATGATGTGGGGGTGTAGTAACGTGTGTTGTCTCTCCCAGGTATCAGGACCTGGCCCCGCCCCCCTCCCTGTCTCAGCCTCTAACCCGGTGTCCGGTGAAGAGCCTTGTGTCCCGCCCCCCTCCAGCCCGCTGAGCTCCCGAGAAGTAGAGGACATGTAAGGCTCTGATTGGCTGTTTCTACGCTCTGATTGGCTGTTTCTACGCTCTGATTGGCTGGCTGCACTAACATTTATTTAAGCGTTTAAAAAAAAATGTATTTGTTAAATGTTCTCTGAAACCTTTCTGTAGATGTTACCAGAGAAATATTAAATAACACTACTTTAATACATGAGACTAATAATTAGGGATGTGACAAATAAACAATTTTTCATAACTTTTAAACCAAAACAAATATTTAAAAGATGAGCAAAAAAGTGCATTAGCAATGCAGAATATGGTCGTACCGCTGCTATTGCATGTGACTGCTAGTGGGCAATGAAGTTTTTTGTAGCGCATTTATGGTTCTAGACTGGTAGGCTGTATTGGCGGTTCTAGACTGGTAGGCTGTATTGGCGGTTCTAGACTGGGAGGCTGTATTCGCGGTTCTAGACTGGGAGGCTGTATTGGGGGTTCTAGACTGGGAGGCTGTATTGGCGGTTCTAGACTGGGAGGCTGTATTGGCGGTTCTAGACTGGGAGGCTGTATTCGTGGTTCTAGACTGGTAGGCTGTATTGGCGGTTCTAGACTGGGAGGCTGTATTGGCGGTTCTAGACTGGGAGGCTGTATTGGCGGTTCTAGACTGGTAGACTAGATGAGAAGTGAACAGTGTGGGATCAGGGGTGTATTCATTCTGCCGATTCTGTTGAAAACGTTTCTTAAACGTACCTGAATTTGTCCAATAGAAACTCTCATTTACAACTGTTGGACTAATGCCTACACCCTGGATCAGCTAGATGCAGGCCAGAGTGTGCAAGATACAGGTGTCCTTCCTGACCCAGTTGCCGGAGAGGAAGGAAACAGCACAGGGTTTTCACCATGAGGCCCTTGGTGACTTTAAAAAATGTTGACGTAATGGCTGTGATAGGACAAAACTGAGGATGGATCAACAACATTGTAGTTAATCCACAATACTAACCTAAATGATAGAGTGAAAAGGAAGCCTGTACAGAATAAATATATTCCAAAACATGCATTCTGTTTGCAACAAGAGACTAAAGAAAAACGGCAAAAAAATGTGGCAAAGGAATTCACTTTATGTCCTGAATACAAAGCGTTATGTTTGAGGAAAATCCAACAACACAAATCCAACAACACATCACTGAGTACCGCTTCATATTTTCAAGCATTGTGGTGGCTGCATCATGTTATGGGTATGCTTGTCATCGACAAGGACTAGGGAATTTTTTAGGATAAAAAGAAATGGAATAGGGGCCTCCTGTGTGGCGCAGCGGTCTAAGGCACTGCATTTCAGTGCTAGAGGCGTACAGAGTGTTTTCTATCCAAATCTACTAATAATATGCATATCCTACCTTCTGGGCCTGAGTAGCAGGCAGTTTAATTTGAGCACGTCATTCATCTGAATTTCCGAATACTGCCCCCTGTCACTAAAAAGTTAACCTTTTATTTAACTAGGCAAGTCAGTTAAGAACAAATTCTTATTTACAATGACGGCCTACCCCGGCCAAATCCTAACCCGGACGATGCTGGGCCAATTGTGTGCCGCCCTATGGGACTCCCAATCACGGCCGGTTGTGATACAGCCTGGAATCGAACCAGGGTCTATAGTGACGCCTCTAGCACTGAGATGCAGTGCCTTAGACCACTGCACCATTCGGCAGCCCCGAGTGATGTAGTAACCAAAAAAGTGAAAAAAAAGTAAACAAATCAAAATATATTTTATATTTGAGGTTCTTCAAAGTAGCCACCCTTTTGCCTCAATGACAGCTTTGCACGCACTTGGCATTCTCTTAACCAGCTTCATGAGGTAGTCATCTGGAATGCATTGTAATTAACAGGTGTGCCTTGTTAAACGTTAATTTGTGGTATTTCTTTCCGTCAATGCGTTTGAGCCAATCAGTTGTGTTGTGACAAGGTAGAGGGTGGTATACAGAAGATAGCCCTATTTGGTAAAAGACCAAGTCCGTATTATGGCAAAAACAGCTCAAATAAGCAAAGAGAAACGAACAGTCCATCATTACTTTAAGACATGAATGTCCGTCAATACGGAACATTTCAAGAACTTTGAAAATTATATGAACTGTAACTCATTAAAATGAAATTGTTTCATGTTGAATTTATTTTAGTTTAGTATTTTTTTAACATGCATTCAGAACTGAAAATGAACCTAACTTGAACGTCTGGAACAGATATATTTTAAATCGTAATTATGCTAACTGGGTAAGGGTTCAGATTTTTGGGAACACACTGAAAAGGAACTGTTTATCAGTCAAATGTGGATTAAAATGACATGAGTTGGAATTAATGCATCATAAGGTAAAGGCTGGAATGAGTTGGGCGTACTGAATTAATGCATCATAAGGTAAAGGCTGGAATGAGTTGGGCGTACTGAATTAATGCATCATAAGGTAAAGGCTGGAATGAGTTGGGCGTACTGAATTAATGCATCATAAGGTAAAGGCTGGAATGAGTTGGGCGTACTGAATTAATGCATCATAAGGTAAAGGCTGGAATCTGTTCTTGATGCTAGAACAGCAACGTGTTGTTGATAATTCCACTCAGTCGATGCGCTACTTGCATTGGCCGGGTTTAGATTCAACATGGCTAACTGTGTTGTGAGAAGGCTGGTCTTGGTTGAGGAAATGTAGGGTAGTTAGCAGTGCTGAAACTGACATCTGGCTACCCATGTACCTAATCTAGCCAGTTTGACTGTGTCATGGTGGAGTAACTAACTAGATGAGCATTTACTTTCTAGTCATTTAGCAGACGCTCTTATCCAGAGCGACTTACAGTAGTGAATGCATACATTTCATACATTTTTTTTTATTTTTTTTCCCCCCGTACTTTTCCGAGGGGGGCCAGTTTTGTATGTATTAGAAATTAGCAGCGTGGCAGTTTCCAAAAGTTTGGTGTTGACAATGAACTTTACTTAGCTAGCTAGCTATGCTTTATGGAAGAATGTACTGTAGCTAGGTAGGATATATTGTTAACATTGAGTTGTGGTTGTCTGAAAAGGGTGGCAAGTGTAATGGTCACTTTAAGGACTCTGTAGTCTCGTTGTTATCCTAGATATTGAGCTACGTCTTGGCAACAAATTGAATTTTTTTCACTAATGCTAACGACCAGGTAAGAACTCTGGTATGTGGTCTACGGTTATGGCCGGATGGCTCATGACGAGGCAGGGAGTGGGTTGTGTATCTCCAATCAAGTTGATTTACAAAGTCTCATTGACATTGGTGTCATTCTGGCTTAGATATGATAGAAGGGAGATTTGAAATGAACATTGAGCTTTAATCAATCAAACCTACTATTGAAATCTAGAGTTGTGCTTTGCCTTCAGCAACCTACTAAGAAGTTGAGGCCCCATTATTATTAATAATAATGCCATATAAAAGGATGATCACAGTGTAATGTGTTGTTTTTACAGGGTCAGCCATAGTAGTACGGCCCCCTATATCTGATGATGTTTCTGTAGGTTTCACCAGAGACCCCCTACCTGTCACAACCCCAGCATGAGGAGAGAGCAGGACCGTCTGGACTCCTTCCACACCTGGACCCTGTCCATCATCACCCCCTCTGAGCTGGCTAAGGCTGGCTTCTATTACCTGGGGCAGGGAGACCGCGTGGCCTGCTTCACCTGTGGAGGACAGGTATACTACTACTACTACTACTACTACTACTACTACTACTACTACTACTACTACTATATACTACATTTTACATGTACATGTTCGTTTTTTAGCTTATCCACAGCCACTTAAAGTAATATTTATATAAACTCGGCAACAAAAAAAAGTCCTCTCTCTGTCAACTGCGTTTTATTTTCAACAAACTTAACATGTGTAAATATTTGTATGAACATAACAAGATTCAACAGCTGAGACATAAACTGAACAAGTTCCACAGACATGTGACTGACAGAAATTGAATAATGTGTCCCTGAACAAAGGGGGGGTCAAAATTAGAGGTCGACCGATTAATTGGTATGGTCGATTAACCTGTCTGGGCTAGGGGGCAGTATTTTTACGGCCGGATGAAAAACGTACCCAATTTAAACAGGTTACTACTCTGGCCCAGAAACTAGAATATGCATATTATTAGTGGATTTGGATAGAAAACACTCTGAAGTTTCTAAAACTGTTTGAATGGTGTCTGTGAGTATAACAGAACTCATATGGCAGGCAAAAACCTGAGAAAAATTCAACCAGGAAGTGTAGGATCTGAGAATTGTAGTTCTTCTTTCTAGTCCCTTTCAAAACTACAGTATCTGTGCTGTTACGTTGCACTTTCTAAGGCTTCCATTGGCTGTCAACAGCCTTCAGAAAGTGGTTTGAGCATTCTCCTGTCACTGGGCAGAGTATAGGAGCTCAGTCACTGAGTGGACTGCCTGGGGACAAAGGGATTGGATATGCTCGATCCCGCGAGTGCACCGTTCCTTCTTTTTCTTCTTGAATGAATATGCTATTGTCCGGTTGGAATATTATCGCAATTTTACGTAAAAAATATAATAAAGATTGATTTTAAACAGCGTTTGACATGCTTCTAAGTACGGTAATGGAACATTTTGACTTTTCGTCTCTGGTTCTGCGCTCGCGCGTTACCCTTTGGATAAGTGATCTGTACACACAAACAAAACGGAGGTATTTGTACATGCATATGGATTATTTCGAACAAAAACAACATTTCCTGTGAAAGTAGCAGTCCTGGGAGTGCATTCTGACGAAGATCAGCAAAGGTAAGAGAATATTTCTAATACTAATTCTGAGTTTAGTTTGCCCCAAACTTGGCGGGTGTCTGTATAGCTCTCTGTGATGGCTGAGCTATGTACTCAGAATATTACAAAATGTGCTTTCTCCGTAAAGCTATTTTAAAATCTGACACAGCGGTTGCATCCAGGAGTAGTCTATCTATAATTCTTTAAATAATTGTTATATATTTTGTCAACGTTTATGATGAGTATTTTTGTAAATTGATGTGCACATTCACCGGTGGTTTTGGTGGGAATACATTTTCTGAACATCAAGCGCCAATGTAAAATGCTGTTTTTGGATATAAATATGAACTTTATCGAACAAAACATACATGTATTGTGTAACATGATGTCCTAGGAGTGTCATCTGATGAAGATCGTCAAAGGTTAGTGCTTCATTTAGCTGTGTTTTGGGTTTTATTAACACATGTCCTTGCTTGGAAAATGGCTGTGTGATTATTTTTGTCTATGTACTCTCCTAACATAATCTAATGTTTTGCTTTCGCTGTAAAGCCTTTTTGAAATCGGACAATGTGGTTATATCAAGGAGAAGTGTATGTTTGAGAAAGTTGAATTATGACATTTTGTTGTTTCTGAATTTTCCGCCCTGATATTTCACTGGCTGTGTCCCGCAGGTGGGACGCTAGCCCACGTAGCCCATAGAAGTTAATTAGAGCAGATTTTACGTTTTCATAACAATCGGTAATCGGCCTTTTTTGGACGCCGATTACATTGCAATCCATGAGGAAACTGCGTGGCAGGCTGACCACCTGTTACGCGAGTGCAGCTTCAAAATTACCTTGTGGCTGCAATGAGCCAAGGTAAGTTGCTAGCTAGCATTAAACTTATAAAAAAAACAATCTTCACAATCACTAGTTGACTACACATGGTTGATGATATTACTAGGTTAACTAGCTTGTCCTGCGTTCCATATAATCAATCACTAGTTGACTACACATGGTTGATGATATTACTAGGTTAACTAGCTTGTCCTGCGTTCCATATAATCAATCACTAGTTGACTACACATGGTTGATGATATTACTAGGTTAACTAGCTTGTCCTGCGTTCCATATAAACAATCACTAGTTGACTACACATGGTTGATGATATTACCAGGTTAACTAGCTTGTCCTGCGTTCCATATAAACAATCACTAGTTGACTACACGGTTGATGATATTACTAGGTTAACTAGCTTGTCCTGCGTTCCATATAATCAATCACTAGTTGACTACACATGGTTGATGATATTACTAGGTTAACTAGCTTGTCCTGCGTTCCATATAATCAATGCGGTGCGTGTTAATTTATCGTCTGACACCATTTTAAAAGGTAATTTACCACATGCGGTCTCAGTAATATGATGGGGTCTGAAACCAGATTGGAGTATTTCCTATAGATTATTTGCCTTCAGGAAGGCAGTGAGTTGCTGCGCAACAGCTTTTTCAAAAACATTTTAAAGGAATGTGAGATTGCATCTTTATCATTTTAAAACATACATGCATACATACATAAATACATACATGCATGCATACATACAGTTGAAGTCAGATGTTTACATAGCCAAATACATTTAAACTCAGTTTTTCACAATTCCTGACATTTTAATCCTAGTTAAAATTCCCTGTTTTAGGTCAGTTAGGATCACCACTTTATTTAAGAATGTGAAATGTCAGAATAATAGTAGAGAGAATGATTTACTTCAGCTTTTATTTCTTTCATCACATTCCCAGTGGGTCGGAGGTTTACATACACTCAATTAGTATTTGGTAGCATTGCCTTAAAATTGTTTAACTTGAGTCAAACGTTTTGGATAGCCTTCCACAAACATCCCACAATAAGTTGGGTGAATTTTGGCCCATTCCTCCTGTAGGGGGTGGGTCCCAAAGACCCATTATTGATTTTAGGGGACCTTAAGAGTCATATGTTCTTCTGCAGGCCTTAGAGAGAGAGATACTGTTGCTATGTGTCTAAAAACTGCCACTATACGTTTTACTAGCCATCTATATTAGTCTTTGTGGTTAAGCCCTTGTGAGAGAGCAAGCTGGGTCTGAGTCAGACCGAAACTAGACAAAGGGAAGTAACAACGGTTTGATCTTGTGAGACCGTGGACAATCCAAATCAATTCTGTACTAAGTTGC
Organism: Salmo salar; assembly: GCF_965601325.2. Lineage (NCBI taxonomy): Eukaryota > Metazoa > Chordata > Actinopteri > Salmoniformes > Salmonidae > Salmo > Salmo salar. The sequence goes on along the minus strand of NC_138301.1, from coordinate 124,753,904 downwards.
CTTAAGGGTAACCTCAGCTTATTGTTACAAACATACATTGACGTAGGGGATCATACCACTAGGGAGTGGTATGGGGAGTGATCACATGTATAAATCAGCGGTGCCTTTAGGTGGGAACTTACTGGGAAACATGAATGTTCCTGATGGTCAACTTCTGTCTGCAATTGATAAAGGTTTTTGATTTACTTAAAGAAGATATTGTCTGACTGCTGATTTTCACCAATAAGCCAAAGATTGACAAGGAAGGAACACCGACACTCCTGACAGAGCTGGTGTAACCGAGTCAGGTTTGTAGGCCTCCTTGCTCGCACACGCTTTTTTTCAGTTCTGCCCACAAATCTTCTATAGGATTTGAGGTCAGGGCTTTGTGATGGCCACTCCAATACCTTGACTTTGTTGTCCTTAAGCCATTTTGCCACAACTTTGGAAGTATGCTTGGGGTCATTGTCCATTTGGAAAACCCATTTGCGACCAAGCTTTACCTTCCTGACTGATGTCTTGAGATGTTGCTTCAATATATCCACATAATTTTCCTTCCTCATGATGCCATCTATTTTGTGAAGTGCACCAGTCCCTCCTGCAGCAAAGCACCCCCACAACATGATGCTGCCACCCCCGTGCTTCACGGTTGGGATGGTGTTCTTCGGCTTGCAAGCATCCCCCTTTTTCCTCCAAACATAATGATGGTCATTATGGCCAAACAGTTCTATTTTTGTTTCATCACACCAGAGGACATTTCTCCAAAAAGTACGATCTTTGTCCCCATGTACAGTTGCAAACCATAGTCGGGCTTGATGTCAAGCAAAGAGGCACTGAGTTTGAAGGTAGGCCTTGAAATACATCCACAGGTACACCTCCAATTGACTCAAATGATGTCAATTAGCCTATCAGAAGCTTCTAAAGCCATGACATCATTTTCTGGAATTTTCCAAGCTGTTTAAAGGCACAGTCAACTTAGTGTATGTAAACTTCTGACCCACTGGAATTGTGATACAGTGAATTATAAGTGAAATAATCTGTCTGTAAACAATTGTTGGAAAAATGACTTGTGTCATGCACAAAGTAGATGTCCTAACCGACTTGCCAAAACTATAGTTTGTTAACAAGAAAATGGTAGAGTGGTTGAAAAATGAGTTTTAATGACTCCAACCTAAGTGTATATAAACTTCTGACTTCAACTGTTCAATTTGTTCATTACAATATCATCAAATTGATCAGAAATACAGTGTAGACATTGTTCATGTTGTAAATTACTATTGTAGCTGGAAACGGACAGCATCTCGAGTCGCCTCTTCACTATTGACGTTGAGACTGGTGTTTTGTGGGTACTATTTAATGAAGCTGCCAGTTGAGGACTTGTGAGGCGTCTGTTTCTCAAACTAGACACTCTAATGTAGTTGTCCTCTTGCTCAGTTGTGCACCGGGGCCTCCCACTCCTCTTTCTATTCTGGTTAGAGCCAGTTTGCGCTGTTCTGTGAAGGGAGTAGCACACAGCGTTGTATGAGATCTTCAGTTCCTTGGCAATTTCTCGCATTGAATAGCCTTCATTTCTCAGAACAAAAATAGACTGACGAGTTTCAGAAGAAAGGTCTTTGTTTCTGGCCTTTTTGAGCCTGTAATCGAACCCACAGATGCTGATGCTCCAGATACTCAACTAGTCTAAAGAAGGCCAGTTTTATTGCTTCTTTAATCAGACAACAGTTTTCAGCTGTGCTAACATCAATTGCAAAAGGGTTTTCTAATGATCAATTAGACTTTTAAAATGATAAACTTGGATTAGCTAACACAACGTGCCATTGGAACACAGGAGTGATGGTTGCTGATAATGGGCCTCTGTACGTCTATGTAGATATTCCATTAAAAATCAGCCGTTTCCAGCTACAATAGTCATTTACAACATTAACCTGTTTGGGATAGGGGGCAGTATTTTCACGGCCGGATGAAAAAACGTACCCGATTTTTAAACTGGTGACTACTCTTGCCCAGAAACGAGAATATGCATATTATTAGTAGTTTTGGATAGAAAACACTCTGAAGTTTCTAAACTTTTTTGAATGGTGTCTGTGAGTATAACAGAACTCATATGGCAGGCAAAAACCTGAGAAAATTCCAAGCAGGAAGTGGCCTGTCTGAGAAATTGTTGTTGTTCTTTTGATTCTCTATCGAAACTACAGTATCTGTGGGGTTACGTAGCACTTTCTAAGGCTTCCATTGGCTCGCTAAAGCCTTCAGAAAGCAGATTGAGGCGTCTCCTGTCTCTGGGCAGAGTATAGTAGCTCAGTTTCTCAGTGGTCTGCCTGGTGACAAAGAGATTGGATATGCGCATTCACGTGAACACGCTGTTTTTTCTTTTCCTCTTTAAATGAATACACTATTGTCCGGTTGGAATATTATCGCTATTTTACGAGAAAAATACCCTTAAATTGATTTTAAACAGCGTTTGACATGCTTCTAAGTACGGTAATGGAACATTTTTTATTTTTGTTTTGTCTCGAAATGCGCTCGCGCGTTACCCTTTGGATAGTGACCTGAACGCACGAACAAAACGGAGGTATTTGGACATAACTATGGATTATTTGGAACAAAAACAACATTTCTTGTGGAAGTAGCAGTCCTGGGAGTGCATTCTGACGAAGATCAGCAAAGGTAATACAATTTTTCGAATAATAATTCTGAGTTTAGTGTCCCCCAAACTTGGTGGGTGTCAAAATAGCTAGCCGTGATGGCCGAGCTATGTACTCAGAATATTGCAAAATGTGCTTTCGCCGAAAAGCTATTTTAAAATCTGACATAGCGATTGCATAAAGGAGTTCTGTATCTATAATTCTTAAACTAATTTATGTATTTTGTCAATGTTTATGATGAGTAATTTAGTAAATTCACAGCAAGTTTTGGGTGGGAATACATGTTCTGAACATAACACACCAATGTAAAAAGCTGGTTTTTGATATTAATACGAACTTGATTGAACAAAACATGCATGTATTGTATAACATAATGTCCTAGGGTTGTCATCTGATGAAGATCATCAAAGGTTAGTGCTGCATTTAGCTGTGTTTTGGGTTTTATTAACACATGTCCTTGCTTGGAAAATGGCTGTGTGATTTATTTTTGTCTATGTACTCTCCTAACAATCTAATGTTTTGCTTTCGCTGTAAAGCCTTTTTGAAATCGGACAATGTGGTTACCATCAAGAAGTGTATGTTTGAGAGAGTTGAATTATGACATTTTGTTGTTTTTGAATTTGCCGCCCTGATATTTCACTGGCTGTGTCCAGCAGGTGGGTAGCCCATAGAAGTTAACAATGTCTGAACTGTATTTCTGTTCAATTTGATGTTATTTTAATGGACAAAAATGTGCTTTTCTTTGAAAAACAAGGACATTTCTAAGTGACCCCAAACTTTTGAACGGTGGTGTATATAAAAAAATATTTTTTTTTCTGGGTCAAGGTTTGGCTTTTTCAGGAGAGGATTTATTTCTGCCACTTTGAGTGATTTTTTTGTTTTTGGTGGATAGGTCAGACATGTATGTTCAACATAGGAGGGCCAAGCACAGGAAGTAGCTCTCCAAGCACAGGAAGTAGCTCTTTCAGTAGTTGGAATAGGGTCCAGTAGCAAGGTTTAGAGGCCATGACTATTTTTGTGAATGTGTTGAGAGATAAAGGATTAAAAAAAATTTAACTTTAGTGTCTCCATATATCCGAGGTCCTGGCAGTTCTTTTCAGACTCAGGACGACTGAGTTTTTTGGGGAAATAATAATCTGAGTTTGTTATGAGGGGCCACAGTGGCTCTCCGGTCTGCGTATCGGCATCCATTTTGGGGCGGAGACGAATGTTTGCAGTTTTTAATAGGATGTGAGACAGACTAACAAATCAATAGGAGCCCCTGGCCGTTAATCTGACCATGATAACGAGCTGGCCGGTAATCTGACCATGATAACGAGCTGGCCGGTAATCTGACCATGATAACGAGCTGGCCGGTAATCTGACCATGATAACGAGCTGGCCGGTAATCTGACCATGATAACGAGCTGGCCGGTAATCTGACCATGATAACGAGCTGGCCGGTAATCTGACCATGATAACGAGCTGGCCGGTAATCTGACCATGATAACGAGCTGGCCGGTAATCTGACCATGATAACGAGCTGGCCGGTAATCTGACCATGATAACGAGCTGGCCGGTAATCTGACCATGATAACGAGCTGGCCGGTAATCTGACCATGATAACGAGCTGGCCGGTAATCTGACCATGATAACGAGCTGGCCGGTAATCTGACCATGATAACGAGCTGGCCGGTAATCTGACCATGATAACGAGCTGGCCGGTAATCTGACCATGATAACGAGCTGGCCGGTAATCTGACCATGATAACGAGCTGGCCGGTAATCTGACCATGATAATGAGCTGGCTGCTTAGTTAATTTAGAAATCAAACAAAATCTACAGGAGTTAAATGTTCTGTTAATGGGAATTACCATAATGTAAATGTTCTGTTAGTATGAATTACCATAATCTAAATGTTAATATGAATTACCATAATCTAAATGTTCTGTTAGTGTGAATTACCATAATCTAAATGTTAATATGAATTACCATAATGTAAATGTTCTGTTAATGGGAATTACCATAATGTAAATGTTCTGTTAGTATGAATTACCATAATCTAAATGTTAATATGAATTACCATAATCTAAATGTTCTGTTAGTATGAATTACCATAATCTAAATGTTCTGTTAATATGAATTACCATAATCTAAATGTTCTGTTAATATGAATTACCATAATGTGCTTTCTGTCATTCTGACCACCCTAATGGGTGACGCACCCAATGCATATGGGTCTGGTAAATTTTCTCAAATGGCGGGTAAATGAAAAATCTTCCCGGTCACTTTGTCCGGAGAGCGAGAGATACGATTTGATTTGAATCTCTTTCCTCTCGGTGTGTCTCTCTCTAGCTCAGTAACTGGGAGCCAGGGGATTACTGTCTCCTCTCTGTTCCTGTAGCTCAGTAACTGGGAGCCAGGGGATTACTGTCTCCTCTCTGTTCCTGTAGCTCAGTAACTGGGAGCCAGGGGATTACTGTCTCCTCTCTGTTCCTGTAGCTCAGTAACTGGGAGCCAGGGGATTACTGTCTCCTCTCTGTTCCTGTAGCTCAGTAACTGGGAGCCAGGGGATTACTGTCTCCTCTCTGTTCCTGTAGCTCAGTAACTGGGAGCCAGGGGATTACTGTCTCCTCTCTGTTCCTGTAGCTCAGTAACTGGGAGCCAGGGGATTACTGTCTCCTCTCTGTTCCTGTAGCTCAGTAACTGGGAGCCAGGGGATTACTGTCTCCTCTCTGTTCCTGTAGCTCAGTAACTGGGAGCCAGGGGATTACTGTCTCCTCTCTGTTCCTGTAGCTCAGTAACTGGGAGCCAGGGGATTGATTACTGTCTCCTCTCTGTTCCTGTAGCTCAGTAACTGGGAGCCAGGGGACCGGGCCGTATCGGAGCACCAGAGACATTACCCCAACTGTCGCTTCGTCAGAGGAGACCGGGCCGACAACGTGTCCATGGCGGGCGGCGCTAGAGGTGTAGGAGTGCCCCCCGGGGCAGTAGCTCCCGTCTCCAGCCCCCCAGGTCTCAGTAACGTGTCTAATCCAGCCATGCAGCAGCGTGAGGAGCGGTTGCTCACCTTCGTCCACTGGCCTTTACGTATTCCTGTACGCCCCGAACAGCTGGCCAAGGCAGGGTTTTACTACGTTGGTGAGAGAAATATTCAAGATCTACATTCCAATATAACTTTTAGTTAACATGTATTTTTATACAGTTTTTTTGTTTAAACGGGTAAAAGTCATTGGCAACGAATGCCCTGTTAGTATCACCATAGACACGGTTCCTGTGATTGGAGGAAGCTTGGAGCTCCTGGTGTTCCCCTGGGCTTTACCCAAACATTTAGCAGGACCTCTACACCTCCTAATCACACCCTGGGTGTGTTGCAGGGCGTAATGATGATGTGTGTGTGTGTTGCAGGGCGTAATGAGGTGTGTGTGTTGCAGGGTGTAATAATGTGTGTGTGTTGCAGGGTGTAATAATGATGATGGTGTGTGTGTGTTGCAGGGTGTAATAATGATGATGGTGTGTGTGTGTTGCAGGGTGTAATAATGATGATGGTGTGTGTGTGTTGCAGGGTGTAATAATGATGAGAGTGTGTGTGTTGCAGGGCGTAATAATGATGATGGTGTGTGTGTGTTGCAGGGTGTAATAATGATGAGAGTGTGTGTGTTGCAGGGCGTAATGACGACGTGAAGTGTTTCTGCTGTGACGGGGGTCTGAGGTGCTGGGAGTCAGGTGACGACCCCTGGGTGGAGCACGCCAAATGGTTCCCTAGGTAACCACCCCTTACAGCGCTGCCATATTACGTGTGTGTGTTGGTGACAAGCTGATTGAACAACGGGAAAATAGTACCAGACAGAGCCAGTAGTCGACTCACTCATCACCTTCAGACTTGATCACTGCAATGACTGGTAACCTATGTTACTGTGACTATGGTAACCTGTCAGTATATGTTACTGTGACTATGGTAACCTGTCAGTATATATGTTACTGTGACTATGGTAACCTGTCAGTATATATGTTACTGTGACTATGGTAACCTGTCAGTATATATGTTACTGTGACTATGGTAACCTGTCAGTATATATTACTGTGACTATGGTAACCTGTCAGTATATATTACTGTGACTATGGTAACCTGTCAGTATATGTTACTGTGACTATGGTAACCTGTCAGTATATGTTACTGTGACTATGGTAACCTGTCAGTATATATTACTGTGGTGACTATGGTAACCTGTCAGTATATATTACTGTGGTGACTATGGTAACCTGTCAGTATATGTTACTGTGGTGACTATAGTAACCTGTCAGTATATATTAATGTGGTGACTATGGTAACCTGTCAGTATATATTACTGTGGTGACTATGGTAACCTGTCAGTATATATTAATGTGGTGACTATGGTAACCAGTCAGTATATATTAATGTGGTGACTATGGTAACCTGTCAGTATATATTAATGTGGTGACTATGGTAACCTGTCAGTATATATTAATGTGGTGACTATGGTAACCTGTCAGTATATGTGACTATGGTAACCTGTCAGTATATGTTACTATGGTAACCTGTCAGTATATGTTACTGTGACTATGGTAACCTGTCAGTATATGTTACTATGGTAACCTGTCAGTATATGTTACTGTGACTATGGTAACCTGTCAGTATATATTACTGTGACTATGGTAACCTGTCAGTATATATGTTACTGTGACTATGGTAACCTGTCAGTATATATGTTACTGTGACTATGGTAACCTGTCAGTATATATTACTGTGACTATGGTAACCTGTCAGTATATATTACTGTGACTATGGTAACCTGTCAGTATATGTTACTGTGACTATGGTAACCTGTCAGTATATATTAATGTGGTGACTATGGTAACCTGTCAGTATATATTAATGTGGTGACTATGGTAACCTGTCAGTATATGTTACTATGGTAACCTGTCAGTATATTTATGTGACTATGGTAACCTGTCAGTATATATTAATGTGGTGACTATGGTAACCTGTCAGTATATGTTACTGTGACTATGGTAACCTGTCAGTATATGTTACTGTGACTATGGTAACCTGTCAGTATATGTTACTGTGACTATGGTAACCTGTCAGTATATGTTACTGTGACTATGGTAACCTGTCAGTATATATGTACTGTGACTATGGTAACCTGTCAGTATATATTACTGTGACTATGGTAACCTGTCAGTATATATGTTACTGTGACTATGGTAACCTGTCAGTATATATGTTACTGTGACTATGGTAACCTGTCAGTATATATTAATGTGGTGACTATGGTAACCTGTCAGTATATGTTACTATGGTAACCTGTCAGTATATGTTACTGTGACTATGGTAACCTGTCAGTATATGTTACTGTGACTATGGTAACCTGTCAGTATATATTAATGTGTTGACTATGGTAACCTGTCAGTATATATTAATGTGGTGACTATGGTAACCTGTCAGTATATATTAATGTGGTGACTATGGTAACCTGTCAGTATATGTTACTGTGACTATGGTAACCTGTCAGTATATGTTACTGTGACTATGGTAACCTCTCAGTATATGTTACTGTGACTATGGTAACCTGTCAGTATATATGTTACTGTGACTATGGTAACCTGTCAGTATATATGTTACTGTGACTATGGTAACCTGTCAGTATATATTACTGTGACTATGGTAACCTGTCAGTATATGTGACTATGGTAACCTGTCAGTATATATTAATGTGGTGACTATGGTAACCTGTCAGTATATATTAATGTGGTGACTGTGGTAACCTGTCAGTATATATGTTACTGTGACTATGGTAACCTGTCAGTATATATTAATGTGACTATGGTAACCTGTCAGTATATATGTTACTGTGACTATGGTAACCTGTCAGTATATATGTTACTGTGACTATGGTAACCTGTCAGTATATGTGACTATGGTAACCTGTCAGTATATATTAATGTGGTGACTATGGTAACCTGTCAGTATATATTAATGTGGTGACTATGGTAACCTGTCAGTATATATTAATGTGGTGACTATGGTAACCTGTCAGTATATATGTTACTGTGACTATGGTAACCTGTCAGTATATATTAATGTGACTATGGTAACCTCTAGGTGTGTGTACCTGCTCCAGGAGAAAGGTCAGGAGTTCGTCCATCAGATCCAGGCTCGTTTCCCTCGCCTCTTTGAACAGGTAACACCTGCTTCTGTTTATGCACCTTATTCACACCTGGCATCAATGACCTGTGTGTATGCACCGTGGTGTGTGTGTGTGTGTGTGTGTGTGTGTGTGGTGTGTGTGTGTGTGTGTGTGTGTGTGTGTGTGTGTGTGTGTGTGTGTGTGTGTGTGTGTGTATGTGAGTGTGGTGTGTATTGATTAGCTGTCTGGTAGAACATTGTGATGTGAATAAAGATCCATCATATGACTGATCTGAACATCAGTCGAAACAGGAAGTAAACTCTCCTGGCTCCTCCCCCTTACAGCTCCTGACCAATGGGGACAGCATCTCCAGGGAGTTTGTGGACCCACCAAGTGAGTAACAATTCAAGTTTTTTGGACACTTGGTGTCTCGACAATATATAACAAAGAATTATAATATATGAATTTATTATTGTAGTTTTTTTAAATATAGTAGCTGCTTTGTGTTTACAGCTAATCAGTTGAACACCTGACTTGACCATCTTCTAGCCAGTTAGCTGAACAGGCAGAAGAAGAAACTAGGTGTTGTAGGAAAAACACAGACTAAACTCTGACAAATCAAAGTTTATTTGTCACGTGCGCTGAAGACAACATCCGGAGATGAAGTATATATTATACACTGTTGTAGCAAAGCTTGACAGGTTCGCATTACAATATTTGTTTTTAAGAATGTGTGAATCGTTCTGCTCAGCGAGGTGAAGAGCGGAAGAATTAACCCGAGCCTCGGTTTTATCTCCTGGAGAAAGCGGGGCTTCCGGGACCTTTCATCACGTTCAGATGTGGTGATTTTAGAGCTCTTCGTTATGAGGTGGTCGAGCTCCTCTCCATAGCTCTGTTGTAACGAGTGACCCACTGAAAGGGAACCACCGGTTTCCATAGCAGCAACCATAACGCTAACAGTTTCTCTCCTGCTCTTCCCTCCTTCCCTCTCCCTCCCTCCCGCTCGCTCTCTCCCGCTCTCGCCCGTTTTTCCCGCTCTCGCCCCGTCTCTCCCTCCTTCCCTCCCTCCCTCTCTCCCTCTCTCCTTCCCGCTCTCTCTCTCTCTCCCTCCTTCCCGCTCGCTCTCTCCCTCCCTCCCCCTCTAGTGGTCAACCTGGGTCCAGGTGAGGAGCGGTCGGAAGATGCAGTGATGATGAACACCCCGGTGGTTGTGTCGGCTCTGGAGATGGGATTTGAGCGTGACCTGGTCAAGCAGACGGTACATAATGTAATGATATTCCATTACGCTGAGGGACTCCCTGTCCGTCTATAAAAATACACTGAACAGAAATAGAAACACATGTTAAGTGTTGGTTTCATGAGCTGAAATAAAATATCACAGATTTTTTTTCCATACACACAGAAAGTGTATATCTCTCAAATTCTGTGCACAAATGTGTTTACACCCCTGTTAGTGAGCATTTGTCCTTTACCAAGATAATCCATCCACCTGACAGGTGTGGCATATCAAGAAGCTGATTAAATAGCATGATCATTACACAGGTGCACCTTGTGCTGGGGACAAGTAAAGGCCACTCTAGAATGTGCCGTTTTGTCACAACACAATGCCACAGATGTCTCAACTTTTGAGGGAGCGTGCAGTTGGCATGCTGACTGCAGGAATGTCCACCAGAGCTGTTGCCAGAGAATTTAATGTTCACTTCTCTACCATAAGCCGCCTCCAACATTGTTTTAGAGAATTAGGCAGTATGTCCAACTGACCTCATAACCATAGACCGTGTGTGGTGTCGTGTGGACGAGCGGTTTGCTGTTGTGAACAGAGTGGCCCATGGTGGGGTTATGGTATGGACAGGCATAAGGTAAAATCCACTGAAATACCGTGATGCGGCCCATTTTTTATTATTATTATTTTATTTATTTAAAGGTATGTTACCAACAGTCATATCTGTATTCCCAGTCATGTGAAATTCATAGATTAGCACCTAATGAATTTATTTGGGTTAGGGTCCTCATATGAACTGTAATTCAGTAAAATCATTGAAATTGTTGCGTTTTTTATATTATTGTTCAGTATATATTTCCATTAAGCAGAGGGACTCACTGTCCTGTGTGTCTATAATCTACAGGTCCAGGGTAAGATCCTGACCAGCGGAGAGAACTACAAGACGGTCCAGGAACTGGTCTTAGACCTGCTGTCTGCCGAGGACCAAAAGAGAGAGGAGGAGAAAGAGATGCTGGCCGAGGAGATGGCTTCTGGTACGGCTGATATGAGGGAGGGAGGGGAGGGAGGGAGGGGAGGAGAGATGCTGGCCGACGAGATCTTTCTTCTGAAACTCGTCAGTCTATTCTTGTTCTGAGAAATGAAGGCTATTCCATGCGAGAAATTGCCAAGAAACTGAAGATCTCGTACAACGCTGTGTACTACTCCCTACACAGAACAGAGCAAACTGGCTCTAACCAGAATAGAAAGAGGAGTGGGAGGCCCCGGTGCACAACTGAGCAAGAGGACAAGTACATTAGAGTGTCTAGTTTGAGAAACAGACGCCTCACAAGTCCTCAACTGGCAGCTTCATTAAATAGTTCCCACAAAACACCAGTCTCAACGTCAACAGTGAAGAGGCGACTCCGGGATGCTGGCCTTCTAGGCAGAGTTCCTCTGTCCAGTGTCTGTGTTCTTCTGCCCGTCTTAATCTTTTCTTTTTATTGGCCAGTCTGAGATATGGCTTTTTCTTTACAACTCTGCCTAGAAGGGCAGCATCCCGGAGTCGCCTCTTCACTGCTGACGTTGAGACTGGTGTTTTGTGGGAACTATTTAATGAAGCTGCTAGTTGAGGACTTGTGAGGCGTCTGTTTCTCAACCTAGACACTCTAATGTACTTGCCCTCTTGTTTGCTGTAGTCCACGGTCAGCTCCTTTGTCTTGCTGACGTTGAGGGAGAAGTTGTTGTCCTCTGGCTTGGCCCAGGTAATAAGCTTCTGGTGCCAGAGTCCAACTGAATCGAATGCAAACGCCCTCTCCCAACGCCCTCGCCCTCTCCCAACGCCCAACGCCCTCTCCCAACGCCCTCTCCCAACGCCCTCTCCCAACGCCCTCTCCCAACGCCCTCTCCCAACGCCCTCGCCCAACGCCCTCTCCCAACGCCCTCTCCCAACGCCCTCTCCCAACGCCCTCTCCCAACGCCCTCTCCCAACGCCCTCTCCCAACGCCCTCTCCCAACGCCCTCTCCCAACGCCCTCTCCCAACGCCCTCGCCCAACGCCCTCGCCCAACGCCCTCGCCCAACGCCCTCGCCCAACGCCCTCGCCCAACGCCCTCTCCCAACGCCCTCTCCCAACGCCCTCGCCCAACGCCCAACGCCCTCGCCCAACGCCCTCGCCCAACTCTCTCTGCCCTGTCTCCTCTCTCCAGATGGTAATTCGTTCTTGAAGAGACACCAGGCAGCGTTGGTCCAGCGTCTGAAGAGTGTTGAGTCTGTCCTGGAGCACCTCCGAGAGCAGAATGTCATCAGTACGTCTTTACACTACTGAAATACTACTACAGTACTAATGAATATTATTAATGTTGTGAAGAGTGTCGAGTCTGTCCCGGACCTCCTCAGAGAACAGAATGTCATGAGTATGTTATTAATACATGGTATATACTACAAGCTGCTACTATTACAATATTAATGTTTAGTCGGTCCTGGAGCGCCCATCAGTATATCTTTATATTACTACATGTTAAACTACTAGCTACTACTACAGTACTATATTGATGTTATGATACCTCTACAGTAGGTGAGGAGTACAGTAGTCTCCAGGGCCAGTCCTCTCAGCAGCAGCTGACCTTTAACCCCCTGACCTTCTAGGTGGAGAGGAATACAGTAGTCTCCAGGGCTAGTCCTCCCAGCAGCAGCTGACCTTTAACCCCCTGACCTCCTAGGTGGAGAGGAATACAGTAGTCTCCAGGGCCAGTCCTCCCAGCAGCAGCTGACCTTTAACCCCCTGACCTTCTAGGTGGAGAGGAATACAGTAGTCTCCAGGGCCAGTCCTCTCAGCAGCAGCTGACCTTTAACCCCCTGACCTTCTAGGTGGAGAGGAATACAGTAGTCTCCAGGGCCAGTCCTCCCAGCAGCAGCTGACCTTTAACCCCCTGACCTTCTAGGTGGAGAGGAATACAGTAGTCTCCAGGGCCAGTCCTCCCAGCAGCAGCTGACCTTTAACCCCCTGACCTCCTAGGTGGAGAGGAATACAGTAGTCTCCAGGGCCAGTCCTCTCAGCAGCAGCTGACCTTTAACCCCCTGACCTTCTAGGTGGAGAGGAATACAGTAGTCTCCAGGGCCAGTCCTCTCAGCAGCAGACAGCCAGGCTGATAGACTTGGTGCTGACTAAAGGAAACGCAGCAGCTGAGGTCTTCAGGAACTGGATCCAGAAGAACGATGTCTACCTGCTCAGAGACCTCATGGGTAAACCTTACTTCTGACCTTTAACCCCTAACCTGCTCAGAGACCTCATGGGTAAACCTTACTTCTGACCTTTAACCCCTAACCTGCTCAGAGACCTCATGGGTAAACCTTACTTCTGACCTTTAACCCCTAACCTGCTCAGAGACCTCATGGGTAAACCTTCCTTCTGACCTTTAACCCCTAACCTGCTCAGAGACCTCATGGGTAAACCTTCCTTCTGACCTTTAACCCCTAACCTGCTCAGAGACCTCATGGGTAAACCTTACTTCTGACCTTTCAACTCTTACCTCACACCCTAACTTCTTTTCCCCTTCCCCTAACCTGCTAGACTTCACCTTGAACATCCCTCACTGTGGATCGCCCTAGTCCCTTAACTAACCCCTAGTCCCTTTACTCCCTAGCACCCTAACCCCTAGTCCCTTTACTCCCTAGCACACTAACCCCTAGTCCCTTTACTCCCTAACCCCTAGTCCCTTTACTCCCTAGCACCCTAACCCCTAGTCCCTTTACTCCCTAACCCCTAGTCCCTTTACTCCCTAGCACCCTAACCCCTAGTCCCTTTACTCCCTAACCCCTAGTCCCTTTACTCCCTAGCACCCTTCTGCTCCTAATCTTCAGTTTCCTAAGACCCCTAGTTTCCTAATGCCTAGACCCCTAACCCCTAGTCCCTTCTACTCCCAATCCCTAGTTGTTGAATCCTTAGCTCCTAGTCCCTTCTACTCCCCAATCCCTAGTTGTGGAATCCTTAGCTCCTTAACCCCTAGTCCCTTCTACTCCCCAATCCCTAGTTGTTGAATCCTTAGCTCCTTAACCCCTAGTCCCTTCTACTCCCAATCCCTAGTTGTTGAATCCTTAGCTCCTTAACCCCTAGTCCCTTCTGCTCCCAATCCCTAGTTGTGGAATCCTTAGCTCCTTAACCCCTAGTCCCTTCTACTCCCCAATCCCTAGTTGTTGAATCCTTAGCTCCTTAACCCCTAGTCCCTTCTACTCCCAATCCCTAGTTGTGGAATCCTTAGCTCCTTAACCCCTAGTCCCTTCTGCTCCCAATCCCTAGTTGTGGAATCCTTAACCCCTAGTCCCTTCTACTCCCAATCCCTAGTTGTGGAATCCTTAACCCCTAGTCCCTTCTACTCCCCAATCCCTAGTTGTGGAATCCTTAGCTCCTTAACCCCTAGTCCCTTCTACTCCCAATCCCTAGTTGTGGAATCCTTAGCTCCTTAACCCCTAGTCCCTTCTACTCCCCAATCCCTAGTTGTGGAATCCTTAACCCCTAGTCCCTTCTACTCCCCAATCCCTAGTTGTGGAATCCTTAACCCCTAGTCCCTTCTACTCCCAATCCCTAGTTGTGGAATCCCTAGTCCCTTCTACTCCCCAATCCCTAGTTGTGGAATCCTTAACCCCTAGTCCCTTCTACTCCCCAATCCCTAGTTGTGGAATCCTTAGCTCCTTAACCCCTAGTCCCTTCTACTCCCAATCCCTAGTTGTGGAATCCTTAGCTCCTTAACCCCTAGTCCCTTCTACTCCCAATCCCTAGTTGTGGAATCCTTAGCTCCTTAACCCCTAGTCCCTTCTACTCCCAATCCCTAGTGTTGGAATCCTTAGCTCCTTAACCCCTAGTCCCTTCTACTCCCAATCCCTAGTTGTGGAATCCTTAGCTCCTTAACCCCTAGTCCCTTCTACTCCCAATCCCTAGTTGTTGAATCCTTAGCTCCTTAACCCCTAGTCCCTTCTACTCCCAATCCCTAGTTGTGGAATCCTTAGCTCCTTAACCCCTAGTCCCTTCTACTCCCAATCCCTAGTTGTTGAATCCTTAGCTCCTTAACCCCTAGTCCCTTCTACTCCCCAATCCCTAGTTGTTGTATCCTTAGCTCCTTAACCCCTAGTCCCTTCTACTCCCCAATCCCTAGTTGTTGAATCCTTAGCTCCTTAACCCCTAGTCCCGTCTACTCCCAATCCCTAGTTGTGGAATCCTTAGCTCCTTAACCCCTAGTCCCTTCTACTCCCCAATCCCTAGTTGTTGAATCCTTAACCCCTAGTCCCTTCTACTCCCCAATCCCTAGTTGTGGAATCCTTAGCTCCTTAACCCCTAGTCCCTTCTACTCCCAATCCCTAGTTGTGGAATCCTTAGCTCCTTAACCCCTAGTCCCTTCTGCTCCCAATCCCTAGTTGTGGAATCCTTAGCTCCTTAACCCCTAGTCCCTTCTACTCCCCAATCCCTAGTTGTGGAATCCTTAGCTCCTTAACCCCTAGTCCCTTCTACTCCCAATCCCTAGTTGTGGAATCCTTAGCTCCTTAACCCCTAGTCCCTTCTACTCCCAATCCCTAGTTGTGGAATCCTTAACCCCTAGTCCCTTCTGCTCCCAATCCCTAGTTGTGGAATCCTTAACCCCTAGTCCCTTCTACTCCCAATCCCTAGTTGTGGAATCCTTAACCCCTAGTCCCTTCTGCTCCCCAATCCCTAGTTGTGGAATCCTTAACCCCTAGTCCCTTCTGCTCCCCAATCCCTAGTTGTGGAATCCTTAGCTCCTTAACCCCTAGTCCCTTCTGCTCCCAATCCCTAGTTGTGGAATCCTTAGCTCCTTAACCCCTAGTCCCTTCTACTCCCCAATCCCTAGTTGTGGAATCCTTAGCTCCTTAACCCCTAGTCCCTTCTACTCCCAATCCCTAGTTGTGGAATCCTTAGCTCCTTAACCCCTAGTCCCTTCTACTCCCCAATCCCTAGTTGTGGAATCCTTAACCCCTAGTCCCTTCTACTCCCAATCCCTAGTGTTGGAATCCTTAGCTCCTTAACCCCTAGTCCCTTCTACTCCCAATCCCTAGTTGTTGAATCCTTAGCTCCTTAGCCCCTAGTCCCTTCTACTCCCCAATCCCTAGTTGTTGAATCCTTAGCTCCTTAACCCCTAGTCCCTTCTACTCCCCAATCCCTAGTTGTTGAATCCTTAGCTCCTTAACCCCTGGTCATGGGGTGTCCAGCATTCCAGGTTTGGGAAGGATGGTGGGATGTTGTATCGTTCTGAGCTTGTCTGTGAGAATGATTGGTGTGTAGATTAGAGGTTAGGGGGCTAAGAGGTTAGGGGGCTAAGGGGCTAGAGGTCAGGGGTCAGCCTACTAAACCATCAGATTGACCCATCCTTGTATAGAAAGGTTATCACCCAGCTCAGTGCCAGTTCAGTCCAGTTAGTCCCACTTGACCCAGTTCAGTCCAGTTAGTCCCAGTTCAGTCCAGTTAGTCCCACTTCACCCAGCTCAGTCCAGTTAGTCCCAGTTGAGTCCAGTTAGTCCCACCCCCACTTCAGTCCAGTTAGTCCCACTTCACCCAGCTCAGCTCAGTCCAGTTAGTCCCACTTCAGTCCAGTTAGTCCCACTTCAGTCCAGTTAGTCCCACTTCACCAGCTTCAGTCCAGTTAGTCCCACTCCACCCAGCTCAGCTCAGTCCAGTTAGTCCCACTTCGACCCACTTCAGTCCAGTTAGTCCCACTTCGACCCACTTCAGTCCAGTTAGTCCCACTTCGACCCAGTTCAGTTAGTCCCACTTCACCCCACTTCAGTCCAGTTAGTCCCACTTCAACCCACTTCAGTCCAGTTAGTCCCACTTCAGTCCAGTTAGTCCCACTTCAACCCACTTCAGTCCAGTTAGTCCCACTTCAGTCCAGTTAGTCCCACTTCGACCCACTTCAGTCCAGTTAGTCCCACTTCACCCCACTTCAGTCCAGTTAGTCCCACTTCAGTCCAGTTAGTCCCACTTCAGTCCAGTTTAATTGTTGTTCTCAATGCCCCTTTCAGCCCAGGCAAATGAAGCCTCAACACCAAGTCAAGATCTCTCAGGTATATATATACACACACACACACACACACACACACACACACACACACACACACACACACACTGCCTGGCTATACACACACACACACACACACACACACTGTTTCACACACAGTTACACACACACACTGCCTGGCTATATGTGTATATATACACACACACTGTTTCATACACACACTGCCTGGCTATATATACACACACACACACACACACACACACACACACACACACACACACACACACACACACACGCTGCCTGGCTATATATACACATACACACACACACACACACACACACACACACACACACACACACACACACTGCCTGGCTGTAGACACACACACCTCTACATACAGGGCTTTTGTCTGCTTGTAGCTTTGGCTTTGAGACCTGCTGGCCCGTGTAGCTTCGAGACCTGCTGGCCCGTGGAGCTTTGAGACCTGCTGGCCCGTGGAGCTTTGAGACCTGCTGGCCCGTGGAGCTTTGAGACCTGCTGGCCCGTGGAGCTTTGAGACCTGCTGGCCCGTGGAGCTTTGAGACCTGCTGGCCCGTGTAGCTTTGGCTTCGAGACCTGCTGGCCCGTGGAGCTTTGGCTTTGAGACCTGCTGGCCCGTGGAGCTTTGGCTTCGAGACCTGCTGGCCCGTGGAGCTTTGAGACCTGCTGGCCCGTGGAGCTTTGGCTTTGAGACCTGCTGGCCCGTGGAGCTTTGGCTTCGAGACCTGCTGGCCCGTGGAGCTTCGAGACCTGCTGGCCGGTGGAGCTTCGAGACCTGCTGGCCCGTGGAGCTTTGAGACCTGCTGGCCCGTGGAGCTTTGGCTTTGAGACCTGCTGGCCCGTGTAGCTTTGGCTTTGAGACCTGCTGGCCCGTGTAGCTTTGAGACCTGCTGGCCCGTGGAGCTTTGAGACCTGCTGGCCCGTGGAGCTTTGAGACCTGCTGGCCCGTGTAGCTTTGGCTTCGAGACCTGCTGGCCCGTGTAGCTTTGAGACCTGCTGGCCCGTGGAGCTTTGAGACCTGCTGGCCCGTGGAGCTTTGAGACCTGCTGGCCGGTGGAGCTTCGAGACCTGCTGGCCCGTGTAGCTTTGGCTTTGAGACCTGCTGGCCCGTGGAATGAGGCCTTGGAACTGGGATGGATGGGCGGGGTCAGAAGTGTCATCCAATGGGAGGGGTTTAATCTCCTGAGAGCTGCTATTGGCTGTCAGCAGTGATTGACAGTAGGGTGGTTCTGAGGCCTCGTTACCTTGCTCTACTCTGCACTGGTAAGAGAGCGGTGTGTCAGTCTGTGTTTCGTGGCTTGGTGTTTGTCTCTGTCCGTTAGTGCGCTCATCACACGGGATATTCTCAGACAACACTGGCCTGATATTTTGTTGTTGTTGATGCTACTAGGGTGAGAGATGCGTTTGCCAGAGAGAGAGATCTGTCATTTACAAAATGACTCTGACTTGCCAGATGGTGGCGCTATAACCATCTGTTGAAAGGTGACGCCCCGTTTGACCCAAAGCCATGAGATTCAGAACATTAGGATCCTCTCTTCACCAGGAACACGTTTCCCTCGGGTCCACCGTGATGGATTCAACGGCATGTGAAATTTAAAAATAACAACACTACTAATCTGTCACCGAATTAACGATCTGCGGCTTCTATGGACAATGGTCTCTCAACGCACTACTTTCCAGACTAGCACCTAAAACCACATGACCTTTATTGACCAATAAGTATTCACGTGGGCTGGCATATAAATCAGTTAAGGATATTCGTATTGTAACAACCATTTGGTACACGTGTTGCAACCACTGTCAGGACTCAACATATAATAACATCTACGAGGATGTTGATATCGGCCACACGGTGTGGCTGTAATAGCCTCATCTTTAATATACAGCGCCTTCGAAAAGTATTCAGACCCCTTTCCCACATTTTGTTACTTTACAGCCTTATTCTAAAATTGATTAAATCTGGGGGGGGGGGGTTTTACCTTCAATCTACACAAAATACCCCATAATGACAAAGCAAAAACAGATCTTCAGACATTTTTTGCTAATTTTATTAAAAATAAAAAAAGATATCATTTCCATAAGTATTTATTGGGGAGTTTTATTTTTACGTAGGGAGATAGTTTGAAGTTGGACATGCCTCCACCATGCTTCACCGTAAGGATTCTTCCAGATGTGATGTTTGGCATTCAGACCAGAGGTCCATCTTGGTTTCATCAGGCCAGAGTATGTTGTTTCTCATGGTCTGAGTCTTTAGGTGCCTTTTGGCAAACTCCAAGCGGGCTGTCATGTGCCTTTTACTGAGGAGTGGCTTCCGTCTGATTGGTGGAGTGCTGCAGAGATGGTTGTCCTTGGAACTCTGGAGCTCTGTCAGAGGGACCAGCAGGTTCTTGGTCACCTCCCTGACCAAGACTCTTCTCCCCTGGTTGCTCAGTTTGGCCGGGCGGCCAGCTCTAGGAACAGTCTTGGTGGATCCAAACTTCTTCCGTTTCAGAATGATGGAGGACAATGTGTTCTTGGGGACCTTCAATGCTGCAGACATTTTTTTGGTACCCTTCCCCCAGATCTGTGCCTCGACACAATCCTTTCCCGGTGCTCTACGGACAATTCCTTCGACCTCATGGCTTGGTTTTTGCTCTGACATGCACTGTCAACTGTGGGACCTTATATAGACCGGTGTGTGCCTTTCCAAATTATGTCCAATCAAATGAATTTACCGCAGGTGGACTCCAATCATGTTGTAGAAACATCTCAAGGATGATCAATGGAAACAGGATGCACCTGAGCTCAATTTAGTCTCATAGCAAAGGGTCTGAATACTTATGTAAATAAGGTATCTGGTTTATATTTTTAATACAATTGCTAAAATTTCTAAAAACCTGTTTTTGTTTTGTCAATATGGGGTATTGTGTGTAGATTGCTGAGGATTTTTATTTATATAATCCATTATAGAATAAGGCTGTAACATAACAAAATGTGGAAAAAGTCAAGGGGTCTGAATACTTTCCGAAGGCAACTGTTTCACAGTGATGAAATTTGGCACATGCTCCGGATATGAGTCTAGCTAACCCACGTGATATCTCAGACACCACTGGCCCGATTTTGACATAACTTGGATGAATGATGCATCTGTGTACAATATCCAAGATGCAGTAAAAAAAATAATATATAAATTGAATAATGAAGTAAGATTTCTGCGACATACTTGAGTGCGAACCCATTACACCTTGGCGGGTTTTATGCTTCTGGGTTTTCTTGATTTAAATGATGCGTCTTGCCATAGAAATCCATCATTTACAAAATTACACTGGCGGCCCGAGGGGAGCGCTGGGTCACCGGCGGCCCGAGGGGAGCGCTGGGTCACCGGCGGCCCGAGGGGAGCGCTGGGTCATTCGTGGGACGACGGGCTTGCACTAGCATGGGCGGCAGGTAGCCTAGCGGTTAAGAGCTTTGGGCCAGTAACTGAAAGGTTGTTGTTTCGAATCCCCGAGCCAGCAAGGTGGAAAAATCTGCCGTTTTTGCCTTTGAGCAAGGCAGTTAACCAACAACTGTTCCCTGGGTGCCGACGACGTGGACGCCGATTATGGCAGCCCCCTGCACCCTCTCTGATTCAGGAAGACACATTTCAGTTGATCTGCTTAGGCATCTTGTTTACTGTTGTTTTTCACTTTGCATCTCTATTCTTCCCACTCCATCTCCCTTCCCCCACTTCTTCCTCACTCCAGACCTGCCGATGGAGGAGCAGCTACGGCGACTACAGGAAGAGCGGACCTGTAAGGTGTGTATGGACAAGGAGGTGAACATGGTGTTTATCCCGTGTGGTCACCTGGTGGTCTGTAAGGACTGTGCTCCCTCTCTGAGGAAATGTCCCATCTGCAGAGGACTGGTCAAGGGCACCGTCCGAACCTTCCTCTCCTAGAAGACCTCCAGGAAACCTTCCACTCCTAGGAGACCTCCAGGAAACAGGGACCCTTCTAACACTGTCAAACTTCCACTCCTAGGAGACCGATGTTTGACACTGGTAGATCATCTGTACCATGTGTTAATAAAGTTATTTTCATAACCCTTTTCTGAAATGTTTCATTCATTCAGGATAAAAACCCACTGTAGAAACCAAACAAAGATTCATAAGTTACAATTTACCATGTTATAGTATTATAGTGGACAGTAACCATAGTAACCACACCATGTTATAGTATTATAGTGGACAGTAACCATAGTAACCACACCATGTTATAGTATTATAGTGGACAGTAACCACACCATGTTATAGTATTATAGTGGACAGTAACCACACCATGTTATAGTATTATAGTGGACAGTAACCACACCATGTTATAGTATTATAGTAGACAGTAACCACACCATGTTATAGTATTATAGTGGACAGTAACCACACCATGTTATAGTATTATAGTGGACAGTAACCACACCATGTTATAGTATTATAGTGGACAGTAACCACACCATGTTATAGTATTATAGTGGACAGTAACCACACCATGTTATAGTATTATAGTGGACAGTAACCACACCATGTTATAGTATTATAGTGGACAGTAACCATAGTAACCACACCATGTTATAGTATTATAGTGGACAGTAACCACACCATGTTATAGTATTATAGTGGACAGTAACCACACCATGTTATAGTATTATAGTGGACAGTAACCACACCATGTTATAGTATTATAGTGGACAGTAACCACACCATGTTATAGTATTATAGTGGACAGTAACCACACCATGTTATAGTATTATAGTGGACAGTAACCACACCATGTTATAGTATTATAGTGGACAGTAACCACACCATGTTATAGTATTATAGTGGACAGTAACCATAGTAACCACACCATGTTATAGTATTATAGTGGACAGTAACCACACCATGTTATAGTATTATAGTGGACAGTAACCACACCATGTTATAGTATTATAGTGGACAGTAACCACACCATGTTATAGTATTATAGTGGACAGTAACCACACCATGTTATAGTATTATAGTGGACAGTAACCACACCATGTTATAGTATTATAGTGGACAGTAACCACACCATGTTATAGTATTATAGTGGACAGTAACCACACCATGTTATAGTATTATAGTGGACAGTAACCACACCATGTTATAGTATTATAGTGGACAGTAACCACACCATGTTATAGTATTATAGTGGACAGTAACCACACCATGTTATAGTATTATAGTGGACAGTAACCACACCATGTTATAGTATTATAGTGGACAGTAACCACACCATGTTATAGTATTATAGTGGACAGTAACCACACCATGTTATAGTATTATAGTGGACAGTAACCACACCATGTTATAGTATTATAGTGGACAGTAACCACACCATGTTATAGTATTATAGTGGACAGTAACCACACCATGTTATAGTATTATAGTAGACAGTAACCACACCATGTTATAGTATTATAGTGGACAGTAACCACACCATGTTATAGTATTATAGTGGACAGTGACCACACCATGTTATAGTATTATAGTGGACAGTAACCACACCATGTTATAGTATTATAGTGGACAGTAACCACACCATGTTATAGTATTATAGTGGACAGTAACCACACCATGTTATAGTATTATAGTGGACAGTAACCACACCATGTTATAGTGGACAGTAACCACACCATGTTATAGTATTATAGTGGACAGTAACCACACCATGTTATAGTATTATAGTGGACAGTAACCACACCATGTTATAGTATTATAGTGGACAGTAACCACACCATGTTATAGTATTATAGTGGACAGTAACCACACCATGTTATAGTATTATAGTGGACAGTAACCACACCATGTTATAGTATTATAGTGGACAGTAACCACACCATGTTATAGTATTATAGTGGACAGTAACCACACCATGTTATAGTATTATAGTGGACAGTAACCACACCATGTTATAGTATTATAGTGGACAGTAACCACACCATGTTATAGTATTATAGTGGACAGTAACCACACCATGTTATAGTATTATAGTGGACAGTAACCACACCATGTTATAGTATTATAGTGGACAGTAACCACACCATGTTATAGTATTATAGTGGACAGTAACCACACCATGTTATAGTATTATAGTGGACAGTAACCACACCATGTTATAGTATTATAGTGGACAGTAACCACACCATGTTATAGTATTATAGTGGACAGTAACCACACCATGTTATAGTATTATAGTGGACAGTAACCACACCATGTTATAGTATTATAGTGGACAGTAACCACACCATGTTATAGTATTATAGTGGACAGTAACCACACCATGTTATAGTATTATAGTGGACAGTAACCACACCATGTTATAGTATTATAGTGGACAGTAACCACACCATGTTATAGTATTATAGTGGACAGTAACCACACCATGTTATAGTATTATAGTGGACAGTAACCACACCATGTTATAGTATTATAGTGGACAGTAACCACACCATGTTATAGTATTATAGTGGACAGTAACCACACCATGTTATAGTATTATAGTGGACAGTAACCACACCATGTTATAGTATTATAGTGGACAGTAACCACACCATGTTATAGTATTATAGTGGACAGTAACCACACCATGTTATAGTATTATAGTGGACAGTAACCACACCATGTTATAGTATTATAGTGGACAGTAACCACACCATGTTATAGTATTATAGTGGACAGTAACCACACCATGTTATAGTATTATAGTGGACAGTAACCACACCATGTTATAGTATTATAGTGGACAGTAACCACACCATGTTATAGTATTATAGTGGACAGTAACCACACCATGTTATAGTGGACAGTAACCACACCATGTTATAGTATTATAGTGGACAGTAACCACACCATGTTATAGTATTATAGTGGACAGTAACCACACCATGTTATAGTATTATAGTGGACAGTAACCACACCATGTTATAGTATTATAGTGGACAGTAACCACACCATGTTATAGTATTATAGTGGACAGTAACCACACCATGTTATAGTATTATAGTGGACAGTAACCACACCATGTTATAGTATTATAGTGGACAGTAACCACACCATGTTATAGTATTATAGTGGACAGTAACCACACCATGTTATAGTATTATAGTGGACAGTAACCACACCATGTTATAGTATTATAGTGGACAGTAACCACACCATGTTATAGTATTATAGTGGACAGTAACCACACCATGTTATAGTATTATAGTGGACAGTAACCACACCATGTTATAGTATTATAGTGGACAGTAACCACACCATGTTATAGTATTATAGTGGACAGTAACCACACCATGTTATAGTATTATAGTGGACAGTAACCACACCATGTTATAGTATTATAGTGGACAGTAACCACACCATGTTATAGTATTATAGTGGACAGTAACCACACCATGTTATAGTATTATAGTGGACAGTAACCACACCATGTTATAGTATTATAGTGGACAGTAACCACACCATGTTATAGTATTATAGTGGACAGTAACCACACCATGTTATAGTATTATAGTGGACAGTAACCACACCATGTTATAGTATTATAGTGGACAGTAACCACACCATGTTATAGTATTATAGTGGACAGTAACCACACCATGTTATAGTATTATAGTGGACAGTAACCACACCATGTTATAGTATTATAGTGGACAGTAACCACACCATGTTATAGTATTATAGTGGACAGTAACCACACCATGTTATAGTATTATAGTGGACAGTAACCACACCATGTTATAGTATTATAGTGGACAGTAACCACACCATGTTATAGTATTATAGTGGACAGTAACCACACCATGTTATAGTATTATAGTGGACAGTAACCACACCATGTTATAGTATTATAGTGGACAGTAACCACACCATGTTATAGTATTATAGTGGACAGTAACCACACCATGTTATAGTATTATAGTGGACAGTAACCACACCATGTTATAGTATTATAGTGGACAGTAACCACACCATGTTATAGTATTATAGTGGACAGTAACCACACCATGTTATAGTATTATAGTGGACAGTAACCACACCATGTTATAGTATTATAGTGGACAGTAACCACACCATGTTATAGTATTATAGTGGACAGTAACCACACCATGTTATAGTATTATAGTGGACAGTAACCACACCATGTTATAGTATTATAGTGGACAGTAACCACACCATGTTATAGTATTATAGTGGACAGTAACCACACCATGTTATAGTATTATAGTGGACAGTAACCACACCATGTTATAGTATTATAGTGGACAGTAACCACACCATGTTATAGTATTATAGTGGACAGTAACCACACCATGTTATAGTATTATAGTGGACAGTAACCACACCATGTTATAGTATTATAGTGGACAGTAACCACACCATGTTATAGTATTATAGTGGACAGTAACCACACCATGTTATAGTATTATAGTGGACAGTAACCACACCATGTTATAGTATTATAGTGGACAGTAACCACACCATGTTATAGTATTATAGTGGACAGTAACCACACCATGTTATAGTATTATAGTGGACAGTAACCACACCATGTTATAGTATTATAGTGGACAGTAACCACACCATGTTATAGTATTATAGTGGACAGTAACCACACCATGTTATAGTATTATAGTGGACAGTAACCACACCATGTTATAGTATTATAGTGGACAGTAACCACACCATGTTATAGTATTATAGTGGACAGTAACCACACCATGTTATAGTATTATAGTGGACAGTGACCACACCATGTTATAGTATTATAGTGGACAGTAACCACACCATGTTATAGTATTATAGTGGACAGTAACCACACCATGTTATAGTATTATAGTGGACAGTAACCACACCATGTTATAGTATTATAGTGGACAGTAACCACACCATGTTATAGTATTATAGTGACAGTAACCACACCATGTTATAGTATTATAGTGGACAGTAACCACACCATGTTATAGTATTATAGTGGACAGTAACCACACCATGTTATAGTATTATAGTGGACAGTAACCACACCATGTTATAGTATTATAGTGGACAGTAACCAGCACCATGTTATAGTATTATAGTGGACAGTAACCACACCATGTTATAGTATTATAGTGGACAGTAACCACACCATGTTATAGTATTATAGTGGACAGTAACCACACCATGTTATAGTATTATAGTGGACAGTGACCACACCATGTTATAGTATTATAGTGGACAGTAACCATAGTAACCACACCATGTTATAGTATTATAGTGGACAGTAACCACACCATGTTATAGTATTATAGTAGACAGTGACCACACCATGTTATAATATTATAGTGGACAGTAACCACACCATGTTATAGTATTATAGTGGACAGTAACCACACCATGTTATAGTATTATAGTGGACAGTAACCACACCATGTTATAGTATTATAGTGGACAGTAACCACACCATGTTATAGTATTATAGTGGACAGTAACCACACCATGTTATAGTATTATAGTGGACAGTAACCACACCATGTTATAGTATTATAGTGGACAGTAACCACACCATGTTATAGTATTATAGTGGACAGTAACCACACCATGTTATAGTATTATAGTGGACAGTAACCACACCATGTTATAGTATTATAGTGGACAGTAACCACACCATGTTATAGTATTATAGTGGACAGTAACCACACCATGTTATAGTATTATAGTGGACAGTAACCACACCATGTTATAGTATTATAGTGGACAGTAACCACACCATGTTATAGTATTATAGTGGACAGTAACCACACCATGTTATAGTATTATAGTGGACAGTAACCACACCATGTTATAGTATTATAGTGGACAGTAACCACACCATGTTATAGTATTATAGTGGACAGTAACCACACCATGTTATAGTATTATAGTGGACAGTAACCACACCATGTTATAGTATTATAGTGGACAGTAACCACACCATGTTATAGTATTATAGTGGACAGTAACCACACCATGTTATAGTATTATAGTGGACAGTAACCACACCATGTTATAGTATTATAGTGGACAGTGACCACACCATGTTATAGTATTATAGTGGACAGTAACCATAGTAACCACACCATGTTATAGTATTATAGTGGACAGTAACCACACCATGTTATAGTATTATAGTAGACAGTAACCACACCATGTTATAGTATTATAGTGGACAGTAACCACACCATGTTATAGTATTATAGTGGACAGTGACCACACCATGTTATAATATTATAGTGGACAGTAACCACACCATGTTATAGTATTATAGTGGACAGTAACCACACCATGTTATAGTATTATAGTGGACAGTAACGACACCATGTTATAATATTATAGTGGACAGTAACCACACCATGTTATAGTATTATAGTAGACAGTAACCACACCATGTTATAGTATTATAGTGGACAGTAACCACACCATGTTATAGTATTATAGTGGACAGTGACCACACCATGTTATAGTATTATAGTGGACAGTAACCACACCATGTTATAGTATTATAGTGGACAGTAACCACACCATGTTATAGTATTATAGTGGACAGTAACCACACCATGTTATAGTATTATAGTGGACAGTGACCACACCATGTTATAGTATTATAGTGGACAGTAACCACACCATGTTATAGTATTATAGTGGACAGTGACCACACCATGTTATAGTATTATAGTGGACAGTAACCACACCATGTTATAGTATTATAGTGGACAGTAACCACACCATGTTATAGTATTATAGTGGACAGTAACCACACCATGTTATAGTATTATAGTGGACAGTAACCACACCATGTTATAGTATTATAGTAGACAGTAACCACACCATGTTATAGTATTATAGTGGACAGTAACCACACCATGTTATAGTATTATAGTGGACAGTAACCACACCATGTTATAGTATTATAGTGGACAGTAACCACACCATGTTATAGTATTATAGTGGACAGTAACCACACCATGTTATAGTATTATAGTGGACAGTAACCACACCATGTTATAGTATTATAGTGGACAGTAACCACACCATGTTATAGTATTATAGTAGACAGTAACCACACCATATTATAGTGGACAGTAACCACACCATGTTATAGTATTATAGTGGACAGTGACCACACCATGTTATAGTATTATAGTGGACAGTAACCACACCATGTTATAATATTATAGTGGACAGTAACCACACCATGTTATAGTATTATAGTAGACAGTAACCACACCATGTTATAGTATTATAGTGGACAGTAACCACACCATGTTATAGTATTATAGTGGACAGTGACCACACCATGTTATAGTATTATAGTGGACAGTAACCACACCATGTTATAGTATTATAGTGGACAGTAACCACACCATGTTATAGTATTATAGTGGACAGTAACCACACCATGTTATAGTATTATAGTGGACAGTAACCACACCATGTTATAGTATTATAGTGGACAGTAACCACACCATGTTATAGTATTATAGTGGACAGTGACCACACCATGTTATAGTATTATAGTGGACAGTAACCACACCATGTTATAGTATTATAGTGGACAGTAACCACACCATGTTATAGTATTATAGTGGACAGTAACCACACCATGTTATAGTATTATAGTGGACAGTAACCACACCATGTTATAGTATTATAGTGGACAGTAACCACACCATGTTATAGTATTATAGTGGACAGTAACCACACCATGTTATAGTATTATAGTGGACAGTAACCACACCATGTTATAGTATTATAGTGGACAGTAACCACACCATGTTATAGTGGACAGTAACCACACCATGTTATAGTATTATAGTGGACAGTAACCACACCATGTTATAGTATTATAGTAGACAGTAACCACACCATGTTATAGTATTATAGTGGACAGTAACCACACCATGTTATAGTATTATAGTGGACAGTAACCACACCATGTTATAGTGGACAGTAACCACACCATGTTATAGTATTATAGTGGACAGTAACCACACCATGTTATAGTATTATAGTAGACAGTAACCACACCATGTTATAGTATTATAGTGGACAGTAACCACACCATGTTATAGTATTATAGTGGACAGTAACCACACCATGTTATAGCATTATAGTGGACAGTAACCACACCATGTTATAGTATTATAGTGGACAGTAACCACACCATGTTATAGTATTATAGTGGACAGTAACCACACCATGTTATGGTATTATAGTGGACAGTAACCACACCATGTTATAGTATTATAGTGGACAGTAACCACACCATGTTATAGTATTATAGTGGACAGTAACCACACCATGTTATAGTATTATAGTAGACAGTAACCACACCATGTTATAGTATTATAGTGGACAGTAACCACACCATGTTATAGTATTATAGTGGACAGTAACCACACCATGTTATAGTGGACAGTAACCACACCATGTTATAGTATTATAGTGGACAGTAACCACACCATGTTATAGTATTATAGTGGACAGTAACCACACCATGTTATAGTATTATAGTGGACAGTAACCACACCATGTTATAGTATTATAGTGGACAGTAACCACACCATGTTATAGTATTATAGTGGACAGTAACCACACCATGTTATAGTGGACAGTAACCACACCATGTTATAGTGGACAGTAACCACACCATGTTATAGTATTATAGTGGACAGTAACCACACCATGTTATAGTATTATAGTGGACAGTAACCACACCATGTTATAGTATTATAGTGGACAGTAACCACACCATGTTATATCAATAGTATTATAGTGGACAGTGACCACACCATGTTATAGTATTATAGTGGACAGTAACCACACCATGTTATAGTATTATAGTGGACAGTAACCACACCATGTTATAGTGGACGGTAACCACACCATGTTATAGTATTATAGTAGACAGTAACCACACCATGTTATAGTATTATAGTGGACAGTAACCACACCATGTTATAGTATTATAGTGGACAGTAACCACACCATGTTATAGTGGACAGTAACCACACCATGTTATAGTATTATAGTGGACAGTAACCACACCATGTTATAGTATTATAGTAGACAGTAACCACACCATGTTATAGTATTATAGTGGACAGTGACCACACCATGTTATAGTATTATAGTAGACAGTAACCACACCATGTTATAGTATTATAGTGGACAGTAACCACACCATGTTATAGTATTATAGTGGACAGTAACCACACCATGTTATAGTATTATAGTGGACAGTAACCACACCATGTTATAGTATTATAGTAGACAGTAACCACACCATGTTATAGTATTATAGTGGACAGTAACCACACCATGTTATAGTATTATAGTGGACAGTAACCACACCATGTTATAGTATTATAGTGGACAGTAACCACACCATGTTATAGTATTATAGTGGACAGTAACCACACCATGTTATATCAATAGTATTATAGTGGACAGTGACCACACCATGTTATAGTATTATAGTGGACAGTAACCACACCATGTTATAGTATTATAGTGGACAGTAACCACACCATGTTATAGTATTATAGTGGACAGTAACCACACCATGTTATAGTATTATAGTGGACAGTAACCACACCATGTTATAGTGTTATAGTGGACAGTAACCACACCGTGTTATAGTATTATAGTGGACAGTAACCACACCATGTTATAGTATTATAGTAGACAGTAACCACACCATGTTATAGTATTATAGTGGACAGTGACCACACCATGTTATAGTATTATAGTGGACAGTAACCACACCATGTTATAGTGGACAGTAACCACACCATGTTATAGTATTATAGTAGACAGTAACCACACCATGTTATAGTATTATAGTGGACAGTAACCACACCATGTTATAGTATTATAGTGGACAGTAACCACACCATGTTATAGTATTATAGTGGACAGTAACCACACCATGTTATAGTATTATAGTGGACAGTAACCACACCATGTTATAGTATTATAGTAGACAGTAACCACACCATGTTATAGTATTATAGTGGACAGTAACCACACCATGTTATAGTATTATAGTGGACAGTAACCACACCATGTTATAGTGGACAGTAACCACACCATGTTATAGTATTATAGTGGACAGTAACCACACCATGTTATAGTATTATAGTGGACAGTAACCACACCATGTTATAGTATTATAGTGGACAGTGACCACACCATGTTATAGTATTATAGTGGACAGTAACCACACCATGTTATAGTATTATAGTGGACAGTAACCACACCATGTTATAGTATTATAGTAGACAGTAACCACACCATGTTATAGTATTATAGTGGACAGTAACCACACCATGTTATAGTATTATAGTGGACAGTAACCACACCATGTTATAGTATTATAGTGGACAGTAACCACACCATGTTATAGTATTATAGTGGACAGTAACCACACCATGTTATAGTATTATAGTGGACAGTAACCACACCATGTTATAGTATTATAGTGGACAGTAACCACACCATGTTATATCAATAGTATTATAGTGGACAGTGACCACACCATGTTATAGTATTATAGTGGACAGTAACCACACCATGTTATAGTATTATAGTGGACAGTAACCACACCATGTTATAGTATTATAGTGGACAGTAACCACACCATGTTATAGTATTATAGTGGACAGTAACCACACCATGTTATAGTATTATAGTGGACAGTAACCACACCATGTTATAGTATTATAGTGGACAGTAACCACACCATGTTATAGTATTATAGTGGACAGTGACCACACCATGTTATAGTATTATAGTGGACAGTAACCACACCATGTTATAGTGGACAGTAACCACACCATGTTATAGTATTATAGTAGACAGTAACCACACCATGTTATAGTATTATAGTGGACAGTAACCACACCATGTTATAGTATTATAGTGGACAGTAACCACACCATGTTATAGTATTATAGTGGACAGTAACCACACCATGTTATAGTATTATAGTGGACAGTAACCACACCATGTTATAGTATTATAGTAGACAGTAACCACACCATGTTATAGTATTATAGTGGACAGTAACCACACCATGTTATAGTATTATAGTGGACAGTAACCACACCATGTTATAGTATTATAGTGGACAGTAACCACACCATGTTATAGTATTATAGTGGACAGTAACCACACCATGTTATAGTATTATAGTAGACAGTAACCACACCATGTTATAGTATTATAGTGGACAGTAACCACACCATGTTATAGTATTATAGTGGACAGTGACCACACCATGTTATAGTATTATAGTGGACAGTAACCACACCATGTTATAGTATTATAGTGGACAGTAACCACACCATGTTATAGTATTATAGTGGACAGTAACCACACCATGTTATAGTATTATAGTGGACAGTAACCACACCATGTTATAGTATTATAGTGGACAGTAACCACACCATGTTATAGTATTATAGTGGACAGTAACCACACCATGTTATAGTATTATAGTGGACAGTAACCACACCATGTTATAGTATTATAGTGGACAGTAACCACACCATGTTATAGTATTATAGTGGACAGTAACCACACCATGTTATAGTATTATAGTGGACAGTAACCACACCATGTTATAGTATTATAGTGGACAGTAACCACACCATGTTATAGTATTATAGTGGACAGTAACCACACCATGTTATAGTATTATAGTGGACAGTAACCACACCATGTTATAGTATTATAGTGGACAGTAACCACACCATGTTATAGTATTATAGTGGACAGTAACCACACCATGTTATAGTATTATAGTGGACAGTAACCACACCATGTTATAGTATTATAGTGGACAGTAACCACACCATGTTATAGTATTATAGTGGACAGTAACCACACCATGTTATAGTATTATAGTGGACAGTAACCACACCATGTTATAGTATTATAGTGGACAGTAACCACACCATGTTATAGTATTATAGTGGACAGTAACCACACCATGTTATAGTATTATAGTGGACAGTAACCACACCATGTTATAGTATTATAGTGGACAGTAACCACACCATGTTATAGTATTATAGTGGACAGTAACCACACCATGTTATAGTATTATAGTGGACAGTAACCACACCATGTTATAGTATTATAGTGGACAGTAACCACACCATGTTATAGTATTATAGTGGACAGTAACCACACCATGTTATAGTATTATAGTGGACAGTAACCACACCATGTTATAGTATTATAGTGGACAGTAACCACACCATGTTATAGTATTATAGTGGACAGTAACCACACCATGTTATAGTATTATAGTGGACAGTAACCACACCATGTTATAGTATTATAGTGGACAGTAACCACACCATGTTATAGTATTATAGTGGACAGTAACCACACCATGTTATAGTATTATAGTGGACAGTAACCACACCATGTTATAGTATTATAGTGGACAGTAACCACACCATGTTATAGTATTATAGTGGACAGTAACCACACCATGTTATAGTATTATAGTGGACAGTAACCACACCATGTTATAGTATTATAGTGGACAGTAACCACACCATGTTATAGTATTATAGTGGACAGTAACCACACCATGTTATAGTATTATAGTGGACAGTAACCACACCATGTTATAGTATTATAGTGGACAGTAACCACACCATGTTATAGTATTATAGTGGACAGTAACCACACCATGTTATAGTATTATAGTGGACAGTAACCACACCATGTTATAGTATTATAGTGGACAGTAACCACACCATGTTATAGTATTATAGTGGACAGTAACCACACCATGTTATAGTATTATAGTGGACAGTAACCACACCATGTTATAGTATTATAGTGGACAGTAACCACACCATGTTATAGTATTATAGTGGACAGTAACCACACCATGTTATAGTATTATAGTGGACAGTAACCACACCATGTTATAGTATTATAGTGGACAGTAACCACACCATGTTATAGTATTATAGTGGACAGTAACCACACCATGTTATAGTATTATAGTGGACAGTAACCACACCATGTTATAGTATTATAGTGGACAGTAACCACACCATGTTATAGTATTATAGTGGACAGTAACCACACCATGTTATAGTATTATAGTGGACAGTAACCACACCATGTTATAGTATTATAGTGGACAGTAACCACACCATGTTATAGTATTATAGTGGACAGTAACCACACCATGTTATAGTATTATAGTGGACAGTAACCACACCATGTTATAGTATTATAGTGGACAGTAACCACACCATGTTATAGTATTATAGTGGACAGTAACCACACCATGTTATAGTATTATAGTGGACAGTAACCACACCATGTTATAGTATTATAGTGGACAGTAACCACACCATGTTATAGTATTATAGTGGACAGTAACCACACCATGTTATAGTATTATAGTGGACAGTAACCACACCATGTTATAGTATTATAGTGGACAGTAACCACACCATGTTATAGTATTATAGTGGACAGTAACCACACCATGTTATAGTATTATAGTAGACAGTAACCACACCATGTTATAGTATTATAGTGGACAGTAACCACACCATGTTATAGTATTATAGTGGACAGTAACCACACCATGTTATAGTGGACAGTAACCACACCATGTTATAGTATTATAGTGGACAGTAACCACACCATGTTATAGTATTATAGTGGACAGTAACCACACCATGTTATAGTATTATAGTGGACAGTAACCACACCATGTTATAGTATTATAGTGGACAGTAACCACACCATGTTATAGTATTATAGTGGACAGTAACCACACCATGTTATAGTATTATAGTGGACAGTAACCACACCATGTTATAGTATTATAGTGGACAGTAACCACACCATGTTATAGTATTATAGTGGACAGTAACCACACCATGTTATAGTATTATAGTGGACAGTAACCACACCATGTTATAGTATTATAGTGGACAGTAACCACACCATGTTATAGTATTATAGTGGACAGTAACCACACCATGTTATAGTATTATAGTGGACAGTAACCACACCATGTTATAGTATTATAGTGGACAGTGACCACACCATGTTATAGTATTATAGTGGACAGTAACCACACCATGTTATAGTGGACAGTAACCACACCATGTTATAGTATTATAGTAGACAGTAACCACACCATGTTATAGTATTATAGTGGACAGTAACCACACCATGTTATAGTATTATAGTGGACAGTAACCACACCATGTTATAGTATTATAGTGGACAGTAACCACACCATGTTATAGTATTATAGTGGACAGTAACCACACCATGTTATAGTATTATAGTGGACAGTAACCACACCATGTTATAGTATTATAGTGGACAGTAACCACACCATGTTATAGTATTATAGTGGACAGTAACCACACCATGTTATAGTATTATAGTGGACAGTAACCACACCATGTTATAGTATTATAGTAGACAGTAACCACACCATGTTATAGTATTATAGTGGACAGTAACCACACCATGTTATAGTATTATAGTGGACAGTAACCACACCATGTTATAGTATTATAGTGGACAGTAACCACACCATGTTATAGTATTATAGTGGACAGTAACCACACCATGTTATAGTATTATAGTGGACAGTAACCACACCATGTTATAGTATTATAGTGGACAGTAACCACACCATGTTATAGTATTATAGTGGACAGTAACCACACCATGTTATAGTATTATAGTGGACAGTAACCACACCATGTTATAGTATTATAGTGGACAGTAACCACACCATGTTATAGTATTATAGTGGACAGTAACCACACCATGTTATAGTATTATAGTGGACAGTAACCACACCATGTTATAGTATTATAGTGGACAGTAACCACACCATGTTATAGTATTATAGTGGACAGTAACCACACCATGTTATAGTATTATAGTGGACAGTAACCACACCATGTTATAGTATTATAGTGGACAGTAACCACACCATGTTATAGTATTATAGTGGACAGTAACCACACCATGTTATAGTATTATAGTGGACAGTAACCACACCATGTTATAGTATTATAGTGGACAGTAACCACACCATGTTATAGTATTATAGTGGACAGTAACCACACCATGTTATAGTATTATAGTGGACAGTAACCACACCATGTTATAGTATTATAGTGGACAGTAACCACACCATGTTATAGTATTATAGTGGACAGTAACCACACCATGTTATAGTATTATAGTGGACAGTAACCACACCATGTTATAGTATTATAGTGGACAGTAACCACACCATGTTATAGTATTATAGTGGACAGTAACCACACCATGTTATAGTATTATAGTGGACAGTAACCACACCATGTTATAGTATTATAGTGGACAGTAACCACACCATGTTATAGTATTATAGTGGACAGTAACCACACCATGTTATAGTATTATAGTGGACAGTAACCACACCATGTTATAGTATTATAGTGGACAGTAACCACACCATGTTATAGTATTATAGTGGACAGTAACCACACCATGTTATAGTATTATAGTGGACAGTAACCACACCATGTTATAGTATTATAGTGGACAGTAACCACACCATGTTATAGTATTATAGTGGACAGTAACCACACCATGTTATAGTATTATAGTGGACAGTAACCACACCATGTTATAGTATTATAGTGGACAGTAACCACACCATGTTATAGTATTATAGTGGACAGTAACCACACCATGTTATAGTATTATAGTGGACAGTAACCACACCATGTTATAGTATTATAGTGGACAGTAACCACACCATGTTATAGTATTATAGTGGACAGTAACCACACCATGTTATAGTATTATAGTGGACAGTAACCACACCATGTTATAGTATTATAGTGGACAGTAACCACACCATGTTATAGTATTATAGTGGACAGTAACCACACCATGTTATAGTATTATAGTGGACAGTAACCACACCATGTTATAGTATTATAGTGGACAGTAACCACACCATGTTATAGTATTATAGTGGACAGTAACCACACCATGTTATAGTATTATAGTGGACAGTAACCACACCATGTTATAGTATTATAGTGGACAGTAACCACACCATGTTATAGTATTATAGTGGACAGTAACCACACCATGTTATAGTATTATAGTGGACAGTAACCACACCATGTTATAGTATTATAGTGGACAGTAACCACACCATGTTATAGTATTATAGTGGACAGTAACCACACCATGTTATAGTATTATAGTGGACAGTAACCACACCATGTTATAGTATTATAGTGGACAGTAACCACACCATGTTATAGTATTATAGTGGACAGTAACCACACCATGTTATAGTATTATAGTGGACAGTAACCACACCATGTTATAGTATTATAGTGGACAGTAACCACACCATGTTATAGTATTATAGTGGACAGTAACCACACCATGTTATAGTATTATAGTGGACAGTAACCACACCATGTTATAGTATTATAGTGGACAGTAACCACACCATGTTATAGTATTATAGTGGACAGTAACCACACCATGTTATAGTATTATAGTGGACAGTAACCACACCATGTTATAGTATTATAGTGGACAGTAACCACACCATGTTATAGTATTATAGTGGACAGTAACCACACCATGTTATAGTATTATAGTGGACAGTAACCACACCATGTTATAGTATTATAGTGGACAGTAACCACACCATGTTATAGTATTATAGTGGACAGTAACCACACCATGTTATAGTATTATAGTGGACAGTAACCACACCATGTTATAGTATTATAGTGGACAGTAACCACACCATGTTATAGTATTATAGTGGACAGTAACCACACCATGTTATAGTATTATAGTGGACAGTAACCACACCATGTTATAGTATTATAGTGGACAGTAACCACACCATGTTATAGTATTATAGTGGACAGTAACCACACCATGTTATAGTATTATAGTGGACAGTAACCACACCATGTTATAGTATTATAGTGGACAGTAACCACACCATGTTATAGTATTATAGTGGACAGTAACCACACCATGTTATAGTATTATAGTGGACAGTAACCACACCATGTTATAGTATTATAGTGGACAGTAACCACACCATGTTATAGTATTATAGTGGACAGTAACCACACCATGTTATAGTATTATAGTGGACAGTAACCACACCATGTTATAGTATTATAGTGGACAGTAACCACACCATGTTATAGTATTATAGTGGACAGTAACCACACCATGTTATAGTATTATAGTGGACAGTAACCACACCATGTTATAGTATTATAGTGGACAGTAACCACACCATGTTATAGTATTATAGTGACAGTAACCACACCATGTTATAGTATTATAGTGGACAGTAACCACACCATGTTATAGTATTATAGTGGACAGTAACCACACCATGTTATAGTATTATAGTGGACAGTAACCACACCATGTTATAGTATTATAGTGGACAGTAACCACACCATGTTATAGTATTATAGTGGACAGTAACCACACCATGTTATAGTATTATAGTGGACAGTAACCACACCATGTTATAGTATTATAGTGGACAGTAACCACACCATGTTATAGTATTATAGTGGACAGTAACCACACCATGTTATAGTATTATAGTGGACAGTAACCACACCATGTTATAGTATTATAGTGGACAGTAACCACACCATGTTATAGTATTATAGTGGACAGTAACCACACCATGTTATAGTATTATAGTGGACAGTAACCACACCATGTTATAGTATTATAGTGGACAGTAACCACACCATGTTATAGTATTATAGTGGACAGTAACCACACCATGTTATAGTATTATAGTGGACAGTAACCACACCATGTTATAGTATTATAGTGGACAGTAACCACACCATGTTATAGTATTATAGTGGACAGTAACCACACCATGTTATAGTATTATAGTGGACAGTAACCACACCATGTTATAGTATTATAGTGGACAGTAACCACACCATGTTATAGTATTATAGTGGACAGTAACCACACCATGTTATAGTATTATAGTGGACAGTAACCACACCATGTTATAGTATTATAGTGGACAGTAACCACACCATGTTATAGTATTATAGTGGACAGTAACCACACCATGTTATAGTATTATAGTGGACAGTAACCACACCATGTTATAGTATTATAGTGGACAGTAACCACACCATGTTATAGTATTATAGTGGACAGTAACCACACCATGTTATAGTATTATAGTGGACAGTAACCACACCATGTTATAGTATTATAGTGGACAGTAACCACACCATGTTATAGTATTATAGTGGACAGTAACCACACCATGTTATAGTATTATAGTGGACAGTAACCACACCATGTTATAGTATTATAGTGGACAGTAACCACACCATGTTATAGTATTATAGTGGACAGTAACCACACCATGTTATAGTATTATAGTGGACAGTAACCACACCATGTTATAGTATTATAGTGGACAGTAACCACACCATGTTATAGTATTATAGTGGACAGTAACCACACCATGTTATAGTATTATAGTGGACAGTAACCACACCATGTTATAGTATTATAGTGGACAGTAACCACACCATGTTATAGTATTATAGTGGACAGTAACCACACCATGTTATAGTATTATAGTGGACAGTAACCACACCATGTTATAGTATTATAGTGGACAGTAACCACACCATGTTATAGTATTATAGTGGACAGTAACCACACCATGTTATAGTATTATAGTGGACAGTAACCACACCATGTTATAGTATTATAGTGGACAGTAACCACACCATGTTATAGTATTATAGTGGACAGTAACCACACCATGTTATAGTATTATAGTGGACAGTAACCACACCATGTTATAGTATTATAGTGGACAGTAACCACACCATGTTATAGTATTATAGTGGACAGTAACCACACCATGTTATAGTATTATAGTGGACAGTAACCACACCATGTTATAGTATTATAGTGGACAGTAACCACACCATGTTATAGTATTATAGTGGACAGTAACCACACCATGTTATAGTATTATAGTGGACAGTAACCACACCATGTTATAGTATTATAGTGGACAGTAACCACACCATGTTATAGTATTATAGTGGACAGTAACCACACCATGTTATAGTATTATAGTGGACAGTAACCACACCATGTTATAGTATTATAGTGGACAGTAACCACACCATGTTATAGTATTATAGTGGACAGTAACCACACCATGTTATAGTATTATAGTGGACAGTAACCACACCATGTTATAGTATTATAGTGGACAGTGACCACACCATGTTATAGTATTATAGTGGACAGTAACCACACCATGTTATAGTATTATAGTGGACAGTAACCACACCATGTTATAGTATTATAGTGGACAGTAACCACACCATGTTATAGTATTATAGTGGACAGTAACCACACCATGTTATAGTATTATAGTGGACAGTAACCACACCATGTTATAGTATTATAGTGGACAGTAACCACACCATGTTATAGTATTATAGTGGACAGTAACCACACCATGTTATAGTATTATAGTGGACAGTAACCACACCATGTTATAGTATTATAGTGGACAGTAACCACACCATGTTATAGTATTATAGTGGACAGTAACCACACCATGTTACAGTATTATAGTGGACAGTAACCACACCATGTTATAGTATTATAGTGGACAGTAACCACACCATGTTATAGTATTATAGTGGACAGTAACCACACCATGTTATAGTATTATAGTGGACAGTAACCACACCATGTTATAGTATTATAGTAGACAGTAACCACACCATGTTATAGTATTATAGTGGACAGTAACCACACCATGTTATAGTATTATAGTGGACAGTAACCACACCATGTTATAGTATTATAGTGGACAGTAACCACACCATGTTATAGTATTATAGTGGACAGTAACCACACCATGTTATAGTATTATAGTGGACAGTAACCACACCATGTTATAGTATTATAGTGGACAGTAACCACACCATGTTATAGTATTATAGTGGACAGTAACCACACCATGTTATAGTATTATAGTGGACAGTAACCACACCATGTTATAGTATTATAGTGGACAGTAACCACACCATGTTATAGTATTATAGTGGACAGTAACCACACCATGTTATAGTATTATAGTGGACAGTAACCACACCATGTTATAGTATTATAGTGGACAGTAACCACACCATGTTATAGTATTATAGTAGACAGTAACCACACCATGTTATAGTATTATAGTGGACAGTGACCACACCATGTTATAGTATTATAGTGGACAGTAACCACACCATGTTATAGTATTATAGTGGACAGTAACCACACCATGTTATAGTATTATAGTGGACAGTAACCACACCATGTTATAGTATTATAGTGGACAGTAACCACACCATGTTATAGTATTATAGTGGACAGTAACCACACCATGTTATAGTATTATAGTGGACAGTAACCACACCATGTTATAGTATTATAGTGGACAGTAACCACACCATGTTATAGTATTATAGTGGACAGTAACCACACCATGTTATAGTATTATAGTGGACAGTAACCACACCATGTTATAGTATTATAGTGGACAGTAACCACACCATGTTATAGTATTATAGTGGACAGTAACCACACCATGTTATAGTATTATAGTGGACAGTAACCACACCATGTTATAGTATTATAGTGGACAGTAACCACACCATGTTATAGTATTATAGTGGACAGTAACCACACCATGTTATAGTATTATAGTGGACAGTAACCACACCATGTTATAGTATTATAGTGGACAGTAACCACACCATGTTATAGTATTATAGTGGACAGTAACCACACCATGTTATAGTATTATAGTGGACAGTAACCAC
The DNA here is from genome assembly GCF_965601325.2 of Salmo salar. Taxonomy (NCBI): domain Eukaryota; kingdom Metazoa; phylum Chordata; class Actinopteri; order Salmoniformes; family Salmonidae; genus Salmo; species Salmo salar. The sequence continues at coordinate 124,711,888 of NC_138301.1, read as the reverse complement.
ACCATGTTATAGTATTATAGTGGACAGTAACCACACCATGTTATAGTATTATAGTGGACAGTAACCACACCATGTTATAGTATTATAGTGGACAGTAACCACACCATGTTATAGTATTATAGTGGACAGTAACCACACCATGTTATAGTATTATAGTGGACAGTAACCACACCATGTTATAGTATTATAGTGGACAGTAACCACACCATGTTATAGTATTATAGTGGACAGTAACCACACCATGTTATAGTATTATAGTGGACAGTAACCACACCATGTTATAGTATTATAGTGGACAGTAACCACACCATGTTATAGTATTATAGTGGACAGTAACCACACCATGTTATAGTATTATAGTGGACAGTAACCACACCATGTTATAGTATTATAGTGGACAGTAACCACACCATGTTATAGTATTATAGTGGACAGTAACCACACCATGTTATAGTATTATAGTGGACAGTAACCACACCATGTTATAGTATTATAGTGGACAGTAACCACACCATGTTATAGTATTATAGTGGACAGTAACCACACCATGTTATAGTATTATAGTGGACAGTAACCACACCATGTTATAGTATTATAGTGGACAGTAACCACACCATGTTATAGTATTATAGTGGACAGTAACCACACCATGTTATAGTATTATAGTGGACAGTAACCACACCATGTTATAGTATTATAGTGGACAGTAACCACACCATGTTATAGTATTATAGTGGACAGTAACCACACCATGTTATAGTATTATAGTGGACAGTAACCACACCATGTTATAGTATTATAGTGGACAGTAACCACACCATGTTATAGTATTATAGTGGACAGTAACCACACCATGTTATAGTATTATAGTGGACAGTAACCACACCATGTTATAGTATTATAGTGGACAGTAACCACACCATGTTATAGTATTATAGTGGACAGTAACCACACCATGTTATAGTATTATAGTGGACAGTAACCACACCATGTTATAGTATTATAGTGGACAGTAACCACACCATGTTATAGTATTATAGTGGACAGTAACCACACCATGTTATAGTATTATAGTGGACAGTAACCACACCATGTTATAGTATTATAGTGGACAGTAACCACACCATGTTATAGTATTATAGTGGACAGTAACCACACCATGTTATAGTATTATAGTGGACAGTAACCACACCATGTTATAGTATTATAGTGGACAGTAACCACACCATGTTATAGTATTATAGTGGACAGTAACCACACCATGTTATAGTATTATAGTGGACAGTAACCACACCATGTTATAGTATTATAGTGGACAGTAACCACACCATGTTATAGTATTATAGTGGACAGTAACCACACCATGTTATAGTATTATAGTGGACAGTAACCACACCATGTTATAGTATTATAGTGGACAGTAACCACACCATGTTATAGTATTATAGTGGACAGTAACCACACCATGTTATAGTATTATAGTGGACAGTAACCACACCATGTTATAGTATTATAGTGGACAGTAACCACACCATGTTATAGTATTATAGTGGACAGTAACCACACCATGTTATAGTATTATAGTGGACAGTAACCACACCATGTTATAGTATTATAGTGGACAGTAACCACACCATGTTATAGTATTATAGTGGACAGTAACCACACCATGTTATAGTATTATAGTGGACAGTAACCACACCATGTTATAGTATTATAGTGGACAGTAACCACACCATGTTATAGTATTATAGTGGACAGTAACCACACCATGTTATAGTATTATAGTGGACAGTAACCACACCATGTTATAGTATTATAGTGGACAGTAACCACACCATGTTATAGTATTATAGTGGACAGTAACCACACCATGTTATAGTATTATAGTGGACAGTAACCACACCATGTTATAGTATTATAGTGGACAGTAACCACACCATGTTATAGTATTATAGTGGACAGTAACCACACCATGTTATAGTATTATAGTGGACAGTAACCACACCATGTTATAGTATTATAGTGGACAGTAACCACACCATGTTATAGTATTATAGTGGACAGTAACCACACCATGTTATAGTATTATAGTGGACAGTAACCACACCATGTTATAGTATTATAGTGGACAGTAACCACACCATGTTATAGTATTATAGTGGACAGTAACCACACCATGTTATAGTATTATAGTGGACAGTAACCACACCATGTTATAGTATTATAGTGGACAGTAACCACACCATGTTATAGTATTATAGTGGACAGTAACCACACCATGTTATAGTATTATAGTGGACAGTAACCACACCATGTTATAGTATTATAGTGGACAGTAACCACACCATGTTATAGTATTATAGTGGACAGTAACCACACCATGTTATAGTATTATAGTGGACAGTAACCACACCATGTTATAGTATTATAGTGGACAGTAACCACACCATGTTATAGTATTATAGTGGACAGTAACCACACCATGTTATAGTATTATAGTGGACAGTAACCACACCATGTTATAGTATTATAGTGGACAGTAACCACACCATGTTATAGTATTATAGTGGACAGTAACCACACCATGTTATAGTATTATAGTGGACAGTAACCACACCATGTTATAGTATTATAGTGGACAGTAACCACACCATGTTATAGTATTATAGTGGACAGTAACCACACCATGTTATAGTATTATAGTGGACAGTAACCACACCATGTTATAGTATTATAGTGGACAGTAACCACACCATGTTATAGTATTATAGTGGACAGTAACCACACCATGTTATAGTATTATAGTGGACAGTAACCACACCATGTTATAGTATTATAGTGGACAGTAACCACACCATGTTATAGTATTATAGTGGACAGTAACCACACCATGTTATAGTATTATAGTGGACAGTAACCACACCATGTTATAGTATTATAGTGGACAGTAACCACACCATGTTATAGTATTATAGTAGACAGTAACCACACCATGTTATAGTATTATAGTGGACAGTAACCACACCATGTTATAGTATTATAGTGGACAGTAACCACACCATGTTATAGTATTATAGTGGACAGTAACCACACCATGTTATAGTATTATAGTGGACAGTAACCACACCATGTTATAGTATTATAGTGGACAGTAACCACACCATGTTATAGTATTATAGTGGACAGTAACCACACCATGTTATAGTATTATAGTGGACAGTAACCACACCATGTTATAGTATTATAGTGGACAGTAACCACACCATGTTATAGTATTATAGTGGACAGTAACCACACCATGTTATAGTATTATAGTGGACAGTAACCACACCATGTTATAGTATTATAGTGGACAGTAACCACACCATGTTATAGTATTATAGTGGACAGTAACCACACCATGTTATAGTATTATAGTGGACAGTAACCACACCATGTTATAGTATTATAGTGGACAGTAACCACACCATGTTATAGTATTATAGTGGACAGTAACCACACCATGTTATAGTATTATAGTGGACAGTAACCACACCATGTTATAGTATTATAGTGGACAGTAACCACACCATGTTATAGTATTATAGTGGACAGTAACCACACCATGTTATAGTATTATAGTGGACAGTAACCACACCATGTTATAGTATTATAGTGGACAGTAACCACACCATGTTATAGTATTATAGTGGACAGTAACCACACCATGTTATAGTATTATAGTGGACAGTAACCACACCATGTTATAGTATTATAGTGGACAGTAACCACACCATGTTATAGTATTATAGTGGACAGTAACCACACCATGTTATAGTATTATAGTGGACAGTAACCACACCATGTTATAGTATTATAGTGGACAGTAACCACACCATGTTATAGTATTATAGTGGACAGTAACCACACCATGTTATAGTATTATAGTGGACAGTAACCACACCATGTTATAGTATTATAGTGGACAGTAACCACACCATGTTATAGTATTATAGTGGACAGTAACCACACCATGTTATAGTATTATAGTGGACAGTAACCACACCATGTTATAGTATTATAGTGGACAGTAACCACACCATGTTATAGTATTATAGTGGACAGTAACCACACCATGTTATAGTATTATAGTGGACAGTAACCACACCATGTTATAGTATTATAGTGGACAGTAACCACACCATGTTATAGTATTATAGTGGACAGTAACCACACCATGTTATAGTATTATAGTGGACAGTAACCACACCATGTTATAGTATTATAGTGGACAGTAACCACACCATGTTATAGTATTATAGTGGACAGTAACCACACCATGTTATAGTATTATAGTGGACAGTAACCACACCATGTTATAGTATTATAGTGGACAGTAACCACACCATGTTATAGTATTATAGTGGACAGTGACCACACCATGTTATAGTATTATAGTGGACAGTAACCACACCATGTTATAGTATTATAGTGGACAGTAACCACACCATGTTATAGTATTATAGTGGACAGTAACCACACCATGTTATAGTATTATAGTGGACAGTAACCACACCATGTTATAGTATTATAGTGGACAGTAACCACACCATGTTATAGTATTATAGTGGACAGTAACCACACCATGTTATAGTATTATAGTGGACAGTAACCACACCATGTTATAGTATTATAGTGGACAGTAACCACACCATGTTATAGTATTATAGTGGACAGTAACCACACCATGTTATAGTATTATAGTGGACAGTAACCACACCATGTTATAGTATTATAGTGGACAGTAACCACACCATGTTATAGTATTATAGTGGACAGTAACCACACCATGTTATAGTATTATAGTGGACAGTAACCACACCATGTTATAGTATTATAGTGGACAGTAACCACACCATGTTATAGTATTATAGTGGACAGTAACCACACCATGTTATAGTATTATAGTGGACAGTAACCACACCATGTTATAGTATTATAGTGGACAGTAACCACACCATGTTATAGTATTATAGTGGACAGTAACCACACCATGTTATAGTATTATAGTGGACAGTAACCACACCATGTTATAGTATTATAGTGGACAGTAACCACACCATGTTATAGTATTATAGTGGACAGTAACCACACCATGTTATAGTATTATAGTGGACAGTAACCACACCATGTTATAGTATTATAGTGGACAGTAACCACACCATGTTATAGTATTATAGTGGACAGTAACCACACCATGTTATAGTATTATAGTGGACAGTAACCACACCATGTTATAGTATTATAGTGGACAGTAACCACACCATGTTATAGTATTATAGTGGACAGTAACCACACCATGTTATAGTATTATAGTGGACAGTAACCACACCATGTTATAGTATTATAGTGGACAGTAACCACACCATGTTATAGTATTATAGTGGACAGTAACCACACCATGTTATAGTATTATAGTGGACAGTAACCACACCATGTTATAGTATTATAGTGGACAGTAACCACACCATGTTATAGTATTATAGTGGACAGTGACCACACCATGTTATAGTATTATAGTGGACAGTGACCACACCATGTTATAGTATTATAGTGGACAGTGACCACACCATGTTATAGTATTATAGTGGACAGTAACCACACCATGTTATAGTATTATAGTGGACAGTAACCACACCATGTTATAGTATTATAGTGGACAGTAACCACACCATGTTATAGTATTATAGTGGACAGTAACCACACCATGTTATAGTATTATAGTGGACAGTAACCACACCATGTTATAGTATTATAGTGGACAGTGACCACACCATGTTATAGTATTATAGTGGACAGTGACCACACCATGTTATAGTATTATAGTGGACAGTAACCACACCATGTTATAGTATTATAGTGGTGGTGACTGACATGCCTCGACAGCCACTGAGCGTTTTGAAGCACAAACACCAGGAGATTTGGTTGAAAGGTTACAGCCACTCTCATAAAAACGCGGCCGCTGACAACTCGTACATAGGGTCCGACCTTTTCATTTGCGCATCGAACACCAACACCACCCGCTGGTGGGGGGGTCCCGAGGCACAAAGGGGGGGAATAGTAGCCCAGACTAAACTAAAACGCACGTTGGTTCAATTTGATTGTGCATTTTCCATTGAGAGAAGCTATTTAGAGTAGCTCCGGTCTTATGTCGATAGCAGTGAGGATTAAATTCCAGATTTAGTCCGTTAGGCCAAACGGTACTATTTCTGTCGGTCAATATTAACTTCTAGAGTAAGGTTAGAAATTAGAAGTTAACTGTCCGGTAAACCGAGCCGAATAATTTGCCTACCGCACTAAAACAGTGTGGGCAGACCGTATGCGTATTTTGTATTTAAGTACCGTGTCGCTCCGGTCAACATAAACGCTAGCAGAATATGCTGAATGGGGTTAAGGTGAGACGTCACTAGAAAACCCACCCTTTCCATAAGGGAAAGGATCCTATTTTGGTGGCTTGGAAGGATACTCCTGAACCAAAGTAGCAATATCTTAGCATTACGGGTAAGCTAACAGAGAGGGAACATTTTACCCTCCACCGTAACACGTTTAAAATTTCTCCGCTAGCGCGACGGAAGTCCTACCTTTGTACTTCCGTTTAAATTTCAGCATTCCGCACCCTGGTGGTGAAGAATTGCCAGTACATCTCTAGGGGGAATTCAAACGTGGAGCACGGTAACATATCCAGACAATCACAATTGACTGGATATGACGTCTCATTCAATTTAACTAACAAGTGAAATTGCCAGATTTACCTTTTCAAGTGGATCTTTCAAATAATATCCAAAATTGATTGGGCGTCTACAATGAGACATGATTAACTTTTTCCAAACTTAACTTAGATGAAGCAATGCTCTCAGGTTAATTGAAAGTTAATTCCCAGATAGCCTATACAGGTTTGATATATCATAAATAGATTAATCAGTAAAATCTGCTTTAGCAAGGCACAGTCAGTAAAACCCCTTTACGGACGCTCAGCCCCAGGGAGGAGCGTACCCTAGTGGTGAAGGGTCCCAACATTTGAACTACGGTTTACACTTATGATATCCAATCAATGGAGATTGTATGGATTATCGTCTCATTCAATTTATTTAGTTAAATTGTCGAACATACCTTTCTAGGTTCTTCCAATTAAATGAGACAACTTAAACTTTGCATATTAACCTGGATGAAGCAACCTCTCAGGTAATTCAAGTTTAATACCCAGATAGCCTACCCAGGTAGGACTAATCATTGGAATTGATTAATTCAATTTGCTTTTGCAAATTCATTCACGTCCAACTTCCACAGTACTGATGGTTCATTAACGTCTATAAATAGATTAAAATCGTCTTTGCAGTTTTCCACATTCCAAAACAAAATTTTGGAAAATTAGGAAAAACATTTTTCCTTTCAAATGTTATAATAATGTGCAGGCTATCAGAGGGGGCGGTCCCCACTCGCCCGCTAATTAGTGAACCTCCACCCGTAAATGGATTGATCTCTGACCTCAGCAGCGATAACAACCCTAATTATGCCATTAGTGGAAAAGCAGACAACAATGTTTTCCAAAATCAACCATCGGGCGCAGGCCTCGTAAAGGTTCTCTCCAGTCTAGCTCTGATGTCTTGCCATCCGAGATTGCCATCTGTCCAATACCGCAGTGCACAGCTGAAGCACGAGCAGGTAACGGTAGACATAAAGGGACAGGTGGAGAGAACCGGGAAACCAATGACAAATGCAGAAAAGGGAAAAATTCTGCTAGCTATGGAACTGCGTTCGAAAACTGAACAATTAAATGTAATTGCAAAAACGTATGACGATGAACAAGCACAAGCTCTTCAACAAAATCGTTTTCTACAGGAACAACTCGCTTTAGCCAAAACTAAATACGATGATGTCCATGCCAAACTAGATAAATCTGAAGAGTTATCTACAAACAGGAGCGCTCAACTTGACAACATGCATGCTGTTTTGTTGAATGTTACTCAAAATAACACGGTGCTCCTCAAAGCGCTGCAAACCAAAGACGATCAGTTAATGAACACAGTAACAAAGTTGGATGATAAATCAGCAGAACTTATTGAAGTCGCTGACCAAATGAATGATGAGAGAACTCAGGTGTTGAGGTTGGAAATATTGATTTCTAAGCAAGCAGAGGAAATCTCATCACTGAATCTCTCGCTCCGTACTCAAGACCTCTATCTGCAAGCCATGACAGATAAGTTTGAGACCGAAAGGAGCAGGTGTGACACTCACGTGTCCAAAATCAGTACTCTAAGCGCTCAAGTGGACTCTGCAATGCAGCAGAATTCCACCCTTAGGTACCATCTGGAGGAAATCCAGAATGGTCACGCTCTACAGCGCGACTTCCCATCCAAGCAACCGGAGCCCTGTACTCACAGGAGTGAAGACAATAGGTTTCAGACCTTGCCTCCCTCATGTGTCCCTCAGTCTTCTCCTCTTGGCCCTTCGGCACTGAGTAATATGGCGCCTCTTGGCCAACAACAACAAGGCTTGGCTTCTTCTCTTGGCCTTTCGGCCCCAATCTCTCCACAGGATGAAGCCAACCCTCTCCGCCCGCTTGGCGCGGAATACCTTGACAAACTCGTCAAGAATTTCCCCACCTTTGACCCCGTTCCAGGTCAGCCTAACGATACTGAGACGTTCCTAGCTGACATAGAGGACGCGTTGGGTGGCTACCCGAACGCTACGGGTTCTGACAGGGTTTACCTGTTGAAGCGAACGTCTAATAGACACGTGACGAGGTTCATTCGCCTACAACAGCAACACGTGCTAAATGACTACGCTAAACTTGCCACAGCTTTGAAATTAGAATTCAGTGGTTCTGCGACTCGCAAACACGATAGCTCACTGGCTAACACCGTCAAACAAGCTCGGAACGAACACCCACAAGCTTTCTATCATAGGCTTCGTTCAGCTTACTTTGGCCTACTCACAGAAACAGGAATGGAAGAGCTGTTACCATTCAAACAAATGTTTCTGTCGAACATGTATCCCACCTTCATTACCTACTTGGGCCCTGCAGCCCACGTTGGCTTGCCTATCTTACAACTCAGAGAGCTTGCAAGCACAGCTTTTGAGGCATCAAAAGTTCACAACGCTAAGAGCCCTGACCACTCAGTTTTGAAGTTTAACCAGGAGCACTCACTCCAGTTAGAGGGTGCATTATCAGGTATTGGAGCGTTGAGAGATGACGCACAACAACAGTTTCTACCACGAAACCATGATTCCAATAACCTCCGCGGTCGAAATAACTGTAAAGTAAGTAGCCATCAACATGACTACCGCTACAATCGACCTGTTCGCTACGTTCCTGCACCCAACCCACAAAAAGTGTCAGAGCACAAGGGTAACAAAGGGTTGAAGGACGATCAAAACGTATACCAATGTTCTCCAGAAGTTTGAGAAAAGGGTAAAAGATAAGTCACAAGGACTAGACGGGGAATTACCGGACACCAGGTCCGCAGGAATTAACACCCATAGCAAGGACGTTAAAGTTCAAATTTCTCCCGCTCTCATTCAAGACCCTATCCGCTGGTGGGGGGGTCCCGAGGCACAAAGGGGGGGAATAGTAGCCCAGACCCATGATGAGCCTCATCGAGGCCGGTGGGGGGGTCAAGACTACGGACAACACCGTACGAGGCCGCCAGAGCATAAATCAAATCTAGTTGTAAACTCCCCTATGAGAACAGTGAGGAGCAGACAGGCCCCTAGACGGGGATTATCTTAGAAGACATCTAAGATAGTACTGAGGTGTACCACACTGGTCGTAAAGGAAGTCCAGTGGACTTGTCCACCTCCAAAACAAATGGCAACAATAATCATTCTTTGCCATGTGTAGGTTCAACTACAATACAACTAGTAATATGCTCCAATCATGTGTTCCGGTAGATAATATTTCAGAATAAATCGGTAGGACAACTGGACCCCTTGAGTACCAGTACCAATACCGCAGTCAGTCCAGCAACACTCAGTAAGAGGATTAGTAACCTCACAAGTTAAATTCCTATTGATAATAGCGACATAGGAGTCACTCAGAGTGCAACACGTGGAGGGGAATCTCCATTGCACTCTTCCAATGGTTAACACACATGTCACTAATAAATAGGACCCTCCATTCAGGAGTAAAATTATTAGAAGTCATGAACCATGATCACACCACGTATGACTGGTCCAATACTTAAAGAGTACTTCCGTCGTGAGGTTAGCTCCTCCGTGGATAACATAGCTATGAAATAGACTTCATACCTACTGCCACTACAATAGTGGAAGACACAGTGACTTGTAGAAAACTACTACAGACTCCCTTGACACCAATTCTGACTGACCTCCAGGCATTGACCTGAAAATTACCTGACTACGTCAGACTCATTCTGAACAAGTTGTAATCTGCCCGGATACTTGGTTTTCTTCCCTTGACATGCGCGCTTGTGTAAGCATAAACGCACATGCACAACGGAACATCAAATTAGGATTTATGCTAGGACCACTTAAGGGCCCAAGCAATATACCAGCCTTAGTAAAGTTGAACATTTACTTCTAGGCCTTTGACTCTACAGCACTCACCAGTTTTCTTCCCAGAAGTCCGTAGGTCATACCTGTAGACTGCCCAAAACTAGTGCATTACAGCTGTAGACTTATCATATAGTTATCAACTTAGGATAGCGCCTAAGCAACACACCAAGTAGGAAAAACCCTAGATATGGCATTAGAGACAATGCCATGATAATCATTTTGCCAGAACATTGGACGTATATAGAATACAGTCCAATTAGATGTTTTTTTGTGGACAGATGTATTACAGTGGACAGTAACCACACCATGTTATAGTATTATAGTGGACAGTGACCACACCATGTTATAGTGGACAGTAACCACACCATGTTATAGTATTACAGTGGACAGTAACCACACCATGTTATAGTATTATAGTGGACAGTAACTATAGTATTATAGTAGACAGTAACCACACCATGTTATAGTATTATAGTGGACAGTAACCACACCATGTTATAGTATTATAGTGGACAGTAACCACACCATGTTATAGTATTATAGTGGACAGTAACTATAGTATTATAGTAGACAGTAACCACACCATGTTATAGTATTATAGTGGACAGTAACCACACCATGTTATAGTATTATAGTGGACAGTAACTATAGTATTATAGTAGACAGTAACCACACCATGTTATAGTATTACAGTGGACAGTAACCACACCATGTTATAGTATTATAGTGGACAGTAACTATAGTATTATAGTAGACAGTAACCACACCATGTTATAGTATTATAGTGGACAGTAACCACACCATGTTATAGTATTACAGTGGACAGTAACCACACCATGTTATAGTATTACAGTGGACAGTAACCACACCATGTTATAGTATTATAGTGGACAGTAACCATAGTATTATAGTAGACAGTAACCACACCATGTTATAGTATTATAGTGGACAGTAACTATAGTATTATAGTAGACAGTAACCACACCATGTTATAGTATTATAGTGGACAGTAACCACACCATGTTATAGTATTATAGTGGACAGTAACCACACCATGTTATAGTATTACAGTGGACAGTAACCACACCATGTTATAGTATTATAGTGGACAGTAACCACACCATGTTATAGTATTATAGTGGACAGTAACCACACCATGTTATAGTATTATAGTGGACAGTAACCACACCATGTTATAGTATTATAGTGGACAGTAACCACACCATGTTATAGTATTATAGTGGACAGTAACCACACCATGTTATAGTATTACAGTGGACAGTAACCACACCATGTTATAGTATTATAGTGGACAGTGACCACACCATGTTATAGTATTATAGTGGACAGTAACCACACCATGTTATAGTATTATAGTGGACAGTAACCACACCATGTTATAGTATTATAGTGGACAGTGACCACACCATGTTATAGTATTATAGTGGACAGTAACCACACCATGTTATAGTATTATAGTGGACAGTGACCACACCATGTTATAGTATTATAGTGGACAGTAACCACACCATGTTATAGTGGACAGTAACCACACCATGTTATAGTATTATAGTGGACAGTAACCACACCATGTTATAGTATTATAGTGGACAGTAACCACACCATGTTATAGTATTATAGTGGACAGTAACCACACCATGTTATAGTACTATAGTGGACAGTAACCACACCATGTTATAGTATTACAGTGGACAGTAACCACACCATGTTATAGTATTATAGTGGACAGTGACCACACCATGTTATAGTATTATAGTGGACAGTAACCACACCATGTTATAGTATTATAGTGGACAGTAACCACACCATGTTATAGTATTATAGTGGACAGTAACCACACCATGTTATAGTATTATAGTGGACAGTAACCACACCATGTTATAGTATTATAGTGGACAGTAACCACACCATGTTATAGTATTATAGTGGACAGTAACCACACCATGTTATAGTATTATAGTGGACAGTAACCACACCATGTTATAGTATTATAGTGGACAGTAACCACACCATGTTCTTCTATCAATAGTATTTATTGTGGACAGTGACCACACCATGTTATATCAATATTACTGGGATCAAAACATCATCACATTTCCCCTTCATCTCAGCAGGTTGATGTGAACCCACTAAAGTCGTCCTCGTTACATTACATTCAGAACGCTGGTTAAAAACATGTTAAAGACACAAACATTATACCCACAACGTCATACACTGTAATTCCACTAGATATTCATAAATACTGTGCCTCTGCCCCGCCACCAACAGGCCCCAGTAATTCCTCTTGAAGGGGAGATAACTGGGAGGAAGGGGAGATAACTGGGCCGTTGTCCAGGTCCTTTGGGAGGAAGGGGAGATAACTGGGCCGTTGTCCAGGTCCTTTGGGAGGAAGGGGAGATAACTGGGCCGTTGTCCAGGTCCTTTGGGAGGAAGGGGAGATAACTGGGCCGTTGTCTAGGTCCTTTGGGAGGAAGGGGAGATAACTGGGCCGTTGTCCAGGTCCTTTGGGAGGAAGGGGAGATAACTGGGCCGTTGTCCAGGTCCTTTGGGAGGAAGGGGAGATAACTGGGCCGTTGTTCAGATGTCCAGGTCCTGCAGGTTTCCCCAGCTGGGTCCCACCTTGACCTTGGCTTTCAGTTTAACATAGAGCTTCACAGCTCTCTCCATCTCTCTCTTCACTATTTGAGCCACCTAGACAGAAAGACATTACAAACATAGAAATAGAATTTACCAGATCTCCCCATTCAAGTCAATGCCGCCATAATGGGGGGACTGGCAGCCATTGCGAGTTTACCAAATTGCCACGGTTCCATTCCTTTTCTATTTATATGGTTACAGGAAGCTTTATAAAGGTTATAGGAAGCTTTATAAAGGCTATAGGACATCAGTGTTACGTACCTGTTGTTGGGTTGTAATTTGAAATACTTGCAACACCAGAAGTGAATGGTTACATGTATGAGGAATGTTTATGGTGGGGTCGATGGGGGTTGGATAAGAAGGAGGGGCCTGGAATGTTACTAAGGGAGGGAAAAGGAAATCGCATGGCTGAGGTCACTGATAAGGGTGGATAGCTGTGGATTAGTGAGGAATGGGGACCGAGCTCAGGTCACTGATAAGGGTGGATAGCTGTGGATTAGTGAGGAATGGGGACCGAGGTCAGGTCAGGTCACTGATAAGGGTGGATAGATGTGGATTAGTGAGGAATGGGGGCCGAGGTCAGGTCAGGTCACTGATAAGGGTGGATAGCTGTGGATTAGTGAGGAATGGGGACTGAGGTCAGGTCACTGATAAGGGTGGATAGCTGTGGATTAGTGAGGAATGGGGACCGAGGTCAGGTCACTGATAAGGGTGGATAGCTGTGGATTAGTGAGGAATGGGGACCGAGGTCAGGTCAGGTCACTGATAAGGGTGGATAGATGTGGATTAGTGAGGAATGGGGACCGAGGTCAGGTCACTGATAAGGGTGGATAGCTGTGGATTAGTGAGGAATGGGGACCGAGGTCAGGTCACTGATAAGGGTGGATAGCTGGGGATTAGTGAGGAATGGGGACCGAGGTCAGGTCACTGATAAGGGTGGATAGATGTGGATTAGTGAGGAATGGGGGCCGAGGTCAGGTCAGGTCACTGATAAGGGTGGATAGCTGTGGATTAGTGAGGAATGGGGACCGAGCTCAGGTCACTGATAAGGGTGGATAGCTGTGGATTAGTGAGGAATGGGGACCGAGCTCAGGTCACTGATAAGGGTGGATAGCTGTGGATTAGTGAGGAATGGGGACCGAGGTCAGGTCACTGATAAGGGTGGATAGATGTGGATTAGTGAGGAATGGGGGCCGAGGTCAGGTCAGGTCACTGATAAGGGTGGATAGCTGTGGATTAGTGAGGAATGGGGACCGAGCTCAGGTCACTGATAAGGGTGGATAGCTGTGGATTAGTGAGGAATGGGGACCGAGGTCATGTCACTGATAAGGGTGGATAGCTGTGGATTAGTGAGGAATGGGGACCGAGGTCAGGTCACTGATAAGGGTGGATAGCTGTGGATTAGTGAGGAATGGGGACCGAGGTTAGGTCACTGATAAGGGTGGATAGCTGTGGATTAGTGAGGAATGGGGACCGAGGTCAGGTCACTGATAAGGGTGGATAGCTGTGGATTAGTGAGGAATGGGGACCGAGGTCAGGTCACTGATAAGGGTGGATAGCTGTGGATTAGTGAGGAATGGGGACCGAGGTCAGGTCACTGATAAGGGTGGATAGCTGTGGATTAGTGAGGAATGGGGACCGAGGTCAGGTCACTGATAAGGGTGGATAGCTGTGGATTAGTGAGGAATGGGGACCGAGGTCAGGTCACTGATAAGGGTGGATAGCTGTGGATTAGTGAGGAATGGGGACCGAGGTCAGGTCACTGATAAGGGTGGATAGCTGTGGATTAGTGAGGAATGGGGACCGAGGTCAGGTCACTGATAAGGGTGTATAGCTGTGGATTAGTGAGGAATGGGGGCCGAGGTCAGGTCACTGATAAGGGTGGATAGATGTGGATTAGTGAGGAATGGGGACCGAGCTCAGGTCACTGATAAGGGTGGATAGCTGTGGATTAGTGAGGAATGGGGGCTGGGGTCAGGTCAGGTCACTGATAAGGGTGGATAGCTGTGGATTAGTGAGGAATGGGGACTGAGGTCAGGTCAGGTCACTGATAAGGGTGGATAGCTGTGGATTAGTGAGGAATGGGGACTGAGGTCAGGTCACTGATAAGGGTGGATAGCTGTGGATTAGTGAGGAATGGGGACTGAGGTCAGGTCACTGATAAGGGTGGATAGCTGTGGATTAGTGAGGAATGGGGACCGAGGTCAGGTCACTGATAAGGGTGGATAGCTGGGGATTAGTGAGGAATGGGGACCGAGGTCAGGTCACTGATAAGGGTGGATAGATGTGGATTAGTGAGGAATGGGGGCCGAGGTCAGGTCAGGTCACTGATAAGGGTGGATAGCTGTGGATTAGTGAGGAATGGGGACCGAGCTCAGGTCACTGATAAGGGTGGATAGCTGTGGATTAGTGAGGAATGGGGACCGAGCTCAGGTCACTGATAAGGGTGGATAGCTGTGGATTAGTGAGGAATGGGGACCGAGGTCAGGTCACTGATAAGGGTGGATAGATGTGGATTAGTGAGGAATGGGGGCCGAGGTCAGGTCAGGTCACTGATAAGGGTGGATAGCTGTGGATTAGTGAGGAATGGGGACCGAGCTCAGGTCACTGATAAGGGTGGATAGCTGTGGATTAGTGAGGAATGGGGACCGAGGTCATGTCACTGATAAGGGTGGATAGCTGTGGATTAGTGAGGAATGGGGACCGAGGTCAGGTCACTGATAAGGGTGGATAGCTGTGGATTAGTGAGGAATGGGGACCGAGGTTAGGTCACTGATAAGGGTGGATAGCTGTGGATTAGTGAGGAATGGGGACCGAGGTCAGGTCACTGATAAGGGTGGATAGCTGTGGATTAGTGAGGAATGGGGACCGAGGTCAGGTCACTGATAAGGGTGGATAGCTGGGGATTAGTGAGGAATGGGGACCGAGGTCAGGTCACTGATAAGGGTGGATAGCTGTGGATTAGTGAGGAATGGGGACCGAGGTCAGGTCACTGATAAGGGTGGATAGCTGTGGATTAGTGAGGAATGGGGACCGAGGTCAGGTCACTGATAAGGGTGGATAGCTGTGGATTAGTGAGGAATGGGGACCGAGGTCAGGTCACTGATAAGGGTGGATAGCTGTGGATTAGTGAGGAATGGGGACCGAGGTCAGGTCACTGATAAGGGTGTATAGCTGTGGATTAGTGAGGAATGGGGGCCGAGGTCAGGTCACTGATAAGGGTGGATAGATGTGGATTAGTGAGGAATGGGGACCGAGCTCAGGTCACTGATAAGGGTGGATAGCTGTGGATTAGTGAGGAATGGGGGCTGGGGTCAGGTCAGGTCACTGATAAGGGTGGATAGCTGTGGATTAGTGAGGAATGGGGACTGAGGTCAGGTCAGGTCACTGATAAGGGTGGATAGCTGTGGATTAGTGAGGAATGGGGACCGAGCTCAGGTCACTGATAAGGGTGGATAGCTGTGGATTAGTGAGGAATGGGGGCTGAGGTCAGGTCAGGTCACTGATAAGGGTGGATAGCTGTGGATTAGTGAGGAATGGGGACTGAGGTCAGTTCAGGTCACTGATAAGGGTGGATAGATGTCGATTAGTGAGGAATGGGGGCCGAGGTCAGGTCAGGTCACTGATAAGGGTGGATAGGTGAGGAATGGGGACCGAGGTCAGGTCACTGATAAGGGTGGATGGCTGTGGATTAGTGAGGAATGGGGGCCAAGGTCAGGTCACTGATAAGGGTGGATAGCTGTGGATTAGTGAGGAATGGGGGCTGAGGTCAGGTCAGGTCACTGATAAGGGTGGATAGCTGTGGATTAGTGAGGAATGGGGACTGAGGTCAGGTCAGGTCACTGATAAGGGTGGATAGATGTGGATTAGTGAGGAATGGGGACCGAGGTCAGGTCACTGATAAGGGTGGATAGCTGTGGATTAGTGAGGAATGGGGGCCAAGGTCAGGTCACTGATAAGGGTGGATAGCTGTGGATTAGTGAGGAATGGGGACCGAGGTCAGGTCACTGATAAGGGTGGATAGCTGTGGATTAGTGAGGAATGGGGGCTGAGGTCAGGTCAGGTCACTGATAAGGGTGGATAGCTGTGGATTAGTGAGGAATGGGGGCCGAGGTCAGGTCACTGATAAGGGTGGATAGCTGTGGATTAGTGAGGAATGGGGACCGAGGTCAGGTCACTGATAAGGGTGGATAGCTGTGGATTAGTGAGGAATGGGGGCCAAGGTCAGGTCACTGATAAGGGTGGATAGCTGTGGATTAGTGAGGAATGGGGACCGAGGTCAGGTCAGGTCACTGATAAGGGTGGATAGCTGTGGATTAGTGAGGAATGGGGGCCGAGGTCAGGTCAGGTCACTGATAAGGGTGGATAGCTGGGGATTAGTGAGGAATGGGGGCCAAGGTCAGGTCACTGATAAGGGTGGATAGATGTGGATTAGTGGGGAATGGGGACCGAGGTCAGGTCACTGATAAGGGTGGATAGCTGTGGATTAGTGAGGAATGGGGACCGAGGTCAGGTCACTGATAAGGGTAGATAGCTGTGGATTAGTGAGGAATGGGGGCCGAGGTCAGGTCACATTAACTTCCTGCCTAGCAATAAAGATGTCATGTTTACAAGGAAGGTGGAGACTTCCCCTAAAGGGGGGTGTATATATACTGGTGCTGGTGGGAACAAGTCTTTGTCTGTTCAGCTGTCTGACCCATTGGGTGAATAAACATGGTTTGAGCTTGTCCTAGTTGTCCAGTAGTTTTTACTGTCAGTTTAGAACCTAACACTGTATAAGGTCAGGGGTTAAAGGTCAGAGTGTTACCTGTATGAGGTCAGGGGTTAAAGGTCAGAGGTTAAAGGTCAGAGTGTTACCTGTATGAGGTCAGGGGTTAAAGGTCAGAGTGTTACCTGTATGAGGTCAGGGGTTAAAGGTCAGAGTGTTACCTGTATGAGGTCAGGGGTTAAAGGTCAGAGTGTTACCTGTATGAGGTTAGGTCAGTATTACCTGTATGAGGTCAGGGGTTAAAGGTCAGAGTGTTACCTGTATGAGGTCAGGGGTTAAAGGTCAGAGTGTTACCTGTATGAGGTCCTCCTCTGCGGTCTCATAGATGAGTTCATCATGAAGCTGCAGGATGAAAAACGCCCCACGATGACGTTGAACAGCCCTGCCACGACTCTCTATAAAATATAATGTATACATCAATATATACCCCTGCCACGACTCTCTATAAAATATAATGTATACATCAATATATACCCCTGCCACGACTCTCTATAAAATATAATGTATACATCAATATATACCCCTGCCACGACTCTCTATAAAACATCAATATATACCCCTGCCATGACTCTTTACAATACTGCGCATTAACAAAGTATTCAGACCCCTTCCGCTTTTACACATTTTATTAAAAATAATTTAGAGTCTCATAGCAAAGGGTCTGTATACTTGTAAATAAAGTATTTCAGTTTGACATTTTTAAAAACCTGTTTTTTGCTTTGTCATGTCATTATGGGGTATTGTGATGTCATTATGGGGTATTGTGATGTCATTATGGGGTATTGTGATGTCATTATGGGGTATTGTGATGTCATTATGGGGTATTGTGTGTAGATTAATTAGGAGAGGGGGGGGGGGACTATTTAATCCATTTTAGAATAAGGCTGTAATGTAACAAAATGTGTAAAGTCTAGGGGTCTGAATACTTTCTGAATGCTCTGTACCTGGCCCTTCCAGAGCTCAGTGTATTCACTATGACACGCAGAGCTCAGTGTATTCACCTGTATGTTGGTGTGTGTGTGTTGGTGTGAGAGAGGGGCAGCAGGGTAGGTGTGTGTGTATGTGTGTGTGTTACCTGTGTGTGTGTGTTGGTGTGAGAGAGGGGCAGCAGGGTAGGTGTGTGTGTATGTGTGTGTGTGTGTTACCTGTGTGTGTGTGTTGGTGTGAGAGAGGGGCAGCAGGGTAGGTGTGTGTGTGTTACCTGTGTGTGTGTGTGTGTGTGTGTGTGTGTGTGTGTGTGTGTGTGTGTGTGTGTGTGTGTGTGTGTGTGGTGGTGTGAGAGAGGGGCAGCAGGGTAGGTGTGTGTGTGTGTGTGTGTGTGTGTTACCTGTGTGTGTGTGTTGGTGTGAGAGAGGGGCAGCAGGGTAGGTGTGTGTGTGTGTGTGTGTGTTACCTGTGTGTGTGTGCTGGTGTGAGAGAGGGGCAGCAGGGTAGGTTTCTCTCAGACATTGCTGTATGTTGACGGTAGCCAGTTTAACGATGTCTGCAGCCGATCCCTGGACTGTCGTGTTTACAGCCTGACGCTCTGCCTGAAGAGGATTCACACACACACACACACACACACACACACACACACACACACACACACACACACACACACACACACACACACACACACACACACACACACACACACACACACACACCTTACAGTTGAAGTCGGAAGTTAACATACACGTAGGTTGGAGTCATTAAAACTCGTTTTTCAACCACTCCACAAATGTCTTGTTAACAAACTATAGTTTTGGCAAGTCGGTTAGGACATCTACTTTGTGCATGACACAAGTAATTTTTCAAACAATTGTTTACAGACAGATTATTTCACTTATAATTTACTGTATCACAATTCCAGTCGGTCTGAAGTTTACATAAACTAAGTTGACTGTGCCTTTAAACAGCTTGGAAAATTCCAGAAAATGATGTCATGGCTTTAGAAGCTTCTGATAGGCTAATTGACATCATTTGAGTCAATTGGAGGTGTACCTGTGGGTGTATTTCAAGGCCTACCTTCAAACTCAGTGCCTCTTTGCTTGACATCATGGGACAATCAAAAGAAATCAGCCAAGACCTCAGAAAAACAATTGTAGACTTCCACAAGTCTGGCTCATCCTTGGGAGCAATTTCCCAACACCTGAAGGTACCACGTTCATCTGTACAAACAATAGTACGCAAGTATAAACACCATGGGACCACGCAGCCGTCATACCGCTCAGGAAGGAGACACGTTCTGTCTCCTAGAGATGAATGTACTTTGGTGCGAAAAGTGCAAATCAATCCCAGAACAACAGCAAAGGACCTTGTGAAGATGCTGGAGGAAACAGGTACAAAAGTATCTATATCCACAGTAAAACGAGTCCTATATTGACATAACCTGAAAGGCCGCTCAGCAAGGAAGAAGCCACTGCTCCAAAACTGCCATAAAAAAGCAAGACTACGGTTTGCAACTGCACATGAGGACAAAGATCGTACTTTTTGGAGAAATGTCCTCTGGTCTGATGAAACAAAAAAGAGAACTGTTTGGCCATAATGACCATCGTTATGTTTGGAGGAAAAAGGTGGAGGCTTGCAAGCCGAAGAACACCATCCCAACCGTGAAGCACGGGGGTGGCAGCATCATGTTGTGGGGGGTGCTTTGCTGCAGGAGGGACTGGTGCACTTCATAAAATAGATGGCGTCATGAGAAAGGAAAATTATGTGGATATATTGAAGCAACATCTCAAGACATCAGTCAGGAAGTTGAAGCTTGGTGGCAAATGGGTCTTCCAAATGGACAATGACCCCAAGCATACTTCCAAAGTTGTGGCAAATTGGCTTAAGGACAACAAAGTCAAGGTATTGGAGTGGCCATCATAAAGCCCTGACCTCAATCCCATAGAAGATTTGTGGGCAGAACTTAAAAAGCGTGTGCGAGCAAGGAGGCCTACAAACCTGACTCAGTTACACCAGCTCTGTCAGGAGGAATGGGCCAAAATTCACCCAACTTATTGTGGGAAGCTTGTGGAAGGCTACCCGAAACGTTTGACCCAAGTTTAACATTTTATAGGCAATCTTACCAAATACTGATTGAGTGTATGTAAACTTCTGACCCACTGGGAATGTGATGAAAGAAATAAAAGCTGAAATAAATCATTCTCTCTACTATTATTCTGACATTTCACATTCTTAAAATAAAGTGGTGATCCTAACTGACCAAAGACAGGGAATTTTTACGAGGATTAAATTGTGAGGAATTGTGAAAAACGGAGTTTAAATGTATTTGGCTAAGGTGTATGTAAACTTCTGACTTCAACTGTTAGTAACACACAACTTAGAATTACACACAACTTAGTAACACACACAACTTAGGTTAAATCCTGTTGAAGTAATATGGCTACAGGTTCATCTGTCCTCACCTAAAGCCCATTCTGGTGGGAAGCTGCTATAGACCACCAAGTACTAACAGTCAGTATCTGGATAATGTGTGAAACGCATGTGATACCAACAGAGAAGTATATTTTCTGGGTTATTTAAATATTGACTGGCTTTCATCAAGCAAAAACTTCAAACTGTAACCAGAGCCTGCAACCTGGTCCAGGTTATCAGTCAAGTCTGCTTGAAACATGTTAAATGGTAGAAAATGTCAGTGAAGACACTTGCCAGTTGGTCAGCGCATGCTCAGAGTACGCGTCCTGGTAATCCGTCTGGCCCTGCGGCCTTGTGAATGTTGACCTGTGTAAAGGTCTTCCTCACATCGGCTACGGGAGAGCGTGATCACACAGTCTTCCGGAACAGCTGATGCTCTCATGCATGTTTCAGTGTTACTTGCCTCGAAGCGAGAATATAAGTAATTTAGCTCATCTAGTAGGCTCGTGTCACTGGGCAGATTGTGGCAGTGCTTCCATTTGTAATCTGTAATAGTTTGCAAGCCCTGCCACAGCCGACGAGCGTCAGAGCCGGTGTAGTATGATTCAATCTTAGTTATGTACTGACGCTTTGCCTGTTTGATGGTTCATCAGAGGGCATAACGGGATTTCTTATAAACTTTCCGGGTTAGAGTCCCGCTCCTTGAATGCGGCAGCTCTACCCTGTAGCTCAGTGCGGATGTTGCCTGTAATCCATGGCTTCTGGTTGGGGTATGTACGTACAGTCACTGTGGGGACGACGTCATCGATACACTTATTGATGAAGCCAGTGACTGATGTGGTGTACTCCTCAATGCCATCGGAGGAATCCCAATACATGTTCCAGTCTGTGCAGCAAAACAGTCCTGTAGTTTAGCATCTGCATCATCTGACCACTTTTTTTATTGACTGAGTCACTGGTGCTTCCTGCTTTAGTTTTTGCTTGTAAGCAGGAATCAGGAGGATAGAATTATGGTCAGACTTGCCAAATGGAGGGCCAGGGAGAGCTTTGTACTCGTCTCTGTGTGTGGAGTAAAGGTGGTCCAGAGGTTTTAACATGCTGATAGTAATTAGGTAAAACGGATTTAAGTTTCCCTGCATTAAAGTCCCCGGCAACTATTTGATTAGATTTGTTCGAATTCATTTGCAATAGAGTGCTGAGTATCGGGCAGTTAGCAAGTTTAGTAGGCTACTAATGACCAACGACGACGAGACAGCCTATAGGGAGGAGGTGAGGGCATTCGGAGTGTGGTGTTCAGGAAAACAACCTCTCACTCAATGTCACCACAGTGTGGTGAAGAAGAGGCAACAGAAATTTGGCTTGTCACCTAAAACCCTCACAAACCTTTACAGATGCACAATTGAGAGCATCCTGTCGGACTGTATCACCGCCTGGTACGGAAACTGCACCGCCCACAACCACAGGGCTCTCCAGAGGGTGGTGCGGTCTACCCAACGCATTACCGGGGGGCAAACTACCTGCCCTCCAGGACACCTACAGCACCCGATGTCACAGGAAGGCCAAAAAGATCATCAAGGACAACAACCCGAGCCACTGCCTGTTCACCCCGCTATCATCCAGCATCAGAGCTTGGAGAAGCCTAATTACCATGACTAAACGGTCACTTGTAATTTGACTGCCTTCATGACTCGTGACCGCCGGTGTGGCGGTAATATGGTCAATGCAACAGCCCTAGTCGCACCTGGACTACTGTTCAGTCGTGTGGTCAGGTGCCACAAAGAGGGACTAAGAAAAATTGGCTCAGAACAGGGCAGCATGGCTGGCTCTTGGATGGACACAGAGAGATAATATTCATGTAAATCTCTCTTGGCTCAAGTGGAGCAGAGATTGACGTCATCACAACTTGTTTTAGTAAGAGGTAGCTAACAGCTAAAGCTGAATTTACCGAGGTGTCTGTTTAAACGACTAGCACACAGCTCAGACACCCATGCATACCCCACAAGACATGCCACCAGAGGTCTCTTCACAGTCCCCAAGTCCAGAACAGACTATGGGAGGTGCACAGTCCTACATAGAGCCATGACTACATGGAACTCTATTCCACATCAGGTAACTGATGCAGCAGTAGAATCAGATTTAAAACCAGTTAAAAATACACCTTATGGAACAGCGGGGACTGTGAAGAGACACACACACACTGTGTTATGTTAGCATGTTTATGTTAGCTACCTGTTTCCTGGTGTTGGTGTGTGATGTTAGCTACCTGTTTCCTGGTGTTGGTGTGTGATGTTAGCTACCTGTTTCCTGGTGTGGGTGTGTCCTGTTAGCTTCCTGTTTCCTGGTGTTGGTGTGTGATGTTAGCTACCTGTTTCCTGGTGTTGGTGTGTCCTGTTAGCTACCTGTTTCCTGGTGTTGGTGTATCCTGTTAGCTACCTGTTTCCTGGTGTTGGTGTGTGATGTTAGCTACCTGTTTCCTGGTGTTGGTGTGTCCTGTTAGCTACCTGTTTCCTGGTGTTGGTGTGTCCTGTTAGCTACCTGTTTCCTGGTGTTGGTGTGTCCTGTTAGCTACCTGTTTCCTGGTGTTGGTGTGTCCTGTTAGCTACCTGTTTCCTGGTGTTGGTGTGTCCTGTTAGCTACCTGTTTCCTGGTGTTGGTGTGTGATGTTAGCTACCTGTTTCCTGGTGTAGCCGTTGGTGTGTCCTGTTAGCTACCTGTTTCCTGGTGTGTCCTGTTAGCTACCAGTTTCCTGGTGTTGGTGTGTCCTGTTAGCTACCTGTTTCCTGGTGTTGGTGTGTGATGTTAGCTACCTGTTTCCTGGTGTTGGTGTGTCCTGTTAGCTACATGTTTCCTGGTGTTGGTGTGTGATGTTAGCTACCTGTTTCCTGGTGTTGGTGTGTCCTGTTAGCTACCTGTTTCCTGGTGTTGGTGTGTCCTGTTAGCTACCTGTTTCCTGGTGTTGGTGTGTCCTGTTAGCTACCTGTTTCCTGGTGTTGGATGTTAGCTACCTGTTTCCTGGTGTTGGTGTGTCCTGTTAGCTACCTGTTTCCTGGTGTTGGTGTGTGATGTTAGCTACCTGTTTCCTGGTGTTGGTGTGTCCTGTTAGCTACCTGTTTCCTGGTGTTGGTGTGTGATGTTAGCTACCTGTTTCCTGGTGTTGGTGTGTCCTGTTAGCTACCTGTTTCCTGGTGTTGGTGTGTCCTGTTAGCTACCTGTTTCCTGGTGTTGGTGTGTGATGTTAGCTACCTGTTTCCTGGTGTAGCCGTTGGTGTGTCCTGTTAGCTACCTGTTTCCTGGTGTAGCCGTTGGTGTGTCCTGTTAGCTACCTGTTTCCTGGTGTTGGTGTGTCCTGTTAGCTACCTGTTTCCTGGTGTTGGTGTGTCCTGTTAGCTACCTGTTTCCTGGTGTTGGTGTATCCTGTTAGCTACCCGTTTCCTGGTGTTGGTGTGTCCTGTTAGCTTCCTGTTTCCTGGTGTTGGTGTGTGATGTTAGCTACCTGTTTCCTGGTGTTGGTGTGTCCTGTTAGCTACCTGTTTCCTGGTGTTGGTGTGTCCTGTTAGCTACCTGTTTCCTGGTGTTGGTGTGTCCTGTTAGCTACCTGTTTCCTGGTGTTGGTGTGTGATGTTAGCTACCTGTTTCCTGGTGTTGGTGTGTCCTGTTAGCTACCTGTTTCCTGGTGTTGGTGTGTCCTGTTAGCTACCTGTTTCCTGGTGTTGGTGTATCCTGTTAGCTACCCGTTTCCTGGTGTTGGTGTGTCCTGTTAGCTTCCTGTTTCCTGGTGTTGGTGTGTGATGTTAGCTACCTGTTTCCTGGTGTTGGTGTGTCCTGTTAGCTACCTGTTTCCTGGTGTTGGTGTATCCTGTTAGCTACCTGTTTCCTGGTGTTGGTGTGCGATGTTAGCTACCTGTTTCCTGGTGTTGGTGTGTGATGTTAGCTACCTGTTTCCTGGTGTTGGTGTGTCCTGTTAGCTACCTGTTTCCTGGTGTTGGTGTGTCCTGTTAGCTACCTGTTTCCTGGTGTTGGTGTGTGATGTTAGCTACCTGTTTCCTGGTGTAGCCGTTGGTGTGTCCTGTTAGCTACCTGTTTCCTGGTGTTGGTGTGTCCTGTTAGCTACCTGTTTCCTGGTGTTGGTGTGTCCTGTTAGCTACCTGTTTCCTGGTGTTGGTGTGTGATGTTAGCTACCTGTTTCCTGGTGTAGCCGTTGGTATGTCCTGTTAGCTACCTGTTTCCTGGTGTTGGTGTGTCCTGTTAGCTACCTGTTTCCTGGTGTTGGTGTGTCCTGTTAGCTACCTGTTTCCTGGTGTTGGTGTGTGATGTTAGCTACCTGTTTCCTGGTGTAGCCGTTGGTGTGTCCTGTTAGCTACCTGTTTCCTGGTGTTGGTGTATCCTGTTAGCTACCTGTTTCCTGGTGTTGGTGTGTCCTGTTAGCTACCTGTTTCCTGGTGTTGGTGTGTGATGTTAGCTACCTGTTTCCTGGTGTTGGTGTGTCCTGTTAGCTACCGGTTTCCTGCTGTTGGTGTATCCTGTTAGCTACCTGTTTCCTGGTGTTGGTGTGTCCTGTTAGCTTCCTGTTTCCTGGTGTTGGTGTGTGATGTTAGCTACCTGTTTCCTGGTGTTGGTGTGTGATGTTAGCTACCTGTTTCCTGGTGTTGGTGTGTGATGTTAGCTACCTGTTTCCTGGTGTTGGTGTGTCCTGTTAGCTACCTGTTTCCTGGTGTTGGTGTGTGATGTTAGCTACCTGTTTCCTGGTGTTGGTGTGTGATGTTAGCTACCTGTTTCCTGGTGTTGGTGTGTCCTGTTAGCTACCTGTTTCCTGGTGTTGGTGTGTCCTGTTAGCTACCTGTTTCCTGGTGTTGGTGTGTGATGTTAGCTACCTGTTTCCTGGTGTTGGTGTGTCCTGTTAGCTACCTGTTTCCTGGTGTTGGTGTCTGATGTTAGCTACCTGTTTCCTGGTGTTGGTTTCTGATGTTAGCTACCTGTTTCCTGGTGTTGGTGTGTCCTGTTAGCTACCTGTTTCCTGGTGTTGGTGTATCCTGTTAGCTTCCTGTTTCCTGGTGTTGGTGTTGATGTTAGCTACCTGTTTCCTGGTGTTGGTGTGTCCTGTTAGCTACCTGTTTCCTGGTGTTGGTGTGTGATGTTAACTACCTGTTTCCTGGTGTTGGTGTGTCCTGTTAGCTACCTGTTTCCTGGTGTTGGTGTGTGATGTTAGCTACCTGTTTCCTGGTGTAGCCGTTGGTATGTCCTGTTAGCTACCTGTTTCCTGGTGTTGGTGTGTCCTGTTAGCTACCTGTTTCCTGGTGTTGGTGTGTCCTGTTAGCTACCTGTTTCCTGGTGTTGGTGTGTGATGTTAGCTACCTGTTTCCTGGTGTTGGTGTGTCCTGTTAGCTACCTGTTTCCTGGTGTTGGTGTGTCCTGTTAGCTACCTGTTTCCTGGTGTTGGTGTGTGATGTTAGCTACCTGTTTCCTGGTGTAGCCGTTGGTGTGTCCTGTTAGCTACCTGTTTCCTGGTGTTGGTGTATCCTGTTAGCTACCTGTTTCCTGGTGTTGGTGTGTTATGTTAGCTACCTGTTTCCTGGTGTTGGTGTGTGATGTTAGCTACCTGTTTCCTGGTGTTGGTGTGTCCTGTTAGCTACCTGTTTCCTGGTGTTGGTGTGTGATGTTAGCTACCTGTTTCCTGGTGTTGGTGTGTCCTGTTAGCTACCGGTTTCCTGCTGTTGGTGTATCCTGTTAGCTACCTGTTTCCTGGTGTTGGTGTGTCCTGTTAGCTTCCTGTTTCCTGGTGTTGGTGTGTGATGTTAGCTACCTGTTTCCTGGTGTTGGTGTGTGATGTTAGCTACCTGTTTCCTGGTGTTGGTGTGTCCTGTTAGCTACCTGTTTCCTGGTGTTGGTGTGTGATGTTAGCTACCTGTTTCCTGGTGTTGGTGTGTGATGTTAGCTACCTGTTTCCTGGTGTTGGTGTGTCCTGTTAGCTACCTGTTTCCTGGTGTTGGTGTGTGATGTTAGCTACCTGTTTCCTGGTGTTGGTGTGTGATGTTAGCTACCTGTTTCCTGATGTTGGTGTGTCCTGTTAGCTACCTGTTTCCTGGTGTTGGTGTGTGATGTTAGCTACCTGTTTCCTGGTGTTGGTGTGTCCTGTTAGCTACCTGTTTCCTGGTGTTGGTGTGTCCTGTTAGCTACCTGTTTCCTGGTGTTGGTGTGTGATGTTAGCTACCTGTTTCCTGGTGTAGCCGTTGGTGTGTCCTGTTAGCTACCTGTTTCCTGGTGTTGGTGTGTGATGTTAGCTACCTGTTTCCTGGTGTTGGTGTGTCCTGTTAGCTACCTGTTTCCTGGTGTTGGTGTGTCCTGTTAGCTACCTGTTTCCTGGTGTTGGTGTGTGATGTTAGCTACCTGTTTCCTGGTGTTGGTGTGTGATGTTAGCTACCTGTTTCCTGGTGTTGGTGTATCCTGTTAGCTTCCTGTTTCCTGGTGTTGATGTTAGCTACCTGTTTCCTGGTGTTGGTGTGTCCTGTTAGCTACCTGTTTCCTGGTGTTGGTGTGTGATGTTAGCTACCTGTTTCCTGGTGTTGGTGTGTCCTGTTAGCTACCTGTTTCCTGGTGTTGGTGTGTGATGTTTCCTGGTGTTGGTGTGTCCTGTTAGCTACCTGTTTCCTGGTGTTGGTGTGGGATGTTAGCTACCTGTTTCCTGGTGTTGGTGTGTCCTGTTAGCTACCTGTTTCCTGGTGTTGGTGTGTGATGTTAGCTACCTGTTTCCTGGTGTTGGTGTGTCCTGTTAGCTACCTGTTTCCTGGTGTTGGTGTGTGATGTTAGCTACCTGTTTCCTGGTGTTGGTGTGTCCTGTTAGCTACCTGTTTCCTGGTGTTGGTGTGTGATGTTAGCTACCTGTTTCCTGGTGTTGGTGTGTCCTGTTAGCTACCTGTTTCCTGGTGTTGGTGTGTCCTGTTAGCTACCTGTTTCCTGGTGTTGGTGTGTGATGTTAGCTACCTGTTTCCTGGTGTAGCCGTTGGTGTGTCCTGTTAGCTACCTGTTTCCTGGTGTAGCCGTTGGTGTGTCCTGTTAGCTACCTGTTTCCTGGTGTTGGTGTGTGATGTTAGCTACCTGTTTCCTGGTGTTGGTGTCTGATGTTAGCTACCTGTTTCCTGGTGTGTCCTGTTAGCTACCTGTCTCCTGGTGTTGGTGTGTCCTGTTAGCTACCTGTTTCCTGGTGTTGGTGTGTCCTGTTAGCTACCTGTTTCCTGGTGTTGGTGTGTCCTGTTAGCTACCTGTTTCCTGGTGTTGGTGTGTCCTGTTAGCTACCTGTTTCCTGGTGTTGGTGTGTGATGTTAGCTACCTGTTTCCTGGTGTTGGTGTGTCCTGTTAGCTACCTGTTTCCTGGTGTTGGTGTATCCTGTTAGCTACCTGTTTCCTGGTGTTGGTGTGTCCTGTTAGCTTCCTGTATCCTGGTGTTGGTGTGTGATGTTAGCTACCTGTTTCCTGGTGTTGGTGTGTCCTGTTAGCTACCTGTTTCCTGGTGTTGGTGTATCCTGTTAGCTACCTGTTTCCTGGTGTTGGTGTGTGATGTTAGCTACCTGTTTCCTGGTGTTGGTGTGTGATGTTAGCTACCTGTTTCCTGGTGTTGGTGTGTCCTGTTAGCTACCTGTTTCCTGGTGTTGGTGTGTCCTGTTAGCTACCTGTTTCCTGGTGTTGGTGTGTGATGTTAGCTACCTGTTTCCTGGTGTAGCCGTTGGTGTGTCCTGTTAGCTACCTGTTTCCTGGTGTTGGTGTGTCCTGTTAGCTACCTGTTTCCTGGTGTTGGTGTGTGATGTTAGCTACCTGTTTCCTGGTGTTGGTGTGTGATGTTAGCTACCTGTTTCCTGGTGTTGGTGTGTCCTGTTAGCTACCCGTTTCCTGGTGTTGGTGTGTCCTGTTAGCTACCTGTTTCCTGGTGTTGGTGTGTCCTGTTAGCTACCTGTTTCCTGGTGTTGGTGTTTCCTGGTGTTGGTGTGTGATGTTAGCTACCTGTTTCCTGGTGTTGGTGTGTGATGTTAGCTACCTGTTTCCTGGTGTTGCTGTGTCCTGTTAGCTACCTGTTTCCTGG
This sequence comes from Salmo salar, assembly GCF_965601325.2. Lineage (NCBI taxonomy): Eukaryota > Metazoa > Chordata > Actinopteri > Salmoniformes > Salmonidae > Salmo > Salmo salar. The sequence goes on along the minus strand of NC_138301.1, from coordinate 124,682,492 downwards.
TGTTGGTGTGATGTATGCTACCTGTTTCCTGGTGTTGGTGTGTGGTGTTAGCTACCTGTTTCCTGGTGTTGGTGTGTCCTGTTAGCTACCTGTTTCCTGGTGTTGGTGTGTCCTGTTAGCTACCTGTTTCCTGGTGTTGGTGTGTGATGTTAGCTACCTGTTTCCTGGTGTTGGTGTGTCCTGTTAGCTACCTGTTTCCTGGTGTTGGTGTGTCCTGTTAGCTACCTGTTTCCTGGTGTTGGTGTGTGATGTTAGCTACCTGTTTCCTGGTGTTGGTGTGTCCTGTTAGCTACCTGTTTCCTGGTGTTGGTGTGTCCTGTTAGCTACCTGTTTCCTGGTGTTGGTGTGTGATGTTAGCTACCTGTTTCCTGGTGTAGCCGTTGGTGTGTCCTGTTAGCTACCTGTTTCCTGGTGTTGGTGTGTCCTGTTAGCTACCTGTTTCCTGGTGTTGGTGTGTCCGGTTAGCTACCTGTTTCCTGGTGTTGGTGTGTGATGTTAGCTACCTGTTTCCTGGTGTTGGTGTATCCTGTTAGCTACCTGTTTCCTGGTGTTGGTGTGTCCTGTTAGCTTCCTGTTTCCTGGTGTTGGTGTGTGATGTTAGCTACCTGTTTCCTGGTGTTGGTGTGTGATGTTAGCTACCTGTTTCCTGGTGTTGGTGTGTGATGTTAGCTACCTGTTTCCTGGTGTTGGTGTGTCCTGTTAGCTACCTGTTTCCTGGTGTTGGTGTGTCCTGTTAGCTACCTGTTTCCTGGTGTTGGTGTGTAATGTTAGCTACCTGTTTCCTGGTGTTGGTGTGTCCTGTTAGCTACCTGTTTCCTGGTGTTGGTGTGTCCTGTTAGCTACCTGTTTCCTGGTGTTGGAGTGTCCTGTTAGCTACCTGTTTCCTGGTGTTGGTGTGTGATGTTAGCTACCTGTTTCCTGGTGTTGGTGTGTGATGTTAGCTACCTGTTTCCTGGTGTAGCCGTTGGTGTGTCCTGTTAGCTACCTGTTTCCTGGTGTTGGTGTGTGATGTTAGCTACCTGTTTCCTGGTGTTGGTGTCTGATGTTAGCTACCTGTTTCCTGGTGTTGGTGTGTGATGTTAGCTACCTGTTTCCTGGTGTTGGTGTATCCTGTTAGCTACCTGTTTCCTGGTGTTGGTGTGTCCTGTTAGCTTCCTGTTTCCTGGTGTTGGTGTGTGATGTTAGCTACCTGTTTCCTGGTGTTGGTGTGTGATGTTAGCTACCTGTTTCCTGGTGTTGGTGTGTGATGTTAGCTACCTGTTTCCTGGTGTTGGTGTGTAATGTTAGCTACCTGTTTCCTGGTGTTGGTGTGTCCTGTTAGCTACCTGTTTCCTGGTGTTGGTGTGTCCTGTTAGCTACCTGTTTCCTGGTGTTGGTGTGTCCTGTTAGCTACCTGTTTCCTGGTGTTGGTGTGTGATGTTAGCTACCTGTTTCCTGGTGTTGGTGTGTGATGTTAGCTACCTGTTTCCTGGTGTAGCCGTTGGTGTGTCCTGTTAGCTACCTGTTTCCTGGTGTTGGTGTGTGATGTTAGCTACCTGTTTCCTGGTGTTGGTGTGTCCTGTTAGCTACCTGTTTCCTGGTGTTGGTGTGTCCTGTTAGCTACCTGTTTCCTGGTGTTGGTGTGTCCTGTTAGCTACCTGTTTCCTGGTGTTGGTGTGTGATGTTAGCTACCTGTTTCCTGGTGTTGGTGTGTGATGTTAGCTACCTGTTTCCTGGTGTTGGTGTGTCCTGTTAGCTACCTGTTTCCTGGTGTTGGTAGGTCCTGTTAGCTTCCTGTTTCCTGGTGTTGGTGTTGATGTTAGCTACCTGTTTCCTGGTGTTGGTGTGTCCTGTTAGCTACCTGTTTCCTGGTGTTGGTGTGTGATGTTAACTACCTGTTTCCTGGTGTTGGTGTGTCCTGTTAGCTACCTGTTTCCTGGTGTTGGTGTGTGATGTTTCCTGGTGTTGGTGTGTCCTGTTAGCTACCTGTTTCCTGGTGTTGGTGTGGGATGTTATCTACCTGTTTCCTGGTGTTGGTGTGTCCTGTTAGCTACCTGTTTCCTGGTGTTGGTGTGTCAGGTTAGCTACCTGTTTCCTGGTGTTGGTGTGTGATGTTAGCTACCTGTTTCCTGGTGTTGGTGTGTGATGTTAGCTACCTGTTTCCTGGTGTTGGTGTGTGATGTTAGCTACCTGTTTCCTGGTGTTGGTGTGTCCTGTTAGCTACCTGTTTCCTGGTGTTGGTGTGTCCTGTTAGCTACCTGTTTCCTGGTGTAGCCGTTGGTGTGTCCTGTTAGCTACCTGTTTCCTGGTGTTGGTGTGTGATGTTAGCTACCTGTTTCCTGGTGTTGGTGTGTGATGTTAGCTACCTGTTTCCTGGTGTTGGTGTGTCCTGTTAGCTACCTGTTTCCTGGTGTTGGTGTGTCCTGTTAGCTTCCTGTTTCCTGGTGTTGGTGTGTGATGTTAACTACCTGTTTCCTGGTGTTGGTGTGTCCTGTTAGCTACCTGTTTCCTGGTGTTGGTGTGTGATGTTTCCTGGTGTTGGTGTGTCCTGTTAGCTACCTGTTTCCTGGTGTTGGTGTGGGATGTTATCTACCTGTTTCCTGGTGTTGGTGTGTCCTGTTAGCTACCTGTTTCCTGGTGTTGGTGTGTCAGGTTAGCTACCTGTTTCCTGGTGTTGGTGTGTGATGTTAGCTACCTGTTTCCTGGTGTTGGTGTGTGATGTTAGCTACCTGTTTCCTGGTGTTGGTGTGTGATGTTAGCTACCTGTTTCCTGGTGTTGGTGTGGGATGTTATCTACCTGTTTCCTGGTGTTGGTGTGTCCTGTTAGCTACCTGTTTCCTGGTGTTGGTGTGTCAGGTTAGCTACCTGTTTCCTGGTGTTGGTGTGTCCTGTTAGCTACCTGTTTCCTGGTGTTGGTGTGTCATGTTAGCTACCTGTTTCCTGGTGTGTCCTGTTAGCTACCTGTTTCCTGGTGTAGCCGTTGGTGTTGATGTTAGCTACCTGTTTCCTGGTGTTGGTGTGTCCTGTTAGCTACCTGTTTCCTGGTGTTGGTGTGTGATGTTAGCTACCTGTTTCCTGGTGTTGGTGTGTCCTGTTAGCTACCTGTTTCCTGGTGTTGGTGTCTGATGTTAGCTACCTGTTTCCTGGTGTTGGTGTGGGATGTTAGCTACCTGTTTCCTGGTGTTGGTGTGTCCTGTTAGCTACCTGTTTCCTGGTGTTGGTGTCTGATGTTAGCTACCTGTTTCCTGGTGTTGGTTTCTGATGTTAGCTACCTGTTTCCTGGTGTTGGTGTGTCCTGTTAGCTACCTGTTTCCTGGTGTTGGTGTATCCTGTTAGCTTCCTGTTTCCTGGTGTTGGTGTGTCCTGTTAGCTACCTGTTTCCTGGTGTTGGTGTGGGATGTTAGCTACCTGTTTCCTGGTGTTGGTGTGTCCTGTTAGCTACCTGTTTCCTGGTGTTGGTGTGTGATGTTAGCTACCTGTTTCCTGGTGTTGGTGTGTCCTGTTAGCTACCTGTTTCCTGGTGTTGGTGTGTGATGTTAGCTACCTGTTTCCTGGTGTTGGTGTGTCCTGTTAGCTACCTGTTTCCTGGTGTTGGTGTGTCCTGTTAGCTACCTGTTTCCTGGTGTTGGTGTGTCCTGTTAGCTACCTGTTTCCTGGTGTTGGTGTGTCCTGTTAGCTACCTGTTTCCTGGTGTAGCCGTTGGTGTTGATGTTAGCTACCTGTTTCCTGGTAGTGTCCTGTTAGCAACCTGTTTCCTGGTGTTGGTGTGTCCTGTTAGCTTCCTGTTTCCTGGTGTTGGTGTGTCCTGTTAGCTACCTGTTTCCTGGTGTTGGTGTGTGATGTTAGCTACCTGTTTCCTGGTGGTGGTGTGTGATGTTAGCTTCCTGTTTCCTGGTGTTGGTGTGTCCTGTTAGCTACCTGTTTCCTGGTGTTGGTGTGTGATGTTAGCTACCTGTTTCCTGGTGTTGGTGTGTGATGTTAGCTACCTGTTTCCTGGTGTTGGTGTGTCCTGTTAGCTACCTGTTTCCTGGTGTTGGTGTGTGATGTTAGCTACCTGTTTCCTGGTGTTGGTGTGTGATGTTAGCTACCTGTTTCCTGGTGTTGGTGTGTGATGTTAGCTTCCTGTTTCCTGGTATTGGTGTGTCCTGTTAGCTACTTGTTTCCTGGTGTTGGTGTGTGATGTTAGCTACCTGTTTCCTGGTGTTGGTGTGTCCTGTTAGCTACCTGTTTCCTGGTGTTGGTGTGTCCTGTTAGCTACCTGTTTCCTGGTGTTGGTGTGTGATGTAAGCTACCTGTTTCCTGGTGTTGGTGTATCCTGTTAGCTACCTGTTTCCTGGTGTTGGTGTGTGATGTTAGCTTCCTGTTTCCTGGTGTTGGTGTGTCCTGTTAGCTACCTGTTTCCTGGTGTTGGTGTGTGATGTTAGCTACCTGTTTCCTGGTGTTGGTGTGTGATGTTAGCTACCTGTTTCCTGGTGTTGGTGTGTCCTGTTAGCTACCCGTTTCCTGGTGTTGGTGTGTCCTGTTAGCTACCTGTTTCCTGGTGTTGGTGTTGATGTTAGCTACCTGTTTCCTGGTGTTGGTGTGTCCTGTTAGCTACCTGTTTCCTGGTGTTGGTGTTGATGTTAGCTACCTGTTTCCTGGTGTTGGTGTGTCCTGTTAGCAACCTGTTTCCTGGTGTTGGTGTGTGATGTAAGCTACCTGTTTCCTGGTGTTGGTGTGTGATGTTAGCTTCCTGTTTCCTGGTGTTGGTGTGTCCTGTTAGCTACCTGTTTCCTGGTGTTGGTGTGTGATGTTAGCTACCTGTTTCCTGGTGTTGGTGTGTCCTGTTAGCTACCTGTTTCCTGGTGTTGGTGTGTGATGTTAGCTACCTGTTTCCTGGTGTTGGTGTGTCCTGTTAGCTACCTGTTTCCTGGTGTTGGTGTGTGATGTTAGCTACCTGTTTCCTGGTGTTGGTGTGTCCTGTTAGCTACCTGTTTCCTGGTGTTGGTGTGTGATGTTAGCTACCTGTTTCCTGGTGTTGGTGTGTGATGTTAGCTACCTGTTTCCTGGTGTTGGTGTGTGATGTTAGCTTCCTGTTTCCTGGTGTTGGTGTGTCCTGTTAGCTACCTGTTTCCTGGTGTTGGTGTGTGATGTAAGCTACCTGTTTCCTGGTGTTGGTGTGTGATGTTAGCTTCCTGTTTCCTGGTGTTGATGTGTCCTGTTAGCTACCTGTTTCCTGGTGTGGTGTGTGATGTTAGCTACCTGTTTCCTGGTGTTGGTGTGTCCTGTTAGCTACCTGTTTCCTGGTGTTGGTGTGTCCTGTTAGCTACCTGTTTCCTGGTGTTGGTGTGTGATGTTAGCTACCTGTTTCCTGGTGTTGGTGTGTCCTGTTAGCTACCTGTTTCCTGGTGTTGGTGTGTCCTGTTAGCTACCTGTTTCCTGGTGTTGGTGTGTCCTGTTAGCTACCTGTTTCCTGGTGTTGGTGTGTCCTGTTAGCTACCTGTTTCCTGGTGTTGGTGTGTCCTGTTAGCTACCTGTTTCCTGGTGTTGGTGTGTGATGTTAGCTACCTGTTTCCTGGTGTTGGTGTTGATGTTAGCTACCTGTTTCCTGGTGTTGGTGTGTCCTGTTAGCTTCCTGTTTCCTGGTGTTGGTGTGTGATGTTAGCTACCTGTTTCCTGGTGTTGGTGTGTGATGTTAGCTACCTGTTTCCTGGTGTTGGTGTGTGATGTTAGCTACCTGTTTCCTGGTGTTGGTGTGTGATGTTAGCTACCTGTTTCCTGGTGTTGGTGTGTCCTGTTAGCTACCTGTTTCCTGGTGTTGGTGTGTGATGTTAGCTACCTGTTTCCTGGTGTAGCCGTTGGTGTGTCCTGTTAGCTACCTGTTTCCTGGTGTTGGTGTGTGATGTTAGCTACCTGTTTCCTGGTGTTGGTGTGTCCTGTTAGCTACCTGTTTCCTGGTGTTGGTGTATCCTGTTAGCTACCTGTTTCCTGGTGTTGGTGTATCCTGTTAGCTACCTGTTTCCTGGTGTTGGTGTGTGATGTTAGCTACCTGTTTCCTGGTGTAGCCGTTGGTGTTGATGTTAGGTAGGTATCTCCTCCTTCCCAGTAGAGTCTGGACAAAACCCTTCTTCACACAGCTACGCACTGTCTCCTTCAGGAACCTATGGATACCTGGACACACACACAGTAAATCACTCACTCAGTAAATCACTCACAGTGAATCACACTCACTCACTCACTCACAGTAAAACACACACACAGTAAATCACTCACAGTAAATCACACACACAGTAAATCACTCACTCAGTAAATCACACACACAGTAAATCACACACAGTGAATCACACTCACTCACTCACAGTAAAACACACACACAGTAAATCACTCACAGTAAATCACTCACTCAGTAAATCACTCACACAGTAAATCACTCACACAGTAAATCGCTCTCAGTAAATCACTCACTCAGTAAATCACTCACTCAGTAAATCACTCACTCAGTAAATCACTCACTTAGTAAATCACACTCACAGTAAATCACACTCACAGTAAATCACACTCACAGTAAATCACACTCACAGTAAATCACTCACACAGTAAATCACTCACACAGTAAATCACTCACACAGTAAATCACTCACACAGTAAATCACTCACATAGTAAATCACTCACATAGTAAATCACTCACATAGTAAATCACTCACATAGTAAATCACTCCCAGTAAATCACTCCCAGTAAATCACTCCCAGCCAGCCAGATCAGTGTGTGTACCTGTGTATCGGTCCTTGAAGCTCTCGATATAAGCCCCTGCATCGTCCTCCTCTATCCCCATCTGCTCTCCCAGAGACTTGGCTCCCATCCCATATATTATACCATAACATATCTACACACACACACACACACACACACACACACACACACACACACACATAGACACACACACATAGACACACACACATAGACACACACACACATAGACACACACACACATAGACACACACACATAGACACACACACATAGACACACACACACACACACACACACACACACACACACACACACACACACACACAGACACACACACACACACACACACACACACACACACACACACACACACACACACACACACACACACACATAGACACACACACACACACACACACACACACACACACACACACACACACACACACACACACACACAGACACACACACACACACACACACACACACACACACACACACACACACACACACACACACATAGACACACACACACACACACACACACACACACACACACACACACACACACACACACACACACACACACACATAGACACACACACACACACACACACACACACACACACACACACACACACACACACACACACACACACACACACACACTATAATGAACAAACATCAAGTTGGAAACAAATGCAGTGTGTTACTGGGTAGCAGGAATTCTCCCTCGTGGGGACATTTCTCAGATTCCCACAATGGCTGCTTTGGGGTTATGTTGAATAGAAATACATTTTAGGTCCCCACAAGGACAGTAAAACTGTATCCTGTGTGTGTGTGTGTGTGTGTGTGTGTGTGTGTATATGTGTGTGTGTGTGTGTGTGTGTGTGTGTGTGTGTGTGTGTGTGTACCTGTTTAGCCTGTTGTCTCAGCTTGTCGTCTACAGTCTCCAGCTGAATGTTCTTCCATTCAGCAGCGATGCAGCGGAACACATCAGCTCCTCCATTCAACACCTGACACACATTTAGACAAGGTCAAAGTAGCATCACCAAGCTGTGTGTGTGTGTGTGTGTGTGTGTGTGTCTGTGTCTGCGTGTGTGTGTGTGTGTGTGTGCGTGTCTGCGTGTGTGTGTGTGTGTGCATGTGTGTGCGTGTGTGTGTGTCGGTGTCTGCGTGTGTGTATGTGCGTGACCTGTAGCAGACGTCTGTCCTTAGAGAGGTGAGCCAACACTCTGAGCTCCAGCTGGCAATAATCTGCTGCTAATACCATCCCTCCTGGAGAGAGGAGGGAGAGGAGAGGAGGGAGAGGGGGGAGAGGAGAGGAGGGAGAGGGGAGAGGGGAGGGAGAGGGGGGAGAGGAGAGGAGGGAGAGGGGGGAGAGGAGAGGAGGGAGAGGGGAGGGAGAGGAGGGAGAGGAGAGGAGGGAGGGAGAGGAGGGAGAGGAGGGAGGGGGGAGGGGGGAGGGAGAGGAGAGGAGGGAGGGAGAGGAGGGAGGGAGAGGAGGAGAGGAGGGAGAGGGGAGGGAGAGGGGGGAGAGAGGGGGGAGAGGAGGGAGAGGGGGGAGAGGAGAGGAGGGAGGGAGGGAGAGGAGAGGAGGGAGGGAGGGAGAGGAGGGAGGGAGGGAGAGGAGAGGGAGAGGAGAGGAGGGAGGGAGGGAGGGGAGGGGAGAGGAGAGGAGGGAGAGGGGAGGGAGAGGAGGGAGGGGGAGGAGAGGAGAGGAGAGGAGGGAGAGGGGAGAGGAGAGGAGAGGAGGGAGAGGGGGAGGAGAGGGAGAGGGAGAGGAGAGGAGGGAGGGGGGAGGGAGAGGAGGGAGAGGGGGGAGGGAGAGGAGGTAGAGGAGAGGAGAGGGGAGGGAGGGGGGAGGGAGAGGAGGGAGAGGAGGGGGAGAGGTGAGGGGGGAGAGGTAAGGAGAGAGAGGAGAGGTAAGGAGAGAGAGGGGGGGTAAGGAGAGAGAGAGAGATGGGGGAGAGGAGAAAGAGCGTGGGGGTGACCAGGGATGGGAGAGGGATGGATAGACAGAGGTAGGGGCAGAGTGGGGAGAGAGAAAGAGAGAGAGAAGGGGGAGGGGAGAGCAAGAGAGAAGGGGGAGAAAGAGAGGGAGCACGAGAGAGAGAGAGGGGGGAGGGAGAAAGAGAGAGGGACGGAGAGAGAGAGGGGGGAGGGAGAAAGAGAAGCATACCAATTAGGATCTGGCTAAAAATATTTGAATCAGTTATAGAACCCATTGCCCTTTATGGTTGTGAGGTCTGGGGTCCGCTCACCAAACCAAGAATTCACTAAAATGGGACAATCACCAAATTGAGACTGCATGCAGAATCCTGCAAAAATATCCTCCATGTACAACGTTAAACACCAAATAATGCATGTAGAGCAGAATTAGGCCGATACCCACTAATTATCAAAATCCATAAAAGAGCCGTTAAATTCTACAACCACCTAAAAGGAAGCGATTCCCAAACCTTCCATAACAAAGCCATCACCTACAGAGAGATGAACCTGGAGAAGAGTCCCCTAAGCAAGCTGGTCCTGGGGCTCTGTTCACAAACGCAAACAGACCCCACAGAGCCCCAGGACAGCAACACAATTAGACCCAACCAAATCATGAGAAAACAAAAAGATAATTACTTGACACATTGGAAAGAATTAACATAAAAACTGAGCTAACTAGAATGCTATTTGGACCTAAACAGAGAGAACACAGTGGCAGAATACCTGACCGCTGTGACTGACCTACATTTAAGATCTTTGACTATGTACAGACTCAGTGAGTATAGCCTTGCTATTGAGAAAGGTCGCCGTAGGCAGACCTGGCTCTCAAGAGAAGACAGGCTACGTGCAACACTGCCCACAAAATGAGGTGGAAACTGAGCTGCACTTCCTAACCTCCTGACAAATGTATGACCATATTAGAGACACATATTTCCCTCAGATTACACAGATCCACAAAGAATTAGAAAACTAAGCCAATAATAATAAACTCCCATGTCTATTGGCGTGAAATACCACAGTGTGCCATCACAGCAGCAAGATTTGTGACCTGTTGCCACAAGAAAAGGTCAACCAGTGAAGAACAAACACCATTGTAAATACAACCCATATTTATGTTTATTTATTTTCCCTTTTGTACTTTAACTATTTGCACATCGTTACAACACTGTATATAAACATAATATGACATTTGAAATGTCTTTATTCTTTTGGAACTTCTGTGAGTGTAATGTTTACTGTAAAACTTTTATTGTTTATTTCACTTTTGTTTATTATCTATTTCACTTGCTTTGTTAATGTTAACATATGTTTCCCATGCCGATAAAGGCTTTTACATTTTAAATTGAGAGAGGGAGGAGTGAAATTAGGAATAACCCTGACCCAAAGACTGTTTTAGCAGCACCATTGAGGCCTTTCACCATTTTGAAGTAGTCAACTGGATCGAAGAAATATTGCAGCTATTCAATACAACTTCGTTAATCCCCGAGGGGCAATTCGTTCAGGGATGACAGGGTGCTTCAAACAGGACAGACAGGCAGACGGACCGACAGAAGGACGGACGGACGGGCAGGCAGGCAGACACGCAGGCAGACAGACACGCAGGCAGACATGACATGATACCATTAGTATAGACTCTCTGTGGCCTGGCAGTAAGCTGTCTGACATGGTACCATTAGTATAGACTCCCTGTGGCCTGGCAGTAAGCTGTCTGACATGGTACCATTAGTATAGACTCTCTGTGGCCTGGCAGTAAGCTGTCTGACATGGTACCATTAGTATAGACTCTCTGTGGCCTGTCTGACATGGTACCATTAGTATAGACTCTCTGTGGCCTGTCTGACATGGTACCATTAGTATAGACTCTCTGTGGCCTGTCTGACATGGTACCATTAGTATAGACTCTCTGTGGCCTGTCTGACATGGTACCATTAGTATAGACTCTCTGTGGCCTGTCTGACATGGTACCATTAGTATAGACTCTCTGTGGCCTGTCTGACATGGTACCATTAGTATAGACTCTCTGTGGCCTGTCTGACATGGTACCATTAGTATAGACTCTCTGTGGCCTGTCTGACATGGTACCATTAGTATAGACTCTCTGTGGCCTGTCTGACATGGTACCATTAGTATAGACTCTCTGTGGCCTGTCTGACATGGTACCATTAGTATAGACTCTCTGTGGCCTGGTAGTAAGCTGTCTGACATGATACCATTAGTATAGACTCTCTGTGGCCTGGCAGTAAGCTGTCTGACATGGTACCATTAGTATAGACACTCTGTGGCCTGGCAGTAAGCTGTCTGACATGGTACCATTAGTATAGACTCTCTGTGGCCTGGTAGTAAGCTGTCTGACATGGTACCATTAGTATAGACTCTCTGTGGCCTGTCTGACATGGTACCATTAGTATAGACTCTCTGTGGCCTGTCTGACATGGTACCATTAGTATAGACTCTCTGTGGCCTGGTAGTAAGCTGTCTGACATGGTACCATTAGTATAGACTCTCTGTGGCCTGGCAGTAAGCTGTCTGACATGGTACCATTAGTATAGACTCTCTGTGGCCTGTCTGACATGGTACCATTAGTATAGACTCTCTGTGGCCTGTCTGACATGGTACCATTAGTATAGACTCTCTGTGGCCTGTCTGACATGGTACCATTAGTATAGACTCTGTGGCCTGTCTGACATGGTACCATTAGTATAGACTCTCTGTGGCCTGGCAGTAAGCTGTCTGACATGGTACCATTAGTATAGACTCTCTGTGGCCTGTCTGACATGGTACCATTAGTATAGACTCTCTGTGGCCTGTCTGACATGGTACCATTAGTATAGACTCTCTGTGGCCTGTCTGACATGGTACCATTAGTATAGACTCTCTGTGGCCTGTCTGACATGGTACCATTAGTATAGACTCTCTGTGGCCTGGCAGTAAGCTGTCTGACATGGTACCATTAGTATAGACTCTCTGTGGCCTGTCTGACATGGTACCATTAGTATAGACTCTCTGTGGCCTGTCTGACATGGTACCATTAGTATAGACTCTCTGTGGCCTGTCTGACATGGTACCATTAGTATAGACTCTCTGTGGCCTGGCAGTAAGCTGTCTGACATGGTACCATTAGTATAGACTCTCTGTGGCCTGTCTGACATGGTACCATTAGTATAGACTCTCTGTGGCCTGTCTGACATGGTACCATTAGTATAGACTCTCTGTGGCCTGTCTGACATGGTACCATTAGTATAGACTCTCTGTGGCCTGTCTGACATGGTACCATTAGTATAGACTCTCTGTGGCCTGTCTGACATGGTACCATTAGTATAGACTCTCTGTGGCCTGTCTGACATGGTACCATTAGTATAGACTCTCTGTGGCCTGTCTGACATGGTACCATTAGTATAGACTCTCTGTGGCCTGTCTGACATGGTACCATTAGTATAGACTCTCTGTGGCCTGTCTGACATGGTACCATTAGTATAGACTCTCTGTGGCCTGTCTGACATGGTACCATTAGTATAGACTCTCTGTGGCCTGTCTGACATGGTACCATTAGTATAGACTCTCTGTGGCCTGTCTGACATGGTACCATTAGTATAGACTCTCTGTGGCCTGTCTGACATGGTACCATTAGTATAGACTCTCTGTGGCCTGTCTGACATGGTACCATTAGTATAGACTCTCTGTGGCCTGTCTGACATGGTACCATTAGTATAGACTCTCTGTGGCCTGGCAATTAAAACATCCATAATCCATGAGAAGGACATGGTTGAGATTGAACTAGGATGGCCGGCTGCATGGTGTTAAATGCAGACGGAGATGAGCTCTATGGTGTGAGGGGGAGGAGTTACCTGTGAAAGGTGTGAGGGGGAGGAGTTACCTGTGAAAGGTGTGAGGGGGAGGAGTTACCTGTGAAAGGTACAAAGGCGTGTCTCATGCTGACGGAGAAGGCCACGCCCCCTTCAGGAGGAGGTCTGATCAGCCTGGAACGGCCCCTACTGAGAAGAACGAACACATATTTTTGGCACAGAACATCATTAGCTTATTCTGTGGATTGTTTTTAAGCACCCAGGCCCAGAGTCAGGAAGCACGACATCTGAGCAGTTCAGCAAATACCAAACAGCTGATTGTTGACTTGCGGCTGTCAGTGAGCATACAAATACAATTGTGGGTAAACAGTTTGGAAAGCAAACGGAAAGGCCTACTGAAAAGAGGAGAATATCATCTGTCCGTAGCTCCCAAAATTATTTCTCAACTCCAAACATTTAGCAAACAGCACCATTTAAGTAACCAGCCGGAGTATCTTGATTTGAGCCTGAGTGGACATTTGTTTGGGTGAGTCAGCGAGTGGACATTTCATTGGGTGAGTCAGCGAGTGGACATTTCATTGGGTGAGTCAGCGAGTGGACATTTCATTGGGTGAGTCAGCGAGTAGACATTTCATTGGGTGAGTCAGCGAGTGGACATTTCATTGGGTGAGTCAGCGAGTGGACATTTCATTGGGTGAGTCAGCGAGTGGACATTTCATTGGGTGAGTCAGCGAGTGGACATTTCATTGGGTGAGTCAGCGAGTGGACATTTCATTGGGTGAGTCAGCAAGTGGACATTTTAAATGATTTATACTTTTACTTTTGATACTTAAGTATATTTTATCAATTACATTTACTTTTGATAGTTAAATATATTTAGAACCAAATACTTTTAGACTTTTACTCCAGTAGTATTTTACTGGGTAACTTTCACTTGGGTAACTTTCTATTAAGGTATCTATACTTTTACTACAGTATGACTATTGGGTACTTTTCCCACTACTGGTTATTCCCACCCAGTCCGGCGGCCATCTTGTGAAGGTTAGGGTTAGTAGTTATAAATAGTTATTCCCACCCAGTCCGGCGGCCATCTTGTGTAGGTTAGGGTTAGTAGTTATAAATAGTTATTCCCACCCAGTCCGGCGGCCATCTTGTGAAGGTTAGGGTTAGTAGTTATAAATAGTTATTCCAACCCAGTCCGGCGGCCATCTTGTGAAGATTAGGGTTAGTAGTTATAAATAGTTATTCCCACCCAGTCCGGCGGCCTTCTTGTGAAGGTTAGGGTTAATAGTTATAAATAGTTATTCCAACCCTGTCCGGCGGCCATCTTGTGAAGGTTGGGGTTAGTAGTTATAAATAGTTATTCCCACCCAGTCCGGCGGCCATCTTGTGAGGGCGGGCTCTCCTCCACCACAGAGGCCATCTGGATCTCAAAGTCCTTCGGAACGTTCTGGATGTTTGGCTCTGTGAAGCTCACTCTGCCTGTGGACAGACACGAATCCATCACAACATACACAAGCAGACTGATGTATAAATAATTAGTGTGTACACTACACTACACTATGCTACGCAACACTACATTACGCTACGCAACACTACGCTACGCTACACTACATTACGCTACGCTACACTACATTACGCTACACTACACTACGCTACACTACATTACGCTACGCTACACTACATTACGCTACGCTACACTACACTATGCTACACTACATTACGCTACGCCACGCTACGCACATTACACTACATTACATTGTAGTCATCCATCAGTACATTCATCTCCAGATAGATAACCTGTAGCAGGGGGTGTTACCTGTAGCAGTGTGTGTTACCTGTAGCAGGGTGTTACCTGTAGCAGTGTGTGTCTGGGAGACGGGGTGTTACCTGTAGCAGTGTGTGTGTGTTACCTGTAGCAGTGTGTGTCTGGGCGACGGGGTGTTACCTGTAGTAGTGTGTTACCTGTAGTAGTGT